>NC_057731.1:45800123-45850059 GCF_004010195.1 Chiloscyllium plagiosum | reverse complement strand
ATCGTTGGTTCCAATGTGGACAATGACCTCTTGCTGGCCCCTCTCCCCCTTGAGAACATTCTGCACCCTCTCTGAGACATCCTTGATCCTGGCACCAGGGAAACAACACACCATTCTGCTTTTTCGCTGCTGGCCACAGAAACGCCTGTCTGTACCTCGGACTACAGAATCACCTGACACAATTGATCTCTTGGAAGCCCTCATTACATTAGGACCAGTCTCAATACCAGAAACTTGGCTGTTCATGCTACTATCCACTGAGAATCTAGCATCCCCTACATTTTCCAAAACAGCATACTTGTTTGAAATGGGTATAGCCACAGAAGCCTCCTGCACTAACTGCCTACCTCTCTTACCGTTCCTGGAGTTAACCCATCTATGTGACTGTATCTGCGACTTTTCCCCCTTCCTGTAATTGCCATCCATCACACCCCCTTACTCTTGTAAATTCCTCATTGCCTCTAACTGCCACTCCAACCGATCCATTCGATCTGATAGGATTCACAGCCAACAGCATTTATTGAAGATATAATCCTCACTAACCCGTAAACTCTCCCTAAATTCCCACATCCGACAAGAAGAGCATATCACTCCACTAAAGGCCATTTTTGCTTCTTTCAATCCACAGACCCAGAAAATAGCACTGTCTTATTCCTCTACAAAACACTGCTCCAGGTTAAATTAATACTTATGGCTTATATTTTAAGTTTAATCAAGAGGCAATGTTCAATAAAACATATAATCAAGAAACAGCCCACTCTATGCACGACTTACTGTAAGGCCATGCTTAAAATATCTACTTATCTGTTTCTGTGCTGTGACCTCTCCCAAACAGGTTCCTCCAAGATCAGTTGTGAATTTCACTGTTTGTTAATTTTCCCACACACACTCCGATGTCCAACATTCAACTGCAAAGGCAGTAACTGTGCAGGTTCACTGCTCTGTCAGTTAGCAATGTAGGTTTCTTTCTCTCTCTCTCTCTCTCTCCTGCACTGACCTCACCATGTGCTTCCTTTGTCTATTTATTTCCCCTTTTAAAAGTGCTATTGTTTTGACTTTTTTTTTCTCCAAAGTTCCAAAACAATGCAACAACATATAAAGCAGTAATTGCTGGTCCTGGAATTTGAGGAAATCACCTCCAGCACCTAAAATACCTCAAAAAAGGAGCAGCTGTTACAGCCAGAAATTTTTCTCGTCCTCCATCTTGGATTACCCAGAATCCTGCTCTTAGCTAAAACAAATAGTAAAGGTACGGTCTGGGCTACCTGCTTAAAAATGTTTTGAGGGGTTTGGCCTAGTCCATAACAACTAATACGTTTAAATTCTGCCAGATACCATAGCGGGTTTTGAATTTATATCCTAGAACATAGGCCTAGCCCTCTGGATTATCAGTTTAGTGATATTACTTGTCCATCACCAGTTCAAACTTGTGCCTTTATCTCTTGCCTTGGTCTGGAGCAGCAATAAATTTCACATTCTTCTGGCTAATGTTAAGTCAGAATTTGGATAAAGTTGCATTTATGCATTGCCTTGAATCCATTTTGGGAGAGCAACAACATTGATGGGCTGTGAAATCTGTGCTGCTGCTCTGGGAAGGAGCGAGGAAGAACAAAGAGGAAGGTGGTTAATTATTGATGCTGATCAATGTGAAAATGTCTAGGAAACCTGCCACACACAGGCGATAAAGGTAACTTGAGAAGAGACATTGCTTCCAAGAAATCTCATCCACCCAATTTAATAACATTCTCTGAATGTTATAATCACTTTGAGAATTGGAATTCTCTCTTTGCTCCCTCTTCCTTGCTCTCTATATCAAAGGTGCAAGAAGTGGATAGTGGCCTGGTCCATTAAACACTCCATGAAAATGTGAATATGAACATCTGTGCACAAAAGTATAAGGTAAATTGACAGATTTTGGTTCACTCAGACAGGAGTACAAGGCTGCCATGTCAACTTTCTAACTGCAAACCTCTTGTACCTGACTGACATCTCTAATTGGAGCAGATCAAAGACTCAATTCCAATAAATTGAACTGCAGAACTGCACTGGAGGAGTCTATGCAGCTGTGTGTGTGAATGCTGGTTCCTTGTCGGAGTTACCAATATCTTCCGTGGTTCTTTTCCCCTAAAACTCTGCAATATTGTTCCCATTTAAATATTTATCAAATTCCCTTTTGAAATGCTGCCCTTTTCAGAAAGTTCATTCCAAACCTGAACTTCCTCCCAGGGAAAACAGCTTCTCCTCATTTTGGCTGTCAAAACTCTTTGCAATTATGAACACCACTTTCAAATATGCTCTGATCCTTCGGTTGCAGCATCTCTAGCCTCTCAATATCAGTGACATTTCTCATGCCTGGTTCTGTTCTGGTAAATCACCTTACTCCCCATTGGAAATACAGTGCAGCTTGAATCGGGTAAAGAGATATGTGCCTTCTGTTTGTCTTAATGACCTTCTGAGACAGTTATTAACAAATCTAATGCTAGTAGATCATTCAGTCACTTCATGAACCCTGGTTCCTCAATTATCGCAATGGTATCACACACCTCATTCTTCACACTATTCATATTGAATAGCCTTATAACCTGGATATTCCATCCTCTCTCTCATGCCCGTTCCTGAATAAATATTCTGGGTGCAATAAGCTTCTCCATGTCACCCCCTGCCATTCTGTCACCAGTCTCCAGCTTACCAGCTGGAGGTTGTAGAAAGCATTTAGGCTACATGTTCACTCACAGAACACAAAGAGCTAAGAGGTGAGGCTGTGATTGGAAAGGGGAGACCATTTGCTACTCATTGAACACCCCTGTACAATCATGTTCATCCTTTACAGCTTTACATGCCAGAACACAGAACAGTCACACTGAGGAGCTCATCAGTGCAGTCATTAAAGTTGCATAGTGGGTATCAGTAATAAGCAGACAGTAACACAGAGTGAGAAATAAAATGAAAGAGAAAGATATATGGGGGGAGGGTGTTGGATAGGGAGACATTTAGAGACAGAAAGTGAAATTGAAAGTAAGTTGAACCAGAGAGAGAGGGAGAGAGAAACACATACAGTAGCAGATAGAGATACAGAGAGAAGCAGAGAGAGACAATGGATTAGCATGGACGGTTAACTAACTGGAAGCAAAGAGTGGGAGGAAATGAGTGCTATTCTGGTTGGCAATCAGTGGCTAGTGGTGCGCCTCAGGGATCAGTATTGGGACCTCAATTATTCACAATTTACATGGATGATTTGGAGTTGGGGACCACGTGTAGTGTGTCAAAGTTTGTGGATGACACTAAGATGAGTGGCAGAGCAAAGTGTGTAGAGGACTGTGAAACTTTGCAAAGTTCCTGAAGAAGGGCCTGTGCCCGAAACGTCGAATCTCCTGTTCCCTGGATGCTGCCTGACCTGCTGTGCTGTTCCAGCAATAAAGTTTCAACTTTGACCTCCAGCATCTGCAGACCTCACTTTCTCCCCAACTTTGCAAAGGGACATAGATAGTTTAAGTGAGTGGGCAAAGGTCTGGCAGATGGAGTACAATGTTAATAAATGTGAAGTTATCCATTTTTTAAAAAATTCCAACTTTGCAGAAACAGGCCATTTGGTCCAACAAGTCCACACCAAAGAGTAACCCACCCAGACCCATTCCCCTACCACTCCACATTTACCCCTGACTAGTACACCTAACCTACACACCCCTGAACACTTTGGGAAATTTAGCATGGCCAATTCACCTGACCTGCACATCTTTGGACTGTGGGAGGAAACCGGAGCACACGGAGGAAACTCACTCAGACACGGGAAGAATGTGCAAACTCCAAACAAGCAATCACCCGAGGCTGGAATCAAACCCGGGACCCTGGCTCTGTGAGGCAGCAGTGCTGACCACTGAGCTATCATGCCGGTGGGAATTCTTTGGTAGGAATAACAGTAAAAAGGACTATTACTTGAATGGTAAGAAATTGCAGCATGCTGCTGTGCAGAGGGACCTGGGTGTCCTTGTGCATGAATCACAGAAGGTTGGTCTGCAGGTATAACAAGGGATTAAGAAGGCAAATGGAATTTTGTCCTTCATTGCTAAAGGGATTCAGTTTAAAAGCAGGGAAGTTATGTTGCAGCTATATAGGGTGCTGCTGAGGCCACACCTGGAGTACTGGTGCAGATTTGGTCTCCTTACTTAAAGGATGCACTGGCACTGGAGAGAGTGCGGAGGAGGTTCACTCGGTTGATTCCAGAGTTGAGGGAGTTGGTTTATGAGGAGAGGCTGAGTAGACTGGGATTATATTCATTGGAATGTAGAAGAAAGAAGGGGATCGTATTGAAATATATAAAATTATGAAGGGAAAGATAGACGTAGAGAGGATGTTTTCAGGTGAAACTAGGACAAGAAGGCATAGCCTCAAGATTAGGGGGAGCAGATTTAGGACTGAATTGAAAAATAACTTCTTCACCCAGAGGGTTGTGAATCTATGGAATTCCCTGCCCAGTGAAGTGGTTGAGGCTTCCTCAGTAAATGTTTTTGAAGGTAAGATGGATAATTTTTGAATAATAAAGGAACTAAGGGATACAGTGAGAGGGCAGGTAAGTGGAGCTAAGGCCATGAGAAGATTAGCCACAAGCTTTTTGAGTGGCGGAGCAGGCTCAAAGGGCCAGACGGCCTACTCCTGCTCCCAGTTCTTCTGTTCTTATGTTCTTCTGAACAAAGTTCTCAGACACAGAGACAGAAAGTGATTGGGTGGAAGACAGAAGCAAAAGGAGATGCACAGAGAGAGAAAAAGAGTCAGTGATCGATTAGAGTATTGAGTACAGGAGTTGGGAGGTCATGTTGCGGCTGTACAGGATATTGGTTAGGCCACTGTTGGAATATTGCGTGAAATTCTGGTCTCCTTCCTGTCAGAAAGATGTTGTGAAATTTGAAAGAGTTCAGAAAAGATTTACAAGGATGTTGCCAGGGTTGGAGGATTTGAGCTATAGGGAGAGATTTAATCGGCTGGGGCTGTTTTCCCTGGAGCATAGGAGGCTGAGGGGTTATAAACCTTATAGAGGTTTATAAAATCATTAGGGGCATGGATAGGGTAAATAGACAAAGTCTTTTCGCTGGGATGGAGGAGTCTAGAACTAGAGGGCATAGGTTTAGGGTGAGAGGGGAAAGATATAAAAGAGACCTCAGGGGCATTAAGAGTCATAGAGATGTACAGCATGGAAACAGACCCTTCGGTCCAACCCATCCATGCCGGCCAGATATCCCAACCCAATCTAGTCCCATCTGTCAGCATTTGGCCCACATCCCTCCAAACTCTTCCTACTCATATACCCATTCAGCTGCCTTTTAAATGTTGCAAGTGTACCAGCCTCCACCATTTTCTCTGACAGCTCATTCCATACACGAACCACCCTCTACATGAAAAAGTTGCCCCTTAGGTCTCTTTTATATCTTTCTCCTCTCACCCTAAACCTATGCCCTCTAGTTCTGGACTCCCCCACCCCAGGGAAAGGACTTTGTCTATTCATCCTATCCATACCACTCATGACTTTATAAATTTAAAAGGCATCTGAATGGATATATGAATAGGAAGGATTTGGAGGGATATGGGCTGGGTGCTGGCAGGTGGGACTGGATTGGGTTGGGATATCTGGTCGGCATGGACAGGTTGGACTGAGGGGCTTGTTACTGTGCTGTACATCTCTATGACTCTAAAAAGATAAACAAAGAAAGACAGTGAGAGAAAGAGAGATGGAGTGAAAAAAAGTCAAAGTTGGAAAGACTGAAAGAGAGAGGGGGGGGGTGTTT
This sequence comes from Chiloscyllium plagiosum, assembly GCF_004010195.1. Lineage (NCBI taxonomy): Eukaryota > Metazoa > Chordata > Chondrichthyes > Orectolobiformes > Hemiscylliidae > Chiloscyllium > Chiloscyllium plagiosum. Next base: position 45,844,282 of record NC_057731.1, on the reverse strand, counting down.
GGGAAATACTGTCAGAAAAATATGTAGAGGCTAAAAAGTCAGGAGTTAAATTAGGATATATTTTTACACACAAGGAAGTTGTGAACTCACTTCACGAAATGACAATTGATCCTGAATAGATTGTTCATTTTAAATCTGTGATTAATAGATTTTTGTTAGCTAAGGGTGTGAGAAGAGATACTTTCTCATTTACAACACCAGAAGAATGAGAGTGTGTGTGTTAACGTGTCTGTTTTTTTAATGTTAGTTTCTTTTTTTCTCAGTTGGTCCCTTTTGTAATGAAATGAGAATGATTTTCATTTTATTCATTGCATGAGAGAGGCGTCATGACCATGATCATCACCCTGGGTTGCAGACATATTATGTTTTAATTACAACATTAAGTTCTTCAAAAGAAAAGTTACAGTTAAAAGATGACTGTGGATGCAAATTGAGTGACTGTCTGGAAAGGAATCCTGGAATGTCACATGTGAAGTGAGGGAAACATCAAAGGGAAAGATTAACTACAAACATGACCATAATCTCCTTTGAGTATCTCAGACTGTGAACATAATGGTAGAAAGGATAATAGTCTTCATGACATACACTTCTACGTTTTTCCTTTCCCTGGGGTGGGGGAGTGCACAAGTTTAAGGTGAGAGGAGAAGAATTTAAAAGGGACCTAAGGGGCAACTTTTTCATGCAGAAGGTGGTGCATGTATGGAATGAGCTGCCAGAGGAAGTGGTGGAGGCTGGTACAATCACAACATTTAAAAGGCATCTGGATGGGTATATGAATAGGAAGGGCTGAGAGGGATATGGGCCGGGTGCTGGCAAATGGAACTAGATTAATTTAGGATATCTGGTCGGCATGAACGAGTTGGACTGAAGGGTCTGTTTCCATGCTGTACAGCTCTATGACTCCATGAGTCAGCGTGGTGGCTCAGTGGTTAGCACTGCTGCCTCACAGTGCCAGGGACCTGGGTTCAATTCTAGCCTCAGGCAACTGTCTGTGTGGAGTTTGCACATTCTCCCTGTGTCTGTGTGGGTTTCCTCCGGGTAATCTGGCTTTCTCTCACAGTCCAAAGATGTGCAGGTCAGGTGAATTGGCCATGCTAAATTCCCTATAGTGTTTCTGGATGTGTAGGTTAGGTGCATGAATCAGGGGAAATGTAGAGTAATAGGGTAGGCGAACAGGTCTGGGGGGTTACTCTTTGGAGGGTTAATGTGGACTTGTTGGGCCAAATGGCCTGTTTCCACACAGTTGGGATACTATCTTTGACTCTAAAATTACACAAGGGTGGTAGGACAAGCCAAGGAACTACAGACCAGTGAGCCCGACGTCAGTGCTGGGCAAGTTGTTGGAGGGAATCCTGTGGGACTGGATGTACTTGTATTTGGAAAGGCAAGGACTGATTAGGGATAGTCAACATGGCTTTGCGCGTGGGAAATCATGTCTCACCAACTTGATTGAGTGTTTTGAAGAAGTAACAAAGAGGGTTGACAAAGGCAGAGCTGTGGATGTGATCTATATGGACTTCAGTAAGGCATTCGACAAGGTTCCCCATGGGAAACTGGTTAGCAAGGTTAGATCTCACGGAATACAGGGAGAACTAGCCATTTGGATACAGAACTGGCTCAAAGGTGCAGGGTTGTTTTTCAGACTGGAGGCCTGTGACCAGTGGAGTGCCACAAGGATCGGTGCTGGGTCCATTACTTCTTGTCATTTATATAAATGATTTGGATGTGAGCATAACAGTTATAGTTAGTAAGTTTGCAGATGACACCAAAATTGGAGGTGTAGTGGAGAGCAAAGAAAGTTACCTCAGATTACAACAGAATCTTGATCAGATGGGCCAATGGGCTGAGAAGTGGCAGATGGAGGTTAATTTAGATAAATGCGAGGTGCTGCATTTTGGGAAAGCAAATCTTAGGAGGACTTATACACTTAATGGTAAGGTCCTCGGGAGTGTTGCTGAACAAAGAGACCTTGGAATGCAGGTTCATAGCTCCTTGAAAGTGGATCTGCAGATAGATAGGATAGTGAAGAAGGCGTTTGGTATGCTTTCCTTTATTGGTCAGAGTATGGAGTATAGGAGTTGGGAGGTCATGTTGTGGCTGTACAGGACATTGGTTAGGCAACTTTTGGAATATTATGCGCAATTCTGGTCTCCTTCCTATCGGAAGGATGTTGTGAAACTTGAAAAGGTTCAGGAAAGATTTACAAGGATGTTGCCAGGGTTGGAGGATTTGAGCTATAGGGAGAGGCTGAACAGGCTGGGTCTGTTTTTCCTGGAGCGTCGGAGGCTGAGGGGTGACCTTATAGAGGTTTACAAAATTATGAGTGGCATGAATAGACAATGTCTTTTCCCTGGGGTAGGGGAGTCCAGAACTAGATGGCAAAGGGTAAAGGGTGAGAGGGGAAAGACATAAAAGGGACCTAAGGGGAAACTTTTTCACACAGAGGGTGGTACGTGTATGGAATGAGCTGCCAGAGGAAGTTGTGGAGGCTGGTACAATTGCAACATTTAAAAGGCATCTGGATGGGTATATGAATAGGAGTATGGGCCAGGTGCTGACAGGTGGGACTAGATTGGGTTGGGATATCTGGTCAGCATGGACGAGTTGGACCGAATTGTCTGTTTCTGTGCTGTACATCTCTATGACTGCCTGTCTCGAAGTAGGAGGAAGGTGTCAAAAGGCAGTCTGAACACTGGTCTGTGTGTACTCGTGGACCGAACCGCTCATGTACATCAGCCTGGCTTTGAGTGCTAGTGTGCAATAAATGTTGCGGTTATCCATAGTCACGTATCATTGCAGGCAATGGAATCCCTAACTTTAAACGCTGGAGGCCAGCTAACAAGCCAGTTTAAAAGGAATCAGACAAAACAAAAATCAGCTTGCCTACAAAGCTAAGCATCAACTGCTCAACAATCAATATTCTACTATCTACTTTTTACCAGAAACTCATCAACATATCTTATAACTTGTATCTGTTGTTTGGACTCACATCTCATTCCTAACCTATTTACCAATGGGACATGGCATCGCTGGCCAGTTATTTGTTCGTCCTTGAGAAGGTGGTGGTGAGCTGCCTTCTTGAACAAGTGCGGTCTGTGCATGTATGTGTGTTGCATTATTATTTCTTCTTGTTTTTAGCAGCTAATAAACCAACTCTTTTGTTAACCCAGGAAAGCCTGTTTATATTGGGTCCTTATGAAATAGAAATTCAATTGATATGGAAAAAAGGAATACCCAGGGAATGGGACCCTAACAAACAGAGCCCCCCTATCCCAAGTGTCAGGGGGCAGATGATTATAAAAGGGGGTCTGTTTGTCCCTCCTCACCCAGGAAATGAGAATGGAATGAGATTTGCTTGCACTGTAACAGGACTGGCAAATTTCAGATGTGTTGGGCAGAGTGTTATAATTATCTGCACAGCACTCCATAGCCCTGGGACTGTCACATTGAATGTTTCCTTGTTCCTTCAGAACCTGTGTGATGAATCCTTCATTGTTCAGTGTCTTGGATCCCCTCAGCTCACTGCGGCACCCTGTGACCTGGTTCTATTAGTGCAGTAACTCAAAACCAATTCCTGTCACTGACTCATCAGGAATGTGTGCGCAGTCATCGCCCTCTACTGGTCTATGTCCTTATAGCAGCCAGTGCCTCCTGGCTGAACTCAGGTGTAAGAAGATTTGTTTAAAAAAGCAGCAGGTTAATGAGTTCCTCGAGGTTCTGGTATCACACTCAGTTTGATCGTGACTGGTCTTGATCTTAACTCTGTATCCTCACCTTGATTTAGTGGTCCATACCCAATAAAAACACACAAAAGCAGATTCACAATCTGCTCTCAGGTCAAGGGATAATGAGTCAACATTTGACATGAACTGGAGGCTGTCTGGGAGGGGCAGGCAGGGTGGGGGACTGTGAGTAATCTGAATGGACCTATTCAGACATGTTGCAAGACATTTCCAGGTGATACTTGAAGCACTCTACCCTGCATGATAAGCACCCTGGGAGGAGGGACTGTATGGTCATTATTGAGAAAGGCATTCAGCTCCCTCCACCCCACCCCTTTGCTCCCCCTTCATGTGGACTGGTTTAATCCAGGATTGGAAATCATCAACTCACTTGTGTTTTGATAAAATCAGTTCTGAGCCTCCCAGTCACAGCCAGCAGGTACTGTGCTCTTTGTTTGAGTCACCCCTTCTATTGTTTCACACTCGTTCTCAAAAGCATGGAGTCAGCTCCCAGTCTGTGAGGAGAGATGAAACCTCCAACCCTCAACAAGGGGCTATCAGACACATGAGGGCAGGCAGGAAAGATAGCAGGAAAATGTGACAGCAATTGTCTCATACACAAAAACACAGACAGGCACACACAGTGATACACAGAAACAGACAGTGACACACAAACAGGCACACACAGTGACACACAGACAGGGACACAGTGACACACAGAAAGGGACACACAGTCACACAGACAGGCACACAAAGTGACACAGACAAACAGACAGTGACACACAAACAGGCACACACAGTGACACACAGACAGGGACACAGTGACACAGGCACACACAGTGACACTGATAGGGACACACAGTGACACACTGACAGACACTCACTGTGAAGTATAAGCAGGCACACACTAAGACACAGTGATACACTGATAGGGACATACAGTGACACACTGACAGGGACACACAGTGACACATAGACAGGCACAAACAGTGACACACAGGGACAAACAGTGAAGTGTAAACAAGCATACACGGTGACACACAGTTACATGCAGACCGGCACACACAGTGGCACACAGACACACACACACAGTGACACACAGGCAGGCACACACAGTGACGCACTGACAAGCACACACAGTGATACACTGACAGGCACACACACAGTGACACACTGACAGGCACACACTATGAAGTATAAGCAGGCACACAATAAGACACAGTGACACACAGACAGGGATACACAGTGACAGACAGCAACACAGACAGGCACACACTGTGACACACAGACATGAACCCACTGTGAAATACAAACAGGCATACACTGTGATACACAGAAAGGCACACACTGTGACACACTGTGACACTGAAATACAGACAGGTACACACAGTGAGACAGTGAAATACAAACAGGTACATTGTGACACAAAGACACACAAACACACACAATGACACACAAACACACACAGGCACACACCGTTGCACTTGCACACAATAAAATGCAGACAGGCACACACACTGTTCCATGGACAGACATACACAGTGTTACACAGACACACACAGTGACACGCTGTAACACACAGACAGGTACTGTCTCACATACACACGCACATACAGTTCCAACACTGTAAAACCAAGAAACATAAACACTAATAGAAGCATACGAATACACACAAAATGAATACCACACAGATAGGTGCCCACAGCTGTGCAAATAAGCATTCTTACTGACACAAACGCACACATGTAAACAGGTCTGGACACGAACACACTAACACATCAACACTGTCCTGAAAGTGTTGATGTGGACAGTGCAGAGAAATCTTTACTTTCAGTTTAAAAGAGTAGAGAGAGTTTTAATTTTAGTTTAAAAGGATAGCAGAAGCTTTACTCTATCTAACCATACCCTGGGAGTGTTTGATAGGGACAGTATAGAGGAAACTTTATTTTCAGTTTAAAAGAGTAGAGGTAGCTTTACTCTGTGTCTAACCCTGTGTTTACTGTATCTAGCTGTGAATGTTTAATGAAATGATACATTTTGAAGGCAAAAGCTTTTGAATACCCTTTGATGACATATCGATAAGAGCTCTTTTTGCTGAGGAAAATACATTGTTAAAATGAACAAACACGGAAGTGGTTGACTGTAAATCATGACATGAATTATTTAATTCTGCAACTGAGGCACTTTCAGATTCGGCTGGTTAAATACTGTGAGTGAAAACCAGGTGCTCTTGAAAGGTAGCAGTCTGCAAAATGTCCGTTTCGGAATCTGGGAATGAGGACAGAAAGGAAGGTTTGAAAACTAAGAAAGAATTGTCTCAGTGATGATGGAGCAAAAATGGAGGAGCGATGAGAGGAAAGGGATGGGAGGGAATATCAGGGAAAGAGAGGAGAGGGGAAGGTAGGCGAGGGGAAGGACCTTGGGATTCGAATCTGATGCTGCCATTGACATTGATTAAGATTTATTGATAACTGCAATGACTAATTAATAGCTCGTTAATACATTCACATAGTTAGAGCCATTAATAAATTAAAAGTAGACATCAGACTAATTTCCAAATTAGAAATTTCCATGTATATTCCTCAAACACAAGACAGGTAAAAGCCTTAATTATGAGCATTAATCATTCTCAGTTCAGGTAAAACACTTAAGCTTCTCTCAACACTGTCCCCTGCAGATACAGTGCAGGATTGGAAACAGAGTAAAGCTTGATCTACACTGTCTCCATCAAACACTCCAAGGACAGGGACAACAGGGGGTTAGATACAGGATAGAGCTCCGTCTATACTGTTCCCCACCAAAAACTCCCGGGACAGGTACAGCACAGGGTTAGATACAAAGTTAAGTTTCCTGTACACTGCCTCATCAAAAACTCCTAAGACAGGAGAGCACAAGGTTAGGTACAGAGCAAAGCTCCCTCTATACTGTCCCCATCGGACATGGAGTTTCTTTGATAGGAAATCCCTCTATTTCTCTCCCTCAAAAGGTCACGGGCAATGAGTGTCCACAAATTCCTTGGACATCATCTCCGCAATCAGAGGTTGTGTACCTCAGCTAGGGCACAGAATTAAAACACAGCACGTGCAGTGGGTTCCAAACCATGTTACATCAAGGACGTGCAGCCTAAAGTGTATACTGACTGTTAGTACAAGGCAATCACATCTGCAGACAGCAGGATCCAACAATGGGACAAAGACCATTTATTTCAGTGTTTTGTGGTGAGGGATTGTGTCCTGTCTCAGGTCACCAGGGAAAATTCCCTGGCTCACCTTCCAAAAAGCTGCCTAGGGATAGTTTATCTTCACCTGAGAGGGCGAATGGGCCCATAGTTATCGGAAAAAAGGGGGAAATGTATCCTGAAGGGATGCGCCAATCTACCACCTCCTGACTCACAAGTGAAATAATAGCAAGTGAGCAATGATGACAGAGAAGGCTGGGATGCAGATACAAAGACAGATACATTAATAGACTCTGGCTAATGACTGTGTTTAGTGATAATTCAGCTCCCTCACAACGAAAAGAGACAGAAATAAGCTTTGTAAAGCGGAATGAATCATAAGTCTTTCAGTTTTGTTTTTAAAGGGTCCTTGCATTCCAGTTCATCGTTCTCGAAGTTCAAATACAAATAAAAATCACTGGAAATCACTGGAAGGCTGGAAATTGGAAATAAAACCAGAAAGGCCTGGAGAAACTCCACTCACTGGGGTTTAGAAGAAAGAGAGGTAATCTTATTGAAACACACAGGATTCTTAAGGGGGCTTGACAGGGTAAATGGCTGTTGAACATTAATGACTGATTCGAAAAGTGTGGTGCTGGTAAAGCACAGCAGGTCAGGCAGCATCCCAGGAGCTGGAGAGTCGACATTTCGGGAATAGGCCCTTCATCAGGAATGTAGGTGGTAGAGGAGGGGTGGGGGGGGGGGGGGTGCGGGAGGTAGGTGGGAAGGTGATAGGTAGATGCACGTGGGGGGTGATTGTGGTAGGTTAGTGGGGGAGTGGAACAGATAGGTGGGAAGGAAGATGGGCAGGAGGGACAGTTCAAGAGAGTGGTGCCAATTTGAAGGGTTGGATCTGGAATGAGTTTGGGGAGAGGGGAGATTTGGAAACTAGTGAAATCGATGTTGATGCCGTGTGATTGAAGGGTCCCAAGCCTCAGCAATGCCCTAGCCTAGAGATGGAAACAATTCATCCTGCTTTTTCACTTCTGTTCATTAGTCTATTGTTTAAGGGGGAATAGCCTGGGGTTGGTGAATAGTGGCACTGTCACTAGTATCAAACATTCACAAAGCAACATCATAAATAGCAATCTATTTCACAATGTGACTAAACGTGACCAGTCTCCTTTGAATCCTTACCCAAAAAGGAGCCTGTATCCCAGAGAGTGACTGGTAACCAGCGCCTGTATCCCAGAGAGTGACTGGTAACCAGGGGCTGTATCCCAGAGAGTGACTGGTAACCAGGAGCCTGTATCCCAGAGAGTGACTGGTAACCAGGAGCCTGTATCCCAGCGAGTGACTGGTAACCAGGTGCCTGTATCCCAGAGAGTGACTGGTAACCAGGGGCCTGTATCCCAGAGAGTGACTGTTAACCAGGAGCCTGTCTCCCAGAGAGTGACTGGTAACCAGGGGCCTGTATCCCAGAGAGTGACTGGTAACCAGGAACCTGTATCCCAGAGAGTGACTGGTAACCAGCGCCTATATTCCAGAGAGTGACTGGTAACCAGGAACCTGTCTCCAGAGTGTGACTGGTGACCAGGAGCCTGTATCCCAGAGAGTGACTGTTAACCAGGAGTCTGTCTCCAAGTGGATAACTTTGGAAATCCTATTCCAACCAGGCTGAGCTCCACTGGGTGAGGGGAGGAGACGTATATTGAAGAGCAATGAAAAGTGGAGGACTAAAATTAAATGCAAAATAGGTAATTACCTTGAAAAATGTCAGTTCTGGGATGTGCAACAGACAACTTCATCCAGCAGTGAAGCGTATTAGGAGACCGGGACAAAAATTCCAACAAAATATTTTTGGTAACTTTCAAGGCTGAGAATTAAAGGCCATTATATTTTAGGCCAAACTCTCTGGCTAATTACCATATAATTTATAATCCAGTCCGTTACTTCATCCTGTTCTTGATAATTACATAACATTGAACCAGCCCGTTTCTGTCACTGAGAGTTTGCTAATCGGGGGCGTAGGCAACCACAGAATGGATTTACCAAACGAGAATAATTTAAAACTGAGTCAAATAAGGATGAGAGAAAGAGAGATGGTGAAGAGAGTATGAGGGAGAGAGGTAGAAAAGGGAGATAGTAGAGAGATTTCCCAGAGAGAAAGCCAGTGATAAGCCAGCAATATTGGAAATGAAGATATTGGAGCTCCAAATTGGTGTGTACAGATCAGGTTGGGCCAATATGTTTCATTTGCCAGTTTTACTGCCTTGGCCTTCTACAAGACCATATGATGTAGCAGCAGGAATAGGCCATTCAGCCCATCATGTCTACTCTACCATTCAATGAGATCATGACTGATCTGATAATCCTCATCTCAACATTCCTGTCTTTTCTCCTTAACTCTCAATTCTCTTACTGATTAAAAGCCTGTCTATCTCAGCTTTGAATACAATCAATGATTCAACCTTGAAGATCCTTTGTGGTAAACAATTCCACAGATTTGCTAACCCTCTCAGAGAGGAAATTTCTTCTCATCTCTATCTTTCTTTGAGATCATGTCCTCTGGTCTAAGAGCCTTCCCTTGTTGGAAACAACTTCTCTGCAACTACCCTATCAAATCCCCTAATAATGTTACAAGTTTTAATAAGGTTTCCTCTCATTCTTCTAAACCCCAATGAATGCAAGTCCAAGTTATCCAATCTCTCCTCATAAAACAATCCCTCTATACTGAGGATCAATTATGGGGTGGCATGATGGGGGCCCAGGTTCAATTTCACCATTGGGTAACTATCTGTGTGGAGTTTGACATTCTTTCCATGTTTGCATGGGTTTCCTTCCACAGTCCAGAGCTAGGTAGGCTGTCCATGCTAAATTGTCCCATTGTGTCCAAGGATGTGCAGACTAGGTAGCTTAGCCATGGGAAATGCAGGGTTATAGAATGGGTGGTAGCAAGGTGGTGTGGACCTGATGGGCTGAATGGCCTATTTCTACACCGTAGGGATTCTATGATTCTAATGAACCTTTTCTGGACTGCCTCCAATGCCAGTATATCTTTCCTCAGGTAAGGGGACCAAAATAGTTTGCTGCATTCCAGGTACAGCCTGACTACTGTATAGTGCAGTTTTAGCAAGATCTCCCTATTTTTATATTCCTATCCCTTTGAAGTAAAGAGCAGCATTCATTGCCCTCTCTGTTATATGGTCTGCTAGCTTTTTGTGATTCACGCAAAACCCTCTTATGTAGATTCCAGCTGTTTTTCTATAGTTAAATAATATTCAGTTCCTCTATTCTTCCTGCCAAAGTGCATGACTTCACATTTTTTCACATTATATTGCATCTGTCAAGTGTTGCCTATTCACTCACCCGTCTATATATCCCTCTGTAGACTCTTCATGTCACCTCACCACTTGCCTTCAGATTGATTACAGTGTCATCCACAAACTTAATTATAGTCCATTTATTTCCCTCATCCAAGTCATTAATATATATTGTAAATAATTATGGTCCCAGCACTAATCCCTTTGGCATACCATTGGTTATGGGTTGCCATCCTTTATCCCAACTATCTATTTTCTATTAGTTAGCCAGTCCTCTAACCATGGTAACATACCACTCTAACACAATGGGATCCTACCTTATTAATTAAGTTAATGGTGATACCTTAATTCCTTTTGGAAATCCAAATATGTTATATCCTCTGGTTTCCATTTAATAATCCTGCTTGTTACCTCCTCAAAGAATAATAAATGAGTCAGGCATGATTTCCTCTTCATGAAGCCATGATGACTCTGCTTGATTATATTGTGCATTTCTAAATGCTCTGCTATTACATCCTTTATAATAGACTCTCACAAGTTCCTAATGACAGATGTTCAGCTCACAAGCCTATAGCTACCTCTTCTTTTATTGTCTCCCAATCTTTTTGACTAAGGATGTTATGTTGGCAGTTTTCCAATCCTCCAGAACCTAAAGACTCTTAGAAGCTTACTGTCAGAGCAACCACTATCTATATAGCTAATTCTTTTAAAATCTTCAAATGCAGCCCATTAGGTCCAGGGGTTTGGGGATGGAGGGTGTTCATCTGCCTTTTGTCTCATTCAATTCCCTAGTTCTTATTCTCTCGTGATAATTATCGCACTGATTTCCTCATTTTGCCCTCATCTACACACACTGTAACTACTTGCTTTTAAAAGTTTTTTTGGGACATTATTAGGGCCCTCTATCATGAAGACTGATGCAAAGTATTTAGTCAATCCTTCTGCCATTTCCCGGTTTCCCACTATTATTTCTCCAGTCTCATTTTCCAAAGGGCCAATGTTCACTGAGGTCTTTCTCTTCCTTTGTACATTGTTAAAGAAGGTTTTACTGTCTGTTTTTATATTACTTGCTGATTCATCCTCACAGTTTATTTTTTCCCCCCGTTATTTATGTTTTGGTCAGCTTTTGTTGGCTTTTAAAACTTTCTTAATCCTCTGGTTTGTCACTAAACTTTGCCATTAGGATATGGAAAGAGAGAAAGAGAAATGGGAGAATGCAGAGAGAGAGGATGGACAGGGAATGAAGGAGAAATGGTGAAAAGTGAAGGAATATTACAGTGTAAAAAGAGGGAGCAGAGAGAGAGAAAGAATGAATGAGCAAGCAGAATTCCGGGAGACAGAAGAGAGTATGGATAAACAGAGGAAACGGAAGACAAATGAGAGGCAGAAATAGAGTTAGATTGAAATGTATGTGAACTTGTTAAAAATGAGGTCAGGAATGATTTAGAGGGATGTGGGTCAATTGCTGGCAAATGGGTCTAGGTCAGATTGGGATGTCTGGTCGGTTGGATCGGAGGGTCTGTTTTTGTGCTGTATGATTCTATGATTCTATAATAAGTGCGGGGAAGTGGGGTTTATAGCGAAGTGGGTGTGATTTGAGGGGCGAGGAAGGTTTGAATGATATGGCTGAGTGAACCTGTGATCCTAACAGCCTTAATCTGTTCCTTTACTATCTCAACTTTCTATCTAAAATAAACAAAATGGAAGTTAGTGATTGACAAGAATCTAATTGAGGGATTTCGATGCATTCTGAAATGCTAAGAGCAAAGCTAGAGCACTGAGAACCCATTACTGAAACTGAGACTGGATCAGCAGCTCAAACCCACTTAGAATTGAGTCAGCTATAAAACATCAGATTCCAAAACAGCCTATTACACAAGCTGCCCACTCATTTAACCTTCTTCCACTCCCCATATATGCTCTATCCTGTCATGGTAACCACCCATCCATTTAATCCCCTAAAACTGTGTAAAACTATTAAGGCAATTGAATAAAACTCCGCTGCATCTCTCCACAAGCTAAGAGGCTTTTAACCAACCAATAATGCCAAGCCTCAGGAGGGCAAGAGGGATTTGAACTCAGAGGGAGGGACTCTGCCATTGCATCACAATCTGTTTCCATGTACACTCCCACTACTCAACCCTCCTTTAACTTCCACAAATAACACATCCATGTCACTGAATAGGAAATACCGCATGCAATTAGTTAATTACACCCATTTATCCAACATCCTTTAATATAAACAAAATACTGTGAATGCTGGAAATCTGTTAATAAACAGAAAATGCTGGAGAAGCTCTGGCATCATCTTATGGAGAGAGACCTGATGGTGGTTAGCACTGCTGCCTCGCAGCGGCAGAGACCCCTGTTCGATTCCAGCCTCTGGTGACTGTGTGGATTAGACTAGATTAGATTAGATTACAGTGTGGAAACAGGCCCTTCGGCCCAACAAGTCCACACCGACCCGCCAAAGCGAAACCCACCCATACCCCTACATTTACCCCTTACCTAACACTACAGGCAATTTAGTATGGCCAATTCACCTGACCCTGCACATCTTTTGGATGGTGGGAGGAAACCGGAGCACCCGGAGGAAACCCACGCAGACACGGGGAGAACGTGCAAACTCCACACAGTCAGTCGCCTGAGGCGGGAATTGAACCCGGGTCTCTGGCGCTGTGAGGCAGCAGTGCTAACCACTGTGCCACCGTGCCGCCCACAAAGTTTGCGCATGCTCCCTGTGTCTGCGCGGGTTTCCTCCCTGTGCTCCGGTTTCCTCCCACAGTCCAAAGATGTGCAGGTCAGGTGAATTGGCCCTGCTAAATTGCCCATAGTGTTCAGGGATGTGTAGGTTAGGTGCATTAGTCAGGGGTAAATGTAGACCAATGGGGAATGGGTTTGGGTGGGACAGTCTTCGGAGGGTCAGTGTGGACTTATTGGGCCGAAGGGCCTGTTTCCACACTGTAAGGATTCTATGAGTCTTTCCAGCACTTCCTGTTTTCATTTATTGTAACCATCTGTTCACTTCCTAACATTTACCTACCTCAGAAGGACTGTATAGCGGTTGTAACCAATCCTTCAGCAAGAGCACATTCACCTTAAAAAATGACATTTAAAAGGAAGAGCTGTTTGGGGGTGTCTAATTTTCAGAAATTGTCCGAACTTTCCCTCCTAACGAGTCATCGAGAGCTCGATAGACATAATTTGGATGATGCTTTTCAAAATATTAGGGGCAGCTAAGAAAAGCAACTGATCACACAATGACTTTATATCTACAAACTGCAGGGCTGCAAATATAATTGCACATTTGGATCCACTCTGTTTAAAATTTCCCCTTACGTTCCTTCGAAATGCTAATCCCAGAGGACCTGTTTGGTTAAAGTGAAACTGACCTGATTTAACTTCCCCAGTGAAACCATCTTCATAGCTCCATGGACTATTCATTAAACTTTTTACAATATATGAGGAGGCATGGATTTGAGGGTAGAGGTTCTGTGACAATCTTTGTCACAGTGTGAGGTTTTCAGTTTCTCTGTGGTGGTATAGTGATAGCAGTCACAGTGAACAAGGGGACAGCAGCAGCCAACAGCTGGGATGGTCCTGCTCTGCACAGAGCTCTCAGGGACCTGTGAGTCTGATGTTGATTTAATTGAAGGAAAGGAGCAGGGTACTTGTGTTTACAAGTTCATTTGAAAGTAGATCTAATATCAAAGGGGAGCATGGCACAAATACTTATAAATGTATCAACGTTATAACAAACCATTAAAAAGAGATGTGAGGCTTAACTATTTCTCCACCTGTACAGGTTTAGGCTGGACCTTAGAGATAGAAGCATCAGGGTAAGATGTAAGTTCACTTACCTACATATTCTAGAATAGGATGGCCATTCATCCCTTCAATTCTATCATGGTTCTTCCATAGAACAATCTGTTTAATGCTATTCAACTGCTTCCTCCTCCATTTTGCCGAATCTTTCCTCCTACAAGTAGCTACCCGTTTCCCTTTGGAAAGTCCTATTGAATCCAATAGGAGATTTTTGTTCATGTCACCTCTGGCTGTTTCACCAATCACCTTAAATCTATACCCTCTTATTGTTAACCCTTCAGTCAATGTGCAGCTGCGATGTTATTTTTCCAAATTCAACACTGTTTTACTTACATGGATTAAGGTTAACCCTGGAGATTTCTGCAAAATATGAATAAAACATCGCTCCCTCCCCTTCATGGATCGATATTCGAGAAGAATATTTCAGGAAGCAAACATGAAAGTAAATTCCCAGTGAAAGGGGTTCTAAAGAGAAGTCTTTGAAATACTCAAGCAGAAATCACAAAGCTCTCCCTTTTCCTCATTCTCTCTGTCCTATTTACCTATCCTTCTTATCCTACGGCTACACTAGTCTGAAAACACTAATCTTGCCTGATCTCGGAAGCTAAGCAGGCTCAGGCCTGGTTAGTACTTGGATGGGAGATGGCCTGGGAATACCAATTACAGTAAGTTTGGGGTGGCACAGTGGCTCAGTGTCTAGCCCTGCTGCCTCACAGCGCCAGGGATCTGAGTTCAATTCCACTCTTAGGTGACTGTGTGGAGTTTGCACATTCTCCCCGTGTCTGTGTGGGTTATGTCCCATAGTCCAAAGATGTGCAGATTAGGTGGATTGGCAATGCTATATTGCCCAGAGTGTCCAGGAATGGTAAGGCTAGGAGGGGTTAGCCATGGGGAATGCAGGGTTACAGGGATAGGGTGGGGCTGGGTGGGAGGCTCTTCAGAGGGTTAGGATGGGCTGAATGGCCTGCTTCCACATTGTAGGGATTGTATGATTCCACTTTCTGTCTCTCTACTGCTTATGAGTTAATTGAATAGCTCCTTTACTTTCTCAGCATTTAAAAATGGTGCATAAAATTAGAAGTCTGTTCTATGATTTCACGGCAGTATAATCCCAATCATTGGTGTGATTTTAAGATAAATTGTTTTTGCACAACATGGGAAACAGGTAGCAGGTTGGAAAGGCGTTTGACAAGCAACTAGTTTACTGTCATTTCTCTGACGGCTGTCGCGCCAGGGTGACTCGCTGAGCTTAGTGATTTCTGCTTAAGTATTTCAAAGACTTCTCTCCAGAACTCCTTTCATTGGGAACTTATTTTCATGTTTCTTCCTAAAATATTCTTCTTGAATATCGATCCATGAAAGGGAGGGAGAGATGTTTTATTCATATTTGAACGCTGTTCCTGGAATTAGCTGCTTGTAGCAGTCTTCACAGTGTCTCCGAGTGTCGGGTTTTGATGAATATTTCAGCGTGCATTCAATAGGGTGACACAGCTCACTGGCAGTTAGGATAATGAACAGGTCTGCTAGCGTCTGAGAACTGAATAATGTGATTGCTTCATCATTCAGGAATGGACAATAAATGCTGGCCTTGCTAATGACTCCCTCATCCCTGGAACAAAAGAAGTAACAGAAGGACTATCTATCTTGCGGGAATGAGGGGCATTGAGGAATAGGGATCTGGCTCACTGTATTAAAAATCTTCCCTCAGTCAGGCCTGAACTCCTCAACCCATTAAGTGTAGCACACCTCATAAACCCGTATATCAGATTTCTTTCCCTTGCCAAACTGACAACCATCTTCAGTGGTTAGCACTGCTGCCTCAGTGCCAGAGACCCGGGTTCAATTCCTGCCTCAGGCGACTGACTGTGTGGAGTTTGCACATTCTCCCCGTGTCTGTGTGGGTTCCCTCCGGGTGCTCCGGTTTCCTTCCACAGTCCAAAAATGTGCAGGTTAGGTGAATTGGCCATGCTAAATTGCCCGTAGTGTTAAGTGAAGGGGTAAATGTAGGGGAATGGGTCTGGGTGAGTTGTGCTTCGGCGGGTCGGTGTGGACTTGTTGGGCCGAAGGGCCTGTTTCCACACTGTAAGTAATCTAATCTAATCTAATCTAATCTAATCTTCATTAATTCACTGCTTGGAGTCAGCACAGGTATGTTGCAAAATAGGAGCAGATGGAGACCGTTCAGCCCCTCAAGCCTGTTCTGCCATTCAATAGGATCACGGCTGAGCTGCCTGTGTTATGAATTCCATTTTGCCATTGACTCCGATAACCCATGATTCCCCTGGATATCATCAGCTCTGTGGGAACAGGCAGAACTCTATCAGCCCCTCAAGGCTGGTCACCACACAATTCAAGCTGTTCTGTCTGTAAACCCGATTGCCCCTCAACATCTTTATCTATGACTTTCCAAAAGATCTCCAGTTATTTTCAGGATAGAACATTCCCCATTGGGTGAGGAAGTGCTGAATGGTTTGGCTGTGGTCTTGCCCCTTGTTCTAGGCAGGGACTGACCATGTAAGGACAGCAGATTGCCTTCCTTAAAGGTCTCCAGTGTAACAGAAAGGTTTCTACAAAGATTGACAGTGGTCAGCATTAGACCAGCTTTTATTTTCCCTTAATTTCAAATGTTGCAATTTGCTATTGATGAGGTTCCCTACAGTGTGGAAACAGGTCTTCGGCCCAACCAATCCACACCGACCCTCTGAAGAGTAACCCACCCAGACCCATTTCCCTCTGACTAATGCACCTAACACTATGGGCAATTTAGTATGGCCAATTCACCTGACCTGCACATCTTTGGACTGTGGGAGGAAACCGGAGCACCTAGAGGAAACACACGCAGACACGGGGAGAATGTGCAAACTCCACACAGACAGTCGCCCAAGGCTGGAATTGAACCTGGGATTCTGGAGCTGTGAGGCAGCAGTGCCAACCACTGAGCCACTATGCCGCCCATTGTGGGATTCAAACCTTTATCCTGGGGTATTAGCCTGGCATCCTGAATTACTAGTCTGTGATATTACCCCTACACCACCATCTCTGCTCATGACAAGTGCTGATGTTGCAGCTGTTTTCATTCCTTTTCTGACTCTGTCCTCCAGACCTTACTGACCTCTTTAAATAACAGCATAAAAATTAGGAGCCAGAGTAGATCATACAGCCCATGTACCCTGTTTCCACATTTAAGACAATCATAGAGCTAATTTTCCATCTCAACTCCTTCATGCAATTCATTTCCACAGAAAACAATGAAGATGAAGGCAATTAATCCATTTAGGTTGCGTTCGATAGAGTTGTGATAGACAAGAGTTTTTTAGATTAGATTAGATTAGATTACTTACAGTGTGGAAACAGGCCCTTTGGCCCAACAAGTCCACACCGACCCGCCGAAGCGTAACCCACCCATTCCCGTACATTTACCCCTTTACCTAACACTACGGGCAATTTAGCATGGCCAATTCACCTGACCTGCACATCTTTGGACTGTGGGAGGAAACCGGAGCACCCGGAGGAAACCCACACAGACACGGGGAGAATGTGCAAACTCCACACAGTCAGTCGCCTGAGTCGGGAAGTTATGGAGGTAAACCAGCAGAGTGGAATGAGTCATGATCAGTCATGATCTTACTAAATGGTGGAGCAGGCCCAGATGGGCTGAATGGCCTACAGATTTTGGAACTGGCACATTTATATGTAATGCTGGGATCAGGAGTCTCAATGACTTTGTCACTGAGCAGTTAAACAATGGAACAATTAGGCTCAGTTAGTCATTCCTTGCGATCAGCTGATCTAAAAGCTTCAGAGCTTACTTGGTGGAACCTGGCTACCACCTGAACCAACACACTTGCCAAGGGCTTCTCTGAAATTTGAAAGCAAAATTGGCTAGAACTCCCAGAAGATCAAATATTCAGGTCCAGGAAAAGTTGGGTCACAATCATTATCCGGAATTTTAATTCTGTGATTTGGAATTGTCAGTATTCACACCTTGGGTGTGATGTTTTACATCTTGGGTCTGTAAGTGGAAAACACTTGAAAAAGCTTTTAAAATATTTGACATTGCTGTTTAATACTGGCAGAGAAAATAACTAGTTGTGAGACAATTCGAAAACATATCTGAGTTCCGAGAGACACGTAAGGTAATGAATACTTTGCTCATTCATAAGCTGGGGCACTCAATAATTTAGCACCATCGCTCAGACTAAATACAATCACCTGAAGGAGACAGGGAGTTGTTTTCCTGAATATTATTCCTTTCGATAGCTTACCATTCTCAGGAGATTAAACGGCTGTGGGGGTTTCAGGGAGAAGTGTTTAGCTACAATGGGCCAGTTGCCTGTCATTTCACTTGTTCAGCTCCTGGTGAGGTCAGATTCGAACCCACAACACCAGCCTGCCTTTATATAGCACCACATATATTGTAAAACAACCTGAGATGCTTTGCAGGAGGGCCATCAAACAGAATTAGACAGATAAAGAGGAGTTGCACATTAGGAAACTAAACGTTTGACCAAAGAGGTAGATTGGAAGACACACCTTGTAAAGGAAACTTCTTTTGTTGTTCATTCATAGTATTTGAGCACTATTGATGAGGTCAGCAGTTTTGTCCATCCCTAATTGCCCTTGTGAAAGGTAGGGAAGGGAACTTCAGACCTCAGCAGCTGAAGGGCTGACCACCAATGATGGAATCGATGAAAATTGGGAACGTACAAGAGGCCTGAGCACTGCCATTCTTTCAGCATCCCAGGATCAAAATCTTGGAATTCCTCCCCCCTAACTGTGCTATGGGAGTCCCTGTAGTCCAAGGACTTCTGTGGTTCAAGTGGATGACTCACTACCACTTTCTCCAGGTCAGTTGGAGATGGACAATAAATGCCGACCCACATCCCATGAATAAATAAAAACAAAATCTCAGAGAAATGTAAATGTGAAGGTTAGTACAAAGTTAGCAAGTTTGACAACAAGGCTGCAATATTGAAGAGGAGCAGAAGTCATATCTTTCAGAAATATCCTCTGAGAATTAACACCACATCTGCCTGTATCAATGGCGAGTTTGTCCCAGTGTGCCACCCAACACTTGGTATCTTAAATGATATCTCCTAATGCATCTCATTCAACACTTTGCTGCTTGTGGGATCTTGCTTTGTAAAAAAATGGCTGCTGTTCATGTCCACCCAATGTCCTCATCATTAACGTAATGCCATGTAATACTAGAAACGTTCAGGGTATATGTGATAAGATGCAATATAAAAGCATCTCGCTATCAATGTTTTTAAGATAAGATATTTCAAAGTGATCTTCACAGAAAAGTGCTTTGCATGATATAAATCACATAATTGGATCACATAATCGGATAAAACATATCATTAGAATCAGACATTACCCTTTACAAGAATGCTATGTCTCGGTCCAAGAGAAAGATATTACATGAGCTGATAAAATTATAGGTTAATTGGGTGATGGATGGCAGTTAACAGAATGAAAGCTGATGGGATGGTAGTTGGTAATTTGGGTCACTCTTTCTGTCTTCATCATTAACTCAAAGTAAAACTACAACCGCATTCAGTGATCTCTGGAGAAACAGGCCAATGTTCCCTAATGAGAGGAGAGGTTCTGGGCACAGACATTGACAGTATGGAAGACAATGATTTATTCCACTTTCTCCACATTTTACTTCACCCAACAGTTCACCCAACCCCACCCTCTCATTAAGGGTCACAGTGGGATTTAGGAATCCATCACTCAACGGTGCTGTGTAATTGTCACTTGGCAGCACAGATCCTGAAAAAGACAGATTTTGTGGAAGTTTTCCATTTTATACTTGCCAGGACAATTTGCAAGAATACCAAAATGCAAAGGCAAAACAACGTTTGTACTGCAATCGTGGAAATTGATTAGCTGGACACAGATTAGTACAGGCATTGCCCTGAAGAATGTACAGATTAATGATGACTGACAGTAAACTGCTGAGCTTTGTTTAAATTTTAAACCAAGCAAATTGACTCTGATTGGCCAAGACACCTCGCTGAGAATGGCTGCCACCAATTTTGTGGCTTTGGATCAGGCACGGAGTTTGCATGTGCTATTTCTTTCTGGGTAAATACTGTTGACAAGTAACCCAAAGCTATATGAAACAATTCCTACAATTTCAAGAAGCTAAGCAAAAGAGAGTTAGAACAGGGTCAATGACTGACAATGGCATTGGATTGAGGTAGGGTGTGGTGGATATGGTGAGCAAAGCTCGGTGTCATTTTTCTAAATGGACTTCCTACAATAAACTTCTGCCATCTCAAAGAACGAGGTGCTGCATTTTGGAAAAGCAAATCTTAGCAGGACTTATACACTTAATGGTAAGGTCCTAGTTACTGAACAAAGAGACCTTGAAGTGCAGATTCATAGCTCCTTGAAAGTGGAGTCACAGATAGATAGGATAGTGAAGAAGGCGTTTGGTATGCTTTCCTTTGTTGGTCAGAGTATTGAGTACAGGAGTTGGGAGGTCATGTTGCGGCTGTACAGGACATTGGTGAGGCCACCTTTGGAACATTGCGTGCAATTCTGGTCTCCTTCCTATCGGAAAGATGTTGCAAAACTTGAAAGGGTTCAGAAAAGATTTACAGGGATGTTGCCAGGGTTGGAGGATTTGAGCTATAGGGAGAGGTTGAATAGGCTAGGGCTATTTTCCCTGGAGCGTCGGAGGCTGAGTGCTGACCTTATAGAGGTTTATAAAATCATGAGGGGCATGGATAGGATAAATGGACAAAGTTTTTTTCCCTGGGGTGGGGGAGTCCAGAACTAGAGAGCATAGATGTAGTGTGAGATATAAAAGAGACCTAAGGGCCAACCTTTTCATGCAGAGCATGGTATATATACGGAATGAGCTGCCAGAGAAAGTGGTGGAGGAGAGTACAACTGCAACATTTAAAAAGCATCTGGTTGGCTATATGAATAGGAAGGATTTGGAGGGATATAGGCCAGGTGGGACTAGATTGGGTTGGAATATCTGGTCGGCATGGACGAATGGACCGAAGGGTCTGTTTCCGTGCTGTACACCTCTATGGCTCTATGTATATAACTCTTATTTCATCTTCTGTACTATTGGCTATCTCTGTCCCTGCCTCAGCTCATTAGCTGTCAACATCACTAGAACTGACTGATGTATAGTAACATAAAGAACTGTGACCACTGGAGATCTAAACCATTCTAATGAAGAATCACTGGACAGTTTTCTTTCTGCAGATGGTGCCAGACCTGCTGAGTTTTGCCACCAATTTCTATTTCGGTTATTGACTATGCACATCTGGCTGACCAAATTCTAACCTCTACAAATGGAAGTTCAGGGAAAGGTTCTCCGGTGGTTGGAATCATACCTGGCACGGAGGAAGATGGTTGTGGCTGTTGGATTTCAGTCATTTCAGCTCCAGGACATCTCTTCAGGAGTTCCTCAGCATAACTAACTTCAGCTGCTTCATCAATGACCGTTCTTCCATCATAAGATCAGAAATGTTCATGTTCAGCAATTATTGTACAATGTTCAACACCATTCACAACCCCTCAGATACTGAAGCAGTCCATGTTCAAGGTCTAGGCAATATCCAGGCTTGGGCTGAAAATTGGCAAGCAATGTTTATGCGTCACAAATGCCAGTCAATGACCATCTCCAATAAGACACGATGTAACCATTGCCACTTGACATTCAATAATGTTACCATAATTGAATTCAATATCCTGGGGGTTATCAGAACCAAAAATGGAACTAAACTAGCCATATAAATACAGTGACTGCAAGAGCAGATCAGAGGCTAGGGATTCTGTTACAAGTAACTCATTTCCTGATTCCCCAAAGCCTGTCCACCATCTACACGACACAAGTGAGATGGGATACTCCCCACTTGCCTGGATGAGTGCAGTTCCATCAACTCTCAAGAAGCTTGACATCATCCAGGATAAAGCAGTCCACTGGATTGGCACCACATCCACAAACATCCACGCCAGGGATTCCATCCCAAATGGCATTGTGGGTCAACTTACAGCATGTGGACTACAGCAGTTCAAGAAAACAATTCACTACCATCTTGTCAAGGCCAACGAAAGATGGGCAATAAATGCTGACCCACATCCCATGGGTGAAAAAGCGAACATAGGGTTACAGGAAATTCTGCTGTGTCCTAACTCCTAACGATGTCAGAATATAGGAAGCTGTGATGGGTAACAACATGGAACAGACCTGTTTCTCAGTTGTAACTTTCCCATTTTTCAATAACAACAGTGGCTGTGTAGTGATGGAACTGGATGTAGCCCTCTGTTTCATGTCCTGGGTGTTAGATGTAGTTTATTCCAAAACCTGCTATTATATTTACAGCATTTCAATCAGGATCACAGCAGAAAAAACAATCATCATTTGCCAGAAAAGGGACGAGGAAGAGAAATGAGTTGGAAATGTCCAAGGAGTGTACTGTGACACCTTCCGGGCTTAAGCTAGAAGTTCACTGAGGCCATATAAGCATTAGAATAATACATGAATATTTTGTTATGGTACACCATTGTTAGGGAGATGAAAGAAAGTTGTTCAATGTTGCTACAGCTGAGGAGCCTTTAATCTTAGTGCAATGCCAACAGTTTGGGGCATTGTGCTTTATTCTGTATCCATCCCGATACTGTATCTGACCTGGGATGGGAACAGCATAGAGAAAGCCATATTCTATATTTACCCAGGCTGTACCTGTCCTAGGAATGTTTGATGGGGACAGTATAGAGTCATCTTTACTCTGTATCTAACCCCATGCTGTAGCTGAGCTGGGAGTGTTTGATGGGGACAGTGTGGAAGAAGCTTTCTTGTGTATTCAACCCTGTGTTGGGAATGTTTGATGGGGACAGTGTAGAGGCAGCTTTACTCTGTATTGAATCCCTGTGCTATATCTATCCTTGGAGTGTTTGATGGGAATAGGGCTCACCTATTCTAGCAGTGTATCATAATGTTTCTGTGATTAGGTTTATTGGGAAAATATTTAGAAGAAGGTTTACTCTGTACCTAAGCCTGTGTTGTAAGGAAATGTTTAACTCCCCTCAACTTTGATTGTGGACAATATTGTGTGATGTAAAAATATAACGCAGTAATAAATTGGAGAATATTTTGTAGAAATGTTCCTATTACCTGATAACAGGCAATGTGGTCTGCCATGGGTTAAGTATAATGTGAGAGGCTGAGCTGTGAAAATCACCAGAAAGCTCTCTCTTTCATCACTGCTATGAAATCAATCAACCTTAACATAAATTTAGCTCGTGATGCTGAACATCTGGTGGCCTGGTTTCCCAGCTATGCACTATACCCCCCGGAGTATCGATGCTGTCAAACAATGTAGAGGAGATGACATCCTTAGCACACTTAGTGCCCTCACACAGAAAAATAAAAGCCAATAATGGAGCAGTGTTAGCACGTAAAGCAGATTATTTTTGCAGTCCTTTCCCCACCCATCACCCATCTCCCTTCCCATCACCCTCCCACCATTGCCCACAGCCAAAGTTTCTGTTAAGGTTCAGATTGTCACATGTGGTTTTGGGAGTAACTGCCCCATAATATCACCCGACATCTTCAGGCAAATTGGGAATCGGGAAAACTGTTCTGCTGTTAGAATGACCCAACTGAGGAGCAAAATGTTTTTGTTATCAGGACAGTCAATGCAACATTGCAACCAGATCAGATCAATGTAGAGTCAACTGACGTTATAATAAATGTTTAGCTGTTCTGTCATTTTTTTTGCTGAAAGTTTTGTAGGAACTTATTTAGCTGCTAATCTTATCCAACACAATATCTCCCAATCGCTGATGGAAAGCTGGATCAGGACAGTCTTGCTGGCATTCTCAGTCAAATCTCACTTCTTGACAAACAGAGACAGCACAAAGGAACTTAGGTGACAGATCTTTTCAGAGTGAACTGCAAGTGTGAGAGGGAAGGAAAGCAAAATTTCTTTGCACTGGGAGAGGGGGCCAAAGAGGGCATTTGGAAGTGCAATTTGTGACAGAACTGGAGATGTGTTGGGCAGAGATGGGAGAGAGATCGGGAAGGCATTAGAATGACTGAACAGAGTGCTGTGAGGGAGGAAATGAATCCATAGTCCTCATGTAGCATCTAAAAACAAAATCACCTGCTGAAAGTATCCTCTCTTTCTCTATAGGAACATATAGCGGTCATTCAGCCCCTCAAACCTGTTCTATTATTGAGTTAGCTCATAGCTGATCTGCATCTCAACTCCAGTTACTCAAAATCCTTCTCAAACTTTAACACTTTGCAAACAAAATGAAGCAAAATGGGTTTGTTTGGGGTTAGTGTTAGGAAAGGCTGGTCACTCAATGTGAGGTTAAGTTGTTTGGGGATAACATACTGTGGCTCTGGAAACCAAAATATGAAATTAAACAAAAAAAAGACAATCTTTCAGTCAGACATTTCTCTCCTGTTAATAAACATTTAAAACATTGTTAAGAAATTTCCCGCTAGGACAAGAGCATATTAAGCAACTAGAGTTTAAGTGAAAGTGGTGCTGGAAAAGCACAACAGGTCAGGCAGCATCCAAGGAGCAGGAAAATCGACATTTCAGGCAAAAGCCCTTCATCAGGATTCCGATGAAGGGCTTTTGCCCGAAATGTTGATTTTCCTGCTCCTTGGATGCTGCCTGACCTGCTGTGCTTTTCCAGCACCACCCTGATCTAAACTCTGGTTTCCAGCATCTGCAGTCCTCACTTTTGCCATATTAATCAACTAGATGACCACAGAATTTACAGAACAGAAACAGGCCATTCTGCCCAACAGCTCTCTACTGGTGTCCATATTCTAAACAAATCTCTTCCCATCCTTCTCCATTCAAACCTATTAATAAAGTCTTCTACACCTATCCTCCTCATGTGTTAATCTAGCTTCCCCTGAAATAATGTTCACCTTGACCATTTCACTGTCCTGACCTGTGACTCCCCAAAAGGTGGAAAAAGCTTTTCTATTTTTATTCTAATGAATCCCTTCACAATGTTGAATTAGATCATTCTACCAACACCATCATCCTTATCTTTTCTCTTGAAATCAGTCTTTCCTGACTATTACATATATTCCTCATGCATATAACTAGTAACAGGAGTTTGAAACTCAATGATAATTTGTAATTACTTAGCGCTGCTGTACCTGTTGTTTACTGGGGGATGTGAAATACAGTGATAAGCTGTTGGACTTCACCCCTGCCCCAGCCCATCTGCTATTGAAACTCTCATTCCTACCTCTGTGATCTCCAAACTCAATAATTCCAATATCTTCCTGACCAGTTTCCCATCTTCCCCCTTCTATAAGCTGAACGTCTATTCAGACAGCTCCAGCCCCGATCCTAATTTACATTAGGTCCTGTTTACTTATCACCTGATATCAATTACCTGACGTAAATTAGGACTGGGGCTAGAGCTGTCTGAATAGACGTTCAGGTTATGGTGATGCCCAATGCTTGTTTATTTATCACCCCATGCTTGTCTCTCTAATCTCCTCCAGGCCAATTTCTGCACTTCTCTATTTCTGGCCACTTGAGATTTTTTTTTATTAATTTCAAGAATATACTTTATTCATAAAAATGTATGTATACATACATACAAAGTCGCTAAAGCAGTTCAGTCCTGTACAGTAATATGTGAAGAAAACAAACAAACATTGGAGTTTGACTCTATCCAACAAACAATTCAAAGGCATCTCTTACTTGTGTAAGACTATATTTACATATAATTGAGATAGCAGGAGGGTCCAATAAGTGAACAGGCCCCCATTTACCTTCAGCAGGAAGACCTCAGACGGTGATCTTTCCCCAATGCGCCTTGGCGGCAGCTGCCCCAGGCTTTAGTGCGTCCCTCAGTGCATAGTCCTGAACCTTGGAATGTGCAACCCTGGTTTTAACATTCCGTCAAGTGGTGGCCATGCCATCAGCTGCCTGGACCCCAAGCTCTGACACTCTCCCCCTACCATGCCACACTACATTTGTCTTTTAGAAAATCATTACAATCATTTCCTTTGGCCAACATGTTTACACATCAACCTGTCTGAAATGTTTTGGGAGTGTTTATTATTTTAAAGGAGCATTAAGAGCTGCATATTGTTGTTGCAGTATGGCAGAAGATAACACACTTGATTTAAATATTCAATGTTGTGACAAGTGCTACTTCAATGTAATGCCCTGCTTCATTCCTGAGGTATGAAACCATCTCTAAATGAGTGCAGAATGATTGGACTTAGTTTTGAAAAGAATGATGATCTTATTAGCTATTCTTAGGCAGCTGTATTTTAATTAGAGGTTAAATATTTTATAGAGTCATATTCTCTTTTGATGCTGGGTCTTCTTTCATTTTTCAGAATTCTTAATTTGTGGCTTTATATTCTCACCACAGGGAGAAATGTCAGCTCATCATTCATTCCCAAATCAACTATTACCATCGAAGACAATATAATTGCATCAGAAATTCCCAGTGCAGGTACATACAGGAGTAGATACAGAGTAAAACTTCTTCTACACTGTAACCATCAAATACTCCCAGGACAGATACAGCATGAGGCTAGATACAGAGTAACTCATGTCTTTACACTGTCTCCATCAAACACTTGCATGGGGTTAGATACAGAATAAAGCACCCTCTGGCAATTTGAACAGTCTAGAACGTTACCTTGGAACTCTTTTGTAGGGGGAGCTCTCTCCAGTGTCCTCTTGAGCTATAGCTATCCCTCAAACATCATCTCTCAGATTGTCCTTTCTGTTTTCTGGTGCTGAATTATGGATGTTCGCTGGTTTGGAAATTAGTTTGTGTTTCCTAGATTGTAACAGGGATGTGACCTCAAAGGTGTATCATTGGCTGCATGGCACTTTCTGAGGCGGTCTGAGGTTGTGAACGACATTAATAAAATGCAAAATGCTCCTTTGTCCTGTTTAGCCTGGGAACATCTAATTTGCATTTTCATAAGCCAAGCACTGGCAATGCAGCTTTAGAGTGAAGAGAAGGTTTGGTGTGTGTGCGTGTGTGTGTTGTGGGGTGGTGCAGGGAAGAGGTGTGAGGTGGCGTTGAGATATATCATCTAGCAGGGAATGAGCTCCCATTAAATGAAAGTCACTGGGCTGCTTGAGCAAAATCCGCAGCCATCTAATGCACAGCAAGATCTCACAAAGAGCAGTGATGTCTGATGCTCACTGTCAGATGGTCTGAGGGATAATATTTGCATGGTACATTGTTGGGGGGGGGGGGGGGAGGCTAAACTCCCCTGTTCCTCTCCAAAAGCAATTCTGCGGCATTTCAGTCAACGCCAGTCTCTGCCACATCTTTACAGGAAAGTTGAGTGGACAGGTCAGTGAGCCTGACTCCCCAGCACCCACCCTGACCCGAGGCCAACCCCACTAAAGGCTCAGCAGGTTGTACAGTGAGGGACTGGGCCACAGAAACCAGCAGGAAGGCTTTTGGTCCAATTCCTCATCTCTGTTGAGTTGCAATGATCTCAGCCTGGCAGCACTAAGGGACAGTGACAGAGGGAGGAGAGGGGGCTGCATGTGGTCTAGGGCTGGCTTTAACATTGGGCTAAACTGGATTAAGGAGGATGAAAATCAGCTGCGTTTCCCCTTCCTGAAAAAAATACAGCACAAAATATCAAAGATGCACATTGGTCTGACTCATTTACTTGGAAATGTTTGGAACAGGTGGGACTTGAACCTGGGCAACTGAGCTCAGTGATGGGGGTGCTACCATGGATCCACAAGGCACCCCTAATTCAATCAATATACTTTGAAATGGAGTTCCTGTACAACCTATATTTTCACTTCCAAGAGAGTTACTTTTCAAACAGTTCTTTTTCCCTCTGGGAATTCAGCAACTGCTGCTTTGCCAGCGGACAAGCTCAGGAACATCTGCATTTCCTGTCACCAAAGGAACCAAGCCCCCAGACCCCAAACTGGGCTGACACGTGGGTGTGGGCAGCTGGGTAAAGCCAAGTGCCCAGCTGACTAGGGCATCAGCGGGTAGAGGTGACAGAGCAGAAAGGGGGACAGTACATCCTTCCTGACATAGCTTCAGCAACAAATTAAGGTCAAAGTTAATCAAGAAAACAAGCCTGAGACCAAAGCAAATCATCCTCTCTCTCTGGCAGAGTATTCCCCCTGGAGATATCGGTCTCCCACCCCCCAGGGTGCAGGTCAGGCTTGATGGAGTTTATTCACGCATCACATACACAGACTTCATTCACATCACTGTCAAAACAGAGAGATCTCAGGACACAAGAGGAGGCCATTCAGCCCGGCAGGTCTGTACCAACAATCCTCGCCTTTGAATGAGCTTTTGTCTCATTCACTCAACCCTCCCCGATCATCCACATTTGCCCCGTCTGATCAATTAATAGTCACATCCAGGCACAGAGCTTCTGGATTTACACTCTGGATTCACACAGGCCTGACCGAGAGACGGGTTGTGCCCGGGTTGGGGGGTGGGAGTGGTGGAGGGAGGTGGGAGGGGGGGCGGGGGGGTTAATGTCTTGAGGGGATACAGCTCTTAACCAAACGCCATGCTTCCCATTGGATGGTCCCCTTACCTTGGCTTAAAGTGCCAGTGAGAAATCGAAAGAAGAAGCGAGCTAGTTTAGTCAGCTGTCTCTTGCAGCGTTTCTTGCAGACGCTCATTCTGAGTGGAAGCCGAGAGGGATGAATTTATGGTTAAAGATAAAACGGTTCTAATTTGAAATGCAAAGTCCACACAAGAGTCGACAGCGAGGAGAGTTCTGCGGTGCACCACTCCTTGCCCCACTTGATGGGAATCCTTTGAAGTGTTCCCCCTTGTCAGGGATACTCTGTGAGGCGTCCACAGCTCGATTGCAGCTCCACGATTCTCAGAAGTCTCAAATTGTTTTTTTTTAAATTGACGTATTTCTCTCTCTCTCTGTGAAGGGTAGACAGCTCTCAGCCAAAGCACCACTCACATATAACATCTGCTTGTGGTTACAGCGAATTAAAGACGAATATGGTTGCCAAGGTAACCACAGACTCGGTGGTTCATACCAACCTCAACTATAAAAACATATATAAATACAGATGAGTCTCGGGAGGTAAGGATCTGGTCTCGCACGATATCTCCCGAAGACAGAGATTCTCAGTTGCAAACAGGAACAACAGCAGCACCCACCAGCCGTACATTCTCTGATCTCATTACTCATTTAATGAGTACAGGACTGAGTCCCACATATAGTGAAGGTTGCTGCTGTATCGGATCTGAAACGAAGGCTCCATAGCGTACACCTCCTCCAAAACTCTGCTGCTGATTTTCCAATTCTGACCCTCCCCACTAGCTGGGTGGTGGGGACTCCCTGAACTGGTAATAAAATCGAATCAGGGGCAGACTTTTCAATAATTTCATGATTATCCTGATGTGACCTCTACCACACTTTCCCACCTGTCCCCTTTGACCCTGACTCACTCTTCAATATCTCTAGCTTAACCCAGGAGATGGCCTAACCTCCATTGCTGGGGAAGAGCATTCCAACCACTCAGAGAAGGAATTCCTTCTCATCTCCAGCCTAATGAGGAGACTCCTTATTTCGAAACTGTCTCCTAGTTCTGGATTCCTGAGAGGGGGAAATGGTCTCTCAGCATCCCCCCTATCACTTGGGTGCAGAATTCAATGTTTCAAAAAAAGACACCTCCCATTCTTCCAAATTCCAATGGATACAGACTTCAAGTTTCCTCACAAGGCAAATCGCTTCATCTCAGGAATCAGACTAACTCTCACCCTCATATTCAAATGCTTCCTTTTTGCTCACCCCTACACCTTTCCGATAGTTGTGCGCACCTTCAGTTCTGGTCCCTTCAGCTGTCCCCACTTTCTTCACTCACCATGGCTAGCCATGTCTTCAGATGCTGAGTCAGGTGTCTGCAATTTCCTCCATCAACCTCCTATTTCTCTCTCTCTGTTCCTTTAAGATGCTCCTTAAAACCTATCTCTTTGACTAACCTATTGGTCACCTGGACTATTGTGCAATGTGGTTTGGTCTCAATGTGATCCTTTGAAGGACTTACAGATGTTTGCCAGATTAAAGGTGTTTTATTCCACCACAGAAAATTACTGAAAGTACCTGGTATTTGTGTAGGGCAAATGTAGCTCACTTATCAACCCCAACCTAGCTATGGTCTAGGGTTTGCTGGATTTGGACATGGACTACATCTGTATCTGAGAAGTCCTGAATGATGCTGAACATTGTGTGGTCATCAGTGAAAATCCCCACTTCTGACTTTATGATGGAGGGAAAGTCATTGATGAAGCAACTAAAGATAGTTGAGCCTGGGACACCATACTGAGGAACTTCTGAGATGATAACTACTATTGTATTTTGCACCTCTTAGTAATTGTTACTACATCTTTAGATTTAACAATCATCATTATTACATCTATTGACCTAACAATGATTGATTCTAGATCCCTAATATTTCATAATACATCTTTAAATATAAAAATAGTCAAAAGTTAAGGGGAAAAGTCATTAGAATGGGGTTGAGAAACATATCAACTATGATTAAATGGAGGAACAGACCTTATGGTTTTATGGTGTTTTACTAGTGAGGAAAGCTACCAAACTAAGCTAAGATGTCCCCACTCCCCACCATTATAAACGCTCATTCTTTAGCTGACAATTGCAAAACAGTTCATCAGTGTCTTTTTACTGCTGAAAACTCATCTTGATTGAATGTCAATTTCTTAAGTTGGAATGAATGAGTAAATATCATTTAGTTAATATATAATATAAAATATAAATAGCATTTCTAATGACTGAGTACATCAGAGTAAGACCCATCAGAGAATGAACCTGAAGAGACAGCTAATGAGCTGTCTGTGTTGCATGAAATGAAGAAGACAGATGCCACTGGAAGACTTTATTGCATTGTGCAATCTTATTGGATTGTCCTCAACATGGTTAGAAATAGGACAAAATCTCTGACTCTTACAAATAAAAAACATTTGAGATAATCAGGAGGTCAATGGGAGAAAGCCTGTCAAATAAAAAGTCCACAAAAGCTGCCAGACTTGTGAG
This sequence comes from Chiloscyllium plagiosum, assembly GCF_004010195.1. Classification (NCBI taxonomy): domain Eukaryota; kingdom Metazoa; phylum Chordata; class Chondrichthyes; order Orectolobiformes; family Hemiscylliidae; genus Chiloscyllium; species Chiloscyllium plagiosum. The sequence goes on along the minus strand of NC_057731.1, from coordinate 45,813,190 downwards.
ATATTTCCAGCATTTATAGTTATTACTTGCAATTTTCAACACCTGCAGTATTTAATCTTTGTGTCTCTGAAACTTGTCTCCTTTCCCCAATGTACTTGTCCATCTTGTCCCTGGAGCTGCTGACCACTGGCTCAGGGTGGGCTCCAGACACTGGCGTTCTTACAAGTGATCTATTGCCAGTTTGTTCACCATTCAGAGCATGACAATGAACCCCAGTCTCGTTTGTGCCTGACATTTTCGCTGGGGCATCACTGCAGCCTCTCAATGCACAATATATCTTTACTTAGGTAAGGAGACCAAACATGCACCCAAACTCTAGGTGTGGTCTCACCAAGGCCTTTCTACAACTGTAGAAAGACTTCCTTACTCCTGTACTCAAACCCTCTTGCAATGAAGGCCAACATACCATTTTTCTTCCCAATTGGCACTTGCTACACTGATGTACAAGGACCCCCTGGGTCCCTTCTTAGATCAATGTTTCCTATCCATCACCATTTAAATAATACTCTGCCATTCTGTTTCTTCTACTGAAGTGCATAACCTCACACTCATCCACAATAATAAAGCCACTGGGTACAATGGGCTGAATGGCCTCCTTCTGTACTGTAATTATAGACCATAAGATATAGGAGCCATTAATTAGGCCATTCAGCCCATCTAGTTTGCTCCACCAATACTGTGATTCTGTGATCATACTCTGTGATCTGGAACATCAAGCTTGTTCTGAAAATCCAAATATACCAGATCTACTGGTTATCCCTAATCTATTCTGGGTTACATCTTCAAAAAACTCCAGTAGGTTGTCAAGCATGAGTAGAGTGGTACTGGAAAAGCACAGCAGGTCAGGTAGCATCTGAGGACCAGGAAAATCGACATTTTGGGCAGGGCTCCTGCCTGAAATGTTGATTTTTCTGCTCCTCAGATGCTGCCTGACCTCCTCTGCTTTTCCAGTACCACTCTGATCTTGACTCTGATCTCCAGCATCTGCAGTCCTCACTTTTGCATAGTCAAGCATAGGTATCCTTTCATAAATCCATGTTTACTTTGTCAGATTCTATTGGTATTTTCTAAGTGTCCTATAATCACAACCATTATAGTGGACTCCAGTGTTTTCCATCCACCTGATGTTAGACTAACCGGTCTGTAAATCCCAGTTTTTCTCTCTTTTTTTTAAGTAGTGATATTACATTTGCCTCTCCAAATGACTGGGATGGTTCAGAATCAACAGAATTTTGCAAATCATTATCAACTCACCTGCTATTTCCATGGCCATCTCCTTCAGTGCTTTGGGGTGTAAGTGATCAGGTCCCTGGGGATTCATCAGCTTTCAATCCCATTGATTTTTCTTGCTTTTTTTTGCTAATACAAGTTTCCTTCAACTCTTCCTTCCAAAAGAACGCTGCCTCTCTCGCACTTTTGGGAATTAATTCAAAGTTACAAATCACACAACACCAGGTTATAGACCAACAGGTTTAATTGGAAGCACTAGCTTTCGGACCACTGCTCCGTCATCAGTGGCGCTCCGAAAGCTAGTGTTTCCAATGAAACCTGTTGGACTATAACCTGGGGTTGTGTGATTTGTAACTGTGCACACCCCAGTCCAACACCAGCACCTCCAAATCTGGGAAATGATGTGTGGCTTCTTTTGAGATGATGGTATTATAAAGTGTGTGTTTATTTGCTTTGTCATATCTTTGTTCTTCATTACTAATTTCCCCATTCCTAACCTAATCAGATTGTGGCCATAACCCACATGTTTCTTTCCCAGTGAGAATGTACTATCATTGTTTAATTGAGCAATGAGCTACTTCAGAAGGTCAGGTTCTGGCCCTGGCTCTGGGACCTACTCATACATTGAGTTTTTCCATTTGCTATGAAAGGGCATTTGATCAATTTAAACAAAGTCCATTAAAGAATTGGCAAATACCACCAACTGACTCCAAATCCTACATTGGGAATCTCACTCAGGAGAACTAAGCACAGCAAGTACAATGAAGTGGGAGTATGCCATCCAGATGTAACAAGAACAAGAACTCTCTATAATTAAACTCCTCAACACGACACACAGCGGATCTCACTTCCACTGAAGTGTGCAGTCTATTAGTAGTTTGATGTCCATGGCAGTTGCAGTACAGATAGCAGCAGAGAGAAATGACAATTTAATCTCATGGTGAGGGTTCCAGCTCAGGCTAGAATGTTAACCAGGACATCAGGAGAAATCCGACATCTTCCATGAAACAAGAAACCTGTGTACATACAGTCGCACTGATGGAAAGGTAGCACTCCCTTATTACTACGAGTGACAATCATCAGAGAATAGGTGCAGATAATGTCAAAGACAGATCTTTTCATCAAAATAAACAGGACAACATAACCCTGTACCTGTCTTAGGGATGTTTGATAGGGACAGTGCAAAAAGGAGCTTTATTCTGTATCCTACCTCACATTGTACCTATCCTAGGAGTGTTTGATGGGGATCATGTAGACGATGCTTTATGTTTAGTTTAAAAGGATAGAAAGAGCTTTACTCTGCATCTAACACTGTTCTGTCCCTGTTCTGCGAGTGTTTGATAGAATCAGTATCGAGGAAGCTTAACTTTATCTAACCCTGTGCTGTAACTGCCCTGGGACTGTTTGATGGGACAGCGTCAAGGGAAATTTCTCCTTCTTCACACTAACCTCTCGAACTGAAGATGAGAATGAAGCTGTAATTGGCTGAGAGTCTGGAGTTGCTGATGGGCAGACTCTCAGGTCACTATGAATTGATCTGATTTTTGTTTTGTTCAGACTGAGGGGTCTTGATTCAAGTTTCCCAGTGTCTGCACACTGCCTCAGTGCAATGAAAAGAATACTTCAGAGGAAGTGCTCGCACCTCCTGCTGGAGATCTGACGAGCTTGAATGGAACAGATGTCCATAAACCCTCAGGGAGTAACCAGCTTCCCAAGGATTATGATTGACATGAGAAAGGGAATTATTTTTGGCAGTGCTGCTTCACACAGAGGGCCCTGGGGAATAGTGAACTGAAGCTCCAGATTCTGGTGACTGAGATTTTCACAGTTTCTGGAGGAGGAGCAGGTGTCTGAGTTCAAACCACCACCATACTTCCACCTTTACATCATTTATCACCTCCTGGAAGGCCTCCTGCATTGTGCCTTGAAACTTGAGGTTGTCCAAAACTTGCAGCCTCTATTTTAATTCATATCTCATCCCACTCCCAATCTGCAACTGTAATGTTAAAAGATTAAATGGACTGTCTCCCTGGACATTAATGTAATATTAAAGGGTTAAACTGCACTGTCTTCCTCCAGAAACTGAACATTCTGGAAGTGGATGGAGACGACAGTCAGGCAAGAATGCAGATGGCTCCCATTTCATTTAGACAGTCATTTGCGGCTACTCCCCTATGATTATCAAATTAAACTCTCATTCAGTCCCTTCCAATCTGAAATATTTTCATAGCCATCCCCCAGCCAATCAGGTTCACTTGCGTGATCATCCCCCAATACTGAAGCATATCACATCTACATTGTCTGGGGAAGTAACAGAGCCAGAACTCATTTGCAGGGCCACCCTGAAGCTTGGACATATCATACCTACATTGTCTTGGGGAATCACGGAGTCAGGAAATCGACTGCATAACGATTCCCAGGATTAGGGCATTTATGTTTACATTACCTCCGAGGATGACCTAATCCTACCATTGTACCTGGTGTAACATGTGGTTATGAGGTGAGGGTGGCCAGAGTATCTGTGAGCTTTACCAACTGACCTGTATAAAGGGGATGTGTTTTCTTTGTTCAGGGCATCATTTTGACTCAACTTCACACGACCAGCAAAGTATGTCAGAGGGGTCACCTAGCTTGTACAAACTTTAATAAACTTTAACTGTTTGCCGAAGTTGGTGTGTGCGAAACCTAGGGAAAAGAACCTAACACAACAATTCAATCTTAAAATCCTCTACTTCTTTTCAGCTGTCTCCCAGGATTTGCCCCTCCTTCATTCTGTAATTACATCCTGTCCAATAAACCTCCAGCATATCCTTTAACTCTGCCATCCTGTACACCTGGATTTAATTGCCCAACTGCTGTTAGTGGGACCATCACCCACCTGGTACTAATCTCTCAAATTCAGGCTGATTCTCCACCTCATTCCTCATTAAAGACAATTCTTATTACCTTCTTTGAATAAGAATTTGGCCACCTGCCCTTCCATCTTTTCCTCTGGGTTGGTATCTAAGTTTGCATTAATATCTCCCTGACAGTGCAGCACTCCCTCAGTACTGACCCTCTGACAGTGTGGCACTCCCTCATTACTGGCCCTCCAACAGTGCAGCACTCCTGCAGTACTGCCCCTCTCATTGTACAGCTCTCCCACAGTACTGATTCTTGAGCAGTGCAACACTCCCTCAGTACTGACCCTCTGACAGTGCAGCACGCCTTCACTGCTGACCTCTGACAATGCTGCATTCCCCCAGTACTGACTTTGTAATAGTGTGACACTCCCTCAGTGCTGAACTTCTGACAGTGCAGTACTCCCATGGTACTGACCCTTCGACAGTGCAGCACTCCCTCAGTCCTGACCCTCCGACGGTGCAGCACCTCCTCAGTAATGACCCTTTTTACAGTGCGGCACTCCTTTCTTCAGTAGGGAGACCAAACTGTATGCATCACTCCAGGTGTGGTCTCACCAAGACACAGTAAAACATCCTTATTTCTGAATTCAAATTTTCTTGCAATGAAGCCCAATATCCCATTTATCTTCCTAATTGTCTGCTGCACCTGCCTGTCAACGTCCATTTACTGGTGTACAAAGACACCTGGATCCCTTTGTACATCCATACTTCCCATTACATTATCATTTAAGCAATACTCTTGCTTTCTGGTTTCTACACTAAAGTGTGTAACTTCACATTGAGCCATAATGCACTGCATGTGTTTGCCCACTCACTAAACTTGACTGAATCACTTTGAAGTCTCCTTGCGTTCTCCTCCCATTTATCCCCACTCTGTTTCCTGTTTGTCAACCAATTCTTGACCCATGCCAATCCATTACCCTTTCTCCCATGTACTTTAACTTTGTCCGCTAATCTCTTATGAAGGACCATCTCAGAAGACTTCTAAAATTCCACTGGTTATCCCTTATCTATTCTACTATTTATAGTCTCAAAACAACCTGTTAGATTTGTTAAGCCTGATTTGCTCAATTTGCTTAAACCCACGTTGGCTTTGTTCAATCCCATTAATGCTCTCCAAATGTTCAATTATCACCTCATTTAAAATTGACTGCAGCATTTCCCCCACTATTGAGGGCAGGCTAACTTTTCTGTAATTTTCTGGTTTTTGAAATAGTGGGGCTATATTTGCCATCCTCAATCTGTAGGAACCGATCCAGACTCTCTAGAAGTTTGGAAAATGACCTCCAATGCATGCAATATTTCCAGGGCCACTTCCTTTGAAACTCTGGGATGTAGATTTTTAGGCCCTGGGCATTTGTCAGCCTTTAAATCTATTAATTTCCCCAGCACCATTTTCATACAAGTACTGATTTCCTTCAATTCTGCCCTCTCATTAGACCCTCGGTTCCTAACAATTCTGGGAGATTATTTGTAATCTCGTGTACATTTAATTCTTCTGCCATTTTTTGCTCCCCATTATAATTTCCCCAGCCTCTGACTGTACATTTGTCTTTACTAGTCTTTTTCTCTTCACGTATTTATAGAAGTTTCTAAAGTTTCCCACAATTTTGCTCTCAATCTTATTTGCTCCCGCTTGATCAATAGTTATGTGTTCTTTTGAAGAATTTTAAGTTGGTCCCAGTCCTCAGGCTTGCTGCTTTTTCTGGAAATTTTATATATCTCCTCTTTGGATCTAATGCTTTCTCTAATCCTTTTGTATGTGATAGCTGAGCCACCTTTTCTCTTTTATTTTTATGCCAGACAGGAGTAAATAAATGATGCAATACATGCACACTTTCTTTAAATATTAGCCATCGCCTATCCACTGTCAACCCCTTTAGTAAGGTATCCCAATCCATCCTTGCCAATTTGCACCTCATAACCTCATAGTATCCTTTCTTTAGATTCAGGGTGCCAGTTTCAGATTCAACTACATCACTCTCCAGCTTAATGAAGAATTCTAAAATATTATGGTTGCTAAACAACCCCACACAATAAGATTGTTAAGTAATGCTTTCCCATTGCACAGGACCAGTCTAGTATAGCCTTCCCTCTAGTTGATTCCTCAATGTATTGAAAAAAAAATCAAGTACACACTCCGAGAAATCCTCCAAATCCTCCATTGCTCATTTGGTTTCTCCAGTCTATATGTAAATTAAAGTTACCTATGATTACATTTGTACCCTTAATGCTCACATCTCTGATTTAATGCCTTCCCTTACATATTTGGACAACCTTTAACAACATATTCAGTCCCTTAGTATTTCGTAGCTCCACCTACACAGATTCCACATTATGATTTTATGAATATCTTTGCATATGATTGCACTGATATCCCCCTTTACAAACAATTCTGCCCCACCTCCTTTCCTCTTTTGTCTGTCCTTCCTAAGTAATGAGTAGCCCTGAATCATCAGTTCCCAAGCTTGGTCACCCTGCAGCTTGGTCACTCTGTCATTATACCTATATCATTTATGCCTATCTTCATTGTTATTTCAGCTACATTATTGTAAATGCTCTGAGCATTAACAGGCAACTTGTCTTTTTAATGTTGTTAGTCAACTGAACTTTAGTTTGCACTATGGTCCCATTTGTTTATGAGCTTTATTTTGTCAGACTTCCAATTTCTTACCTTTCAGTCTTCTGTGTCTATCCTTATTTTTCTATGTCCTGTGTCTCCCTGTTTAGTTCCCAAACCCCTGACATTCTAATTTAAACCCCTCTCTGCCTGACACACCCTGAATATCGGTCATCAGTCCTGCTCTTGCCAAGATCCAACCCTTCCTGCTTGTACTGGGCCCATCTTCCCTCTCTCCAGCCATGTAATCATCTGACATTTTTAATCAGGACATTTTTGATCCTACTTTTGAATTTACATCCCAACTCCCTATACGCTATTTGTAGGTCTTCACTCCTTTTTTAACCTGTGTTGATGGTAATGATATGTACCACAACCACTGGCTGTCGCACTCGCCCTCAGGATGCCAGGTTGACCCTGGCACCAGGGAACTAACATCCTGATGGAGTGATGATGGTCTAGTGGTATTATCACTGGACTGTTAATGCAGAGACTAGATTAGAGTGGTGCTGGAAAAGCACAACAGGTCAGGCAGCATCGGAGGACCAGGAAAATCGACATTTCGGGCAAAAGCCCTTCATCAGGAACCCAAATAATGATCTGAGAACCCAGGTTCAAACCCCACCACAGCAGATGGCAGCATTTGAGTTCAATAAAAATCTAGAATTAAGAGTCTAATGATGACCATAAATCCATTGCGGACTGGGAAAAACCCATCTAGTTCACTAATGTCTTTCAGGGAAGGAAACTGCTAGCTTACATGTGACTCGAGACCCACAGCAATATGGTTGAGTTTTAATTGCCCAATTAGGGATGGGCAATAAATGCTGGCCCAGTCAGTGACATGAATAATGGAAAAAATATATATTCTGGAGTCTCTTTTACAGCTGTAGAAATCTTTGTGTTCCCTGTACTATTTAATCCCCTATCACTATAACCCTGTCATTTTTCCCCTTCCTGTCTTTTCACAAGAGGCACCCCTGTGAGAGAGACCTGTTTTCTGCTGCTGCCCCCTCAATAGTCCCTCGCTCAATAGTATTCAAAACAGTCTCTCTGATCGAGGGAGATGACGACAGGCGCCCCTGTGTGAGCTGGTTTCCTCTACTCTGCCTGGTGGTTACCCAACCTCTTTCTGCCTGTTCAGTCTGGCATGACCATCTCACTGGATGTGCTGTCCATGATAATCCCAGCTCCACAGTAAGTCCACCCACTGCTCCAGCTCTGAAGTGTGGTTCGCCAGTAGCTGCAGTTGGACATACTTCCTGCACATGTGGCTGCAAGGGCTGGAATTGTGCATGACCTTCCAACATAGCACAGGAGGGGCATAGCACAGGTGTAAGCTCTCCTGCCGTGACTTCCCTTTAGGGTAAGCTTCCCTTTAAAAACTTTGGAGAATATGCAAAAAACATCTGAAGGTGGGGTGCGCAGATGGAGAGGGCATTAAGGGATGGAGGGCTGAGGGAGGTTCTCACAAGTTGGTATTTCTCAGCCTTCCGTGTTGAGCTGAGAGAGGACCTTCAAAGTAAACATGAGTTTAGTGTCTTATTGAGTTGTTGACTAATTGTCAGCCTCACTGTATCAGCTGGTTACTGAGGGATTAGTCAGTTTACCCACAAGGTTACAGGGAGGTTTGATATCTGGGTCAGAATGAGCTTCCATTATGTGTTACACTCAGCTCTTTAATTGGTTTTACGATGATTGATGTTGCTCCTGCAGCTGCTGATAACCGCTGTCTCTCTGTTAATTACTTTCTCCATCTCCGATCAGCTTTTTTGAATGTGTTCCAAAGTCTGCTTCTGAGAGATTGAAACCCTATTTCTGCCTCCATGTTCCTAATTCTTTCATGGCACATAGTGACTCAGTAGTAAGCAGACTGCAATCCTCAGACGTCCCAATCATTTACCATCAAAGAATTACCCACAACCTGCTGGTTAATATTCTCACTTCAGGCTCAGAGGTGATAGACTTAAGCCCCATTCTAACATCTTGTGTCTATAATTGAAGCTGAGGCAGTGCTGAACTGTCAGAGGTGCTGTATCTCAGATGAGGTATTAAGCTGAGGCTCTGTCTACCGTCACAAGTAGATATAAACAATTCCATGGAAAGGAATGGGAGAATCACAGCAAGATGTTATTCTGTCCATCATGTCTGTTGTTGGTGTCACCTTCTGAAATAACTCCAAGGAGGTATGTATCCTGTCACCAAGTCACCCTTTATTTATAGGTGCACAGTACATGGGCTCTGACCAGCCAGCCCAGAGGGCCAGTCCCTAGAATGAAGAGACCTTCTGAATCTCCTATTTATGGATATTAGTTTGTTTGCTGAGTTGGAAGGTTCATTTTCAGATGTTTTGTCACCATACTAGGTAACATCATCACTGAGTCTCCGGTGAAGCACTGGTGTTATGCCCTGCTTTCTATGGTGACATCACCAACCCAAGGAAACCTAAACACATAAATAGAAAGTGGGTCATACCACCAGTGCTTCACCAGAGGCTCACTGATGATGTTACCTAGTATGGTGACGAGACGTCTGAAAATGAACCTTCCAGCCCAGTGAACAAATACATCCAGAACCTCTTCTCAAAGCTCTCGATTATGTATTTCTAATTTTATTAACAGTACAGTTTCTTTTTTAAAAATTTTTCAGTAGTCTCGTTATGAATTTAGAATAGTGGGAATGGAAGTTAGGGCAGTTGAATGTTCCTCCTGCAGAATGTGGGAGGTAAGGGTCACCAGTAGTGACCCTACTGACTGCATCTGTGGGAAGTGCACTCAACTCCAGCTCCTCGAAAACCACGTTAGGGAACTGGAGCTGGAGCTGGATGAGCTTCGGATCATTCGGGAGGTGGAGGGATTTATTGAGAGGAGTTACAGGGAGGTAGTCACACCTCAGGTAAACAAACGTCGATGGGAACCTATAGGCAGTGTAGGGATCTCCAGTGGCCGTTCCCCTCAACAAGTAGCCCCTTTTGGTTACTTTTGTGGGGGGTGGACTTACCAGGGGTAAACAAAGGGGAACAGATCTAAGGCACGGATTCTGTCCCTGTTGCTCAGAAGGGAAGGGGGAGGAAGAGTGGAGCATTAATCATTGGGGACTACAAAGTTAGGGGGACAGATAGGAGGTTCTGTGGGAATGAGAGAGACTCACGGTTGGTGTGTTGCCTCCCAGGTGCCAGGCTTTGTGATGTCTCTGATCGTGTTTTCGGGATCCTTGAGGGGGAGAGGAGCAGCCCCAAGTTGTGGTCCACATAGGCACCAATGATATAGGAAAAGAGATGGGGATTTAAACCAGAAATTCAGTGAGCTAGGGTGGAAGCTTAGAGCTAGAACAAACAGAGTTGTTATCTCTGGTTTGTTGTCCGTGCCAGCGAAGCGAGGAATAGGGAGAGCGAGGAGTGGAATACGTGGCCACTGGGATGGTGCAGGAGGGAGGGTTTTGGATTCCTGGATAATTGGGGCTTATTCTGGGATAGGTGGGACCTCTACAAACAAGATGGTCTTCATCTGAACCACAGGGGTACCAATATTGAGGGGGGGGGGGGGGGGGGGGGGGAGGAGTTTGCTAATGCTCTTTGGATAGGTTTAAACTAATTCAGCAGGAGATTGGGAACCAAAATTGTAATTCAAGTATACGGGAGGATGAGAGTAGTGACGTCAGAACTAAGATTTCAAGATCACAAGAAGGCACTGGCAGGCAAGATATTGGTTTGAAGTGTGTCTACTTCGACGCCAGGAGCATCCAGAATATGGTGGGTGAACTTGCAGCATGGGGTGGTACCTGGGATTTCAATGTTGTGGTCATTTCAGAGACATGGGTAGAGCAGGGACAGGAATGGATGTTGCAGGTTCCAGGATTTAGATGTTTCAGTAAAAACAGAGAAAATGGTAAAAGAGGGGGTGGCGTGGCACTGTTAGTCCAGGACAGTTTTACGGTTGCAGGAAGGATGTTTGATGACTCGTCTACTGAGGTAGTATGGGCTGAGATTAGAAAGGAGAGGTTACCCCATTGGGAGTTTTCTATAGGCCTCTGAATAGTTCCAGAGATGCAGGGGATAGGATAGCAAAGATGATCCTCAATAGGAGTTAGAGTGACAGGGCAATTGTTATGAGGACCTTTAACTTTTCAAATATTAACTGGGAATGCTATAGTTCAAATACTTCAGATGGGTCATTTTTTGTCCAATGTGTGCAGGAGGGTTTCCTGACACAGTATGTAGACAGGCCAACAAGGGGCGAGGCCACATTAGATTTGGTACTGGATAATGAACCCAGCCATGTGTTAGATTTGGAGTTAGGTGAGCACTTTGGTGATAATGACCACAATTCAGTTGTGTTTACTTTAGTGATGGAAAGGGATAGGTATATACTGCAGAGCAAGGGTGATAGCTGGGGGAAAGGCAATTACGATGCAGTAAGGCAAGATTTAGGATGCATAGGCTGGGGAAGGAAACTGCAGGGGATGGGCACAGTTGAAACTGTGGGTCCTTGATTAGTATGTACCTATCAGGCAGGGAGGAAGTTTTCGAGTGTGGGAGCTATGGTTTACTAAGGAAGTTGAATCTCTTGTCAACAGGAAGGCGGTGGCTTATGTTAGGATGAGATGTGATGGCTCAGTTAGGGCGCTTGTGAGTTACAAGTTAGCCAGGAAAGACCTAAAGAGAGAGCTAAGAAGAGCCAGGAGGGGACTTGAGAAGTCGTTGGCAGTTCGGATTAAGGAAATCCCTAAAGCTTTCTATAACTATGTCAGGAATAAAAGAATGACTAGAGTAAGATTGGGGCCAATCAAGCATAGTAGTGGGAAGTTGTGTGTGGAGTCCGAGGAAATAGGGGAAGCGTGAAATTAATATTTTTTGTCAGTATTCACACTAGAAAAAGACAATGTGGTCGAGGCGAATACTGAGATACAGGCAACTAGACCGAATGGGATCAAGGTGCATAAGGAGGCGTTAGCAATTCTGGAAAGTATTAAAATAGATAAGTCCCCTGGGCCAGATGGGATCTATTCTAGGATTCTCTGGGAAGCCAGGGAGGAGAGTGCCGAGCCTTTGGCTTTGATCTTTATGTCATCATTGTCTACAGGAATAATGCCAGAAGAGTGGAGGATAGCAAATGTTGTTCCATTGTTCAAAAAGGGGAGTCGAGACAGCCCCGGAAATTAGAGACCTGTAAGCCTTACTTCGGTTGTGGGTAAAGAGTTGGAAAAGGTTATAAGAGATAGGATTTATAATCATTTAGAGAAGAATAAGTTGATTAGGGATAGTCAACACAGTTTTGTGAAGGGTAGGTCATGCCTCACAAAGCTTATTGAGTTCTTTGAGAAGGTGACCAAACAGGTGGATAAGAGTAAACCAGTTGATGTGGTGTATATGGAGTTCAGTAAAGCATTTGATAAGATTCCCCACAGCAGACTATTGTACAAAATACAGAGGCATGGGATTGAGGGTGATTTAGCAGTTTGGTTCAGAAATTGGCTAGCTGAAAGAAAACAGAGGGTGGTGGTTGATGGGAAATATTCATCCTGGAGTTTAGTTACTGGCGGGGTGCCACAAGGATCTGTTTTGTGTCCACTGTTATTTGTCATTTATATAATTGACCTGGATAAGGGCATAGAAGGATGGGTTAGTAAGTTTGGGGATGGCACGAAGGTTGGTAGAGTTGTAGATAGTGACGTAGGATGTTGTAGGTTACAAAGAGACATAGATAAACTGCAGAGCTGGACTGAGAGGTGGCAAATGAAGTTTAATGTGGAAAAGTGTGAGGTGATTCACTTTGGAAGGAGCAACAGGAATAAAAAGTACTGGGCTAATGGTAAGATTCTTGGTAGTGTAAATGAGCAGGGAGATCTCAGTGTCCATGTATATAGATCCCTGAAAGTTGCCACACAGGGTTCTTATAGGAATCTTATAGGGTTGTTAAGAAGACATATGGCGTGTTGGTGTTTATTGGGAGGGAGGTTGAGTTTCAGAGCCATGTGGTCATGCTGCAGCTGTACAAGATTCTGGTGCAGTTCCACTTGGGGTATTGCGTACAGTTCTAGTCACTGCATTATAGAAAGGATGTGGAAGTTTTGGAAAGGGTTCAGAGGAGATTTACTAGAATGTTGACTGGTATAGAGGGAAAAGTGAGGACTGCAGATGCTGGAGATCAGAGCTGGAAATGTGTTGCTGGAAAAGCGCAGCAGGTCAGGCAACATCCAAGGAGCAGGAGAATTGACGTTTCGGGCATAAGCCCTTCTTCAGGAATGAGGAAAGTGTGTCCAGCAGGCTAAGATAAATGTTAGGGAGGAGGGACTTGGGGGAGGGGCATTGGAAA
>NC_057731.1:45790601-45800005 GCF_004010195.1 Chiloscyllium plagiosum | reverse complement strand
CTCAGTCAAATCCCTTGAACTCAGCACTGCCTTCCTAACCTGCAATCTTCTTCCTGACCTCTCCGCCCCCACCCCCACTCCGGCCTATCACCCTCACCTTGACCTCCTTCCAGCTATCGCATTTCCAACGCCCCTCTCCCAAGTCCCTCCTCCCTAACTTTTATCTTAGCCTGCTGGACACACTTTCCTCATTCCTGAAGAAGGGCTTATGCCCGAAACGTCAATTCTCCTGCTCCTTGGATGCTGCCTGACCTGCTGCGCTTTTCTAGCAACACATTTTCAGCTCTGGTATAGAGGGAAAGTCTTACGAGGAAAGGCTGAGAAACCTGAGGCAGTTTTCGTTAGAGAGAAGAAGGTTGAGAGGTGACTTAGTTGAGACGTATAAGATAATCAGAGGTCTAGATAGGGTGGACAGGTGAGAGCCCTTTTCCTTGGATGGCAATGGCTAGCACGAGGGGACGTAGCTTTAAATTGTGGGGTGATAGATATAGGACAGATGTCAGAGGAAGGTTCTTTATTCAGAGAGTAGTAGGACCATAGGACCATAAGGCATAGAAATGGAAGTAAGGCCATTCTGCCCATCAAGTCCACTCTGCCATTTAATCATGGCTGATGGCATTTCAACTCCACTTACCCACACTCTCCCTTAACCCTTAATTCCTTGCGAGATCAAGAATTTATCAATCTCTGCCTTGAAGACATTTAATGTCCCGGCCTCCACTGCACTCTGCTGTAATGAATTCCACAGGCCCACCCCTCTCTGGCTGAAGAAATGTCTCCTCATTTCCTTTTTAAATTGATCCCCTCTAATTCTAAGGCCATGGGTCCTAGTCTCCTCGCTTGACGGAAACAACTTCCCAGCATCCACCCTTTCTAAGCCATGCATTATCTTGTAAGTTTCTATCACGTCTCCCCATCAACCTTCGAAACTCTAATGAATACAATCCCAGGATCCTCAGCCGTACATTGTATGTTAGGCCGACCATTCCAGGGATCATCCGTGTGAATCTCCGCTAGACACGCTCCAGTGCCAGTATGTCCTTCCTGAAGTGTGGGGCCCAAAACTGGACACAGTATTCTAAATGGGGCCTAACTGGAGCTTTATAAAGTCTCAGAAGCACATTGCTACTTTTTTAGTCCAACCCTCTTGAGGTAAATGACAACATTACATTCGCTTTCTTAAGCACGGACTCAACCTGCAAGTTAACCTTTAGAGAATCCTGGACTAGCATTCCCAGATCCCTTTGTACTTTGGCTTTATGAATTTTCTCACCATTTAGAAAATAGTCCACAACTGGACACAGTATTCTAAATGGGACCTAACTGGAGCTTTATAAAGTCTCAGAAGCACATCGCTACTTTTTTAGTCCAACCCTCTTGAGATAAATGACAACATTACATTCGCTTTCTTAAGCATGGACTCAACCTGCAAGTTAACCTTTAGAGAATCCTGGACTAGCATTCCCAGATCCCTTTGTACTTTGGCTTTATGAATTTTCTCACCATTTAGAAAATAGTCCACACCTGTATTCTTTTTTCCAAAGTGCAAGACATTTGCTCACGTTGAATTTCATCAGCCATTTCCTGGATCACTCTCCTAAACTGTCTAAATCTTTCTGCAACCTCCCCACCTCCACAGTACTATCTGCCTATCCACCTAACTTTGTATCATTGGCAAACTTCACCAGAAATCCCCTAGTCCCTTCGACCAGATCACTAATGTATAAACTGAACAGCTGCAGCTGCAAAACCGTGTGGGACACCACTTGTCACCGACTGCCATTCCAAAAAAGAATCTTTTATTCCAACTATCTGCCTTCTGTTAGACAGCCAATCCTCAATCCATGCAGGTAGCTCACCATGGGCCCTCACCTGACTCAGCAGCCTCCCATGTAACACCTTATCAAAGCAGGAGCATAGAACGCACTGCCTGCAACAGTAGTAGACTCGCCAACTTTAAGGTCATTGGACAGGCATATGGACGAGAATGGAATAGTGTAGGTTAGATTAGATTAGATTCCCCACAGGGTGGAAACATGTAGGTTAGATTAGATTAGATTCCCCACAGGGTGGAAACAGCCCCTTCAGCACAAGCAGTCCACACTGACCCTCCGAAGAGTAACCCATCCAGACCCATTTCCCCTCTGACTAATGCACCAAACACTATGGGCAATTTAGCATAGCCAATTCACCTACATCTTTGGATTGTGGGAGGAAACTGGAGCACCCAGAGGAAACCCACCCAGACACGGGGAGAATGTGCAAACTCCACACAGTGACCCAAGGCTGGAATCGAACCTGGGACGCTGGTGATTTGAGGCAGCAATGCTAACCACTGAGCCACCGTGTCGCCCACACAGGCTTCAGATTGGTTCCATAGGTTGGCGCAACATCGTGGGCCAAAGGACCTGCACTGCGTTGTAATATTCTATGTTCTAAATTACAAATAAGCAGTTAACAATGAACAGCAGTTTATAAGAAGCAGCAATTACATGGGAAAAGGGCAGCAAAGTCAGACCCCCAAACCCCACCATCCAACCAGTTCACAGGAAAAAGAGAATGAAACTCAAATCCCATCGTTATTATATCAATAAAGAAACAGTAAGCGCAATCACATACAGACAGTCCACTAAACGAAACAATAAAATTGTGCATGTAATACAGACACCCCTGGCATACCGAGCAACCACTCGTCCGGCCACTCTAAGGCAGCCCGCCCCTATGCCCCTTCTGGCTGTCTGCCCGCCCTGACACACCTTCTGGCCATCTCTAGGACAGCCCGTCCTGTTTCCCCAACACCACCCAGGACAACAGTGGTCAGGACAGCCTACCCACCTTCCGGCTTCCCTAACCTTCCTTCACCCCTTCTGGCTACCTCTATGACAGCCCGGCCCAGTACCTGCCCGGGGTGACAGCGCTGAGAACGGCCTACCCGCCTTCTGGCTCTTGGTCTGCCCCTACGTACCATCTGGCTCTTGCCCAACCCGATGCACCACTCACCACCTGACAGACGTCCAGGCCATGTCTAAAACAGCTTGTCCCCCTCCCTGGGACGATGGTGTGCAGAGCAGCCCACAAGCCTTCTGGATCTCGGCCTGCCTCTAAGCACTTGCTGGCTCTTGGCCACTTTGACACACCTTCCAGCCACCTCTAGGACAGCCCGTCCCGATTACCCCTTCTTGGGACAACAGCGCTCAGCTCTCGCGGCAGCCTACCCACCCTCCGGCTCTCAGGGTGACAGCTTTCAGGACAACAATGAGGCCTGCCAGACCCAGGGACACACAAGACAGTGCAGGTGATAAACTCAATAAGGCAACAAGTCAGTCAATTACCAACAAACAGAGTCCCTTCTGATTCACAGCGTCCATTAATATAAACAGTTCTCTTCAGAATGCAGAGTCCATTCCCAGGAACAGAGTCCACTCCAGTATGCAGAGTGCATTATCGGGAATAGAGTCTACTCCAATATGCAGAGTCCATTGCCAAAAACAGAGTCCACAACTGAAGACAGAGTCCACTCCAGTGTGCAGAGTCCACTCCTAAAGATAGCAAATGTACAGCCCACAACACAAACACAGATGTTTAGTCTCCATAGAGGCCTGGTTCATCCACAGAGGACCAGGCCCACTCACAGGAATACAGTTAATTATAAAAGGTGCAGTTAACTCACAGTGATTGCCCATTCCAATAAGCAGGGTCGACTCCAACAGGCATGGTCCACTCTAACAGGCAGGATCCACTCCAACAGGCAGGGTCCACTCCAACAGATAGGGTCCATTCCAACAGGCATGGTCCACTCCAACAGGCAGGATCCACTCCAACAGGCAGGGTCCACTCCTACAGGCAGGGTCCACTTCAACAGATAGGGTCCATTCCAACAGGCAGGATCCACTCCAACAGGCAGGGTCCACTCCAACAGGCAGGGTCCACTCCAACAGGCAGGAACCACTCCAGGATGCAGCAAATACTCTCTTCCAACACACACACAGGTGTTCAGTCTTTACAGAGGCCTAGTCTATCCACACAGAGCAACGTCTACCCACAGAGGAACAGCTCATTGGGAAAAGTGCATTATCTCATAGGGCTCAGTCCAAACACTAAAAAAGTGAAGATGTGTGCACAAAAAAAGAAAACCAGAATGCAAGGGCTAAGCCATGCCACAAAATCAGCATTATCCTTTTCTCAAAAGTAAAAGAAAAGAGCAACATACAGCCGGTGAAACAACAGTGAAGTACACCTATAACACATTGACTGTGTAGATCATCCAGTTTAGAAATCAGTCCTCAATAAAAAAAGGAATACCAGTTAACAAACTGGCTGTGTAAATCAGCTAGTTCAGGAATCAGGTTCCCCCCAATAAACAGAAACCAACAGCAGCAGCACACACTGGCTAGCTCAGCTCAGACTCAGTGCCTAGAATGAAGAGACCTTCTGAATCTCCTGCTTATGGATATTAGTTTGTTTGCTGAGCTGGAAGGTTCATTTTCAGGTGTTTCATCACCACACTAGGTAACATCATCAGTGAGCCTCCAGTGAAGCATTGGTGTTATATCCCGCTTTCTATGGTGACATCACTAACCCAAGGAAACTTAACACATAAATAGAAAGTGAGTCATACCATCAGCATTTCACTGGAGGCTCACTGATGATGTTACCTAGTAGGGTGATGAAGCGTCTGAAAATAAATCTTCCAGCTCAGTGCAAACTTCCTTCCAGAAACTCAACCTGAGCTACAAATCTTCTCAAAGCTCCTGTTTATTTATTTATTTATTTATTTATTCTCTCTTTTTTAGAGCCAGCTCTCAGGGTGAGCAGAAAAAATCTCCTGTTTATATGTGTCAGCCATGGCTCCCTGATTGTCCCAGGCTAACAACCCCAATCAAGAATCTCACAGCAAATGAGATCCACCTGGCTCTCGTTCTAATCACTTCACGTTCTCGTGTCAATCACCTTAAATCCGTACCCTCCAGTACTCAAACCTTTCATAAGGGGGACCGGTTTCTCACTGTCTACTCCAACCACATCCATCATAACTTGGAACACCTCAATCAGAGCTGCTTTCAGCCTTCTTTTCTTCAAGGAGAACAGGGCTGGCTTCTCCACTTCATCTTCACAAATACAGTTCTTCCTGCATCCTGATGAAAATGTATCCAGCGAACGACATGGTACAAAGAGTTGGCCTTGCCATGATCACAGTGCTGCGTGTGGGATCTGGCTGTGTCCTAACTGGTTGCAGGGTTTCCCATGTTACCACAGTGATTCGACTTTTAATAATGTATTTCATGGGCTGTAAAAGGCATTGAACATAGAACATAGAACATTACAGTGCGGTACAGGCCCTTCGGCCCTCAATGTTGCATCGACCTGTCATACCAATCTGAAGCCCATCTAACCTATACTATTCCATGTACGTCCATATGCTTGTCCAATGACGACTTAAATGTACTTAAAGTTGGTGAATCTACCCCGTTACAGGCAAAGCATTCCATACTCTTACTACTCTCAGTAAAGAAACTACCTCTGACATCTGTCCTATATCTATCACCCCTCAGTTTACAGCTATTCCCTCTCATGCTCACTATCACCATTCTTGGAAAAGGCTCTCCCTGTCCACCCCATCTAACCCTCTGATTATCTTATATGTCTCTTGGATCACCTTGAGCTCTTGATAGGTGCTACAAAAATGTACTTAGAGTACACTGGCCATTTCTTACAAGTGCTGCGGGTACAGGGAGCAATCCCATTTAATTTTTATTTCAGGAGAAAATGAGAGGAAATGAGTGGACAAGTCCAGAACTAGATGGTATAGGTTTAGGGTGAGAGGGACCTAAGGGGCAACTTCCTCAAGCAGAGGGTGGTGCGTGTACGGAATGAGCTACCAGAGGAAGTGATGGTACAATCACAGCATTTAAAGACCACTGGATGGGTAGCTGAATAAGGAGGGCTTAGAGGGATATGGGCCTAGTATTAGATTTATTTAGGATATCTGGTCAGCATGGATGAGTTGGACCAAAGGGTTTGTTTCTGTGCTGAACATCCCTATGGCTCTATCTTACCTGTAAAGGAAGGATGTGTTGGGGAAGCTGGGAGGGTGGCACGAGATGTAATACACCTTTGGTGAGTCAGCACAGACAAGATGGGCAGAATGGCATCCTGCTGTGCTGGAACCATTCCGCAACTGGATAATTCTCTTGCTTTCTCTCCATGGGATTGTCCAAAGAGTGTGAACGGAAACAGGTCAGCGGTGTGTGTTTGAGAAGGCAATAGGGCGTGTGTGACTGAGTCTCATCGTAGTAACAGGAAGTAATGACATTTCAAATGCAGTTAGAAAGAAGATAATTCAGGAAATGAATTACTATTAAAGAGGCTGAGGCCATCGAAGGGAGCATTGTTTTCATTTGTATTCAATCTCAGGACGGGAGGCTGCATTTAACTGCCCACAGTTGTCCAGAGCTAAAAGGTGCTGGTGGAATTTCAAGACCAATCACTGGCACCAGTTTATTTCTGATCTCGATGTGGGTTTGGCCCATGTCTGACAGCAGTAAGATATTAACCATATCAGTGTGGGCCTGGATTCATACATAGGTCCAAAATGGGGGAGAGTTGAAGATATCTGGTCCTAAAGGGATACTATTCAAACCATCTCAGGAAAACCGACCATTTGCAGTCACTTCTACCAAAACCCACATAATATTTTCAATTTTTAAAAAGATTGCTGAAGTCTGCATCAATTACTGCAATACAATTCCTGAAGGTGCTAACTTTCACTGGGATACAGTTAAAGTCATAGAGTCATAGAGATGTACAGCACAGAAACACACCCTTCAGTCCAACCCGTCCATGCCGACCAGATATCCCAATCCAATCCAGTCCAGTCCCACCTGCCAGCACCCGGCCCATATCACTTCAAATCCTTTCTATTCATATACCCATCCAGATGCCTTTTAAATGTTACAATTGTACCAGCCTCCACCACTTCCTCTGGCAGCTCATTCCATACACGTACCACCCTCTGCGTGAAAAAGTTGCCCCTTAGGTCTCTTTTATATCTTTCCCCTCTCATCCTAAACCTATGCCCTCGAGATCTGGACTACCGCACCCTGGGTAAAAGACTTTGTCTATTTATTCTATCCATACCCCTCATGATTTTATAAACCTCTATATGGTTACTCTTCAGCCTCCGACGCTCCAGGGAAAACAGCCCCAGCCTGTTCAGTCTCTCCCAATAGCTCCAATCCAATAACACTGGCAACATTCTTGTAAATCTTTTCTGAACCCTTTCAACTTTCACAACATTTTTCCGATAGGAAGGAGACCAGAATTGCACACAATATTCCAACAGTGGCCTAACCAATGTCCTGTACAGCCGCAACATGGCCTCCCAACTCCTGTACTCAATACTCTGACCAATAAAGGAAAGCATACCAAATGCCTTCTTCACTATCCTATCTACCTGAGACTCCACTTTCAAGGAGCTATGAACCTGCACTCCAAGGTCTCGTTGTTCAGCAACACTCCCTAGGACCTTACCATTAAGTGTATAAGTCCGACTAAGATTTGCTTTCC
This sequence comes from Chiloscyllium plagiosum, assembly GCF_004010195.1. Lineage (NCBI taxonomy): Eukaryota > Metazoa > Chordata > Chondrichthyes > Orectolobiformes > Hemiscylliidae > Chiloscyllium > Chiloscyllium plagiosum. The sequence goes on along the minus strand of NC_057731.1, from coordinate 45,792,439 downwards.
CAAAATGCAGCACCTCGCATTTATCTAAACTAAACTCCATCTGCAACTTCTCAGCCCATTGACCTATCCGATAAAGATCCTGTTATAATCTGATGTAACCCTCTTTGCTGTCCACTACACCTCCAATATTGGTGTCATCTGCAAACTTACTAACTATACCTCTTGTGCTCACATCCAAATCACTTATATAAATGATGAAAAGTAGTGGACCCAGCACCGATCCTTGAGGCACTCCACTGGTCACAGGCCACCAGTCTGAAAAACAACCCTCCTCCACCACCGTCTGTCTTCCACCTTTGAGCCAGTTCTATATCTAAATGGCTAGTTCTCCTTGTATTCTGTGAAATCTAACCATGCTCACCAGTCTCCCATGGGGAACTTTGTCGAACGCCTTACTGAAGTCCATAAAGATCACATCTACTGCTCTGCCCTCATCAATCCTCTTTGTTACTTCTTCAAAAAAACTCAATCAAATTCATGAGACATGATTTCCCATGCACAAAGCCATGTTGACTATCCCTAATCGGTCCTTGCCTTTCCAAATACATGCACATCCTGTCCCTCAGGATTCCCTCCAACAACTCACCCACCACCGATGTCAGGCTCACTGGTCTATAGTTCCCTGGCTTGTCCTTACCATCTTTCTTAAACAGTGGCACCACATTTGCCAACCTCCAGTCTTCCAGCACCTCACCTGTGACTATCGATAATACAAATATCTCAGTAAGAGCTCCAGCAATCATTTCCCTAGCTTCTCACAGAGTTCTAAGTTACACCTGATCAGGTCTTGGGGATTTATCCACCTTTACCCGTTTCAAGATATCCAGCACATCCTTCTCTGTAATCTTGACATTTTTCGAGATGTCACCATCTGTTTCCCTACATTTTATATCATCCATGTCCTTTTCCACAGTAAATACTGATGCAAAATACTTGGTTAGTATCTGCCTCATCTCCTGCGTTTCCACACAAAGACCGCCTTGCTGATCTTTGAGGGCCCTATTCTCTCCCTAGTTAATCTTTTGTCCTTAACGTATTTGTAAAAACCCTTTGGATTCTCCTTAATTCTATTTGACAAAGCTATCTCATGTCCCCTTTTTGCCCTTTTGATTTCCTTCTTAAGTATATTCCTACTGCCTTTATACTCTTCATAGATTTACTCTATCTATCTTGTCTATACCAGACATATGATTCCTTCTTTTTCTTAACCAAACCCTCAATTTCTTTAGTCATCCAGCATTCCCTATACCTACCAGCCTTTCCTTTCACCCTGACAGGAATATACTTTCGCTGGACTCTCATCTCATTTCTGATGGCTTCCCATTTTCCAGCCATCCCTTTACCTGTGAACATCTGCCCCGAATCAGCTTTTGAAAGTTCTTGCCAAATACCATCAAAATTGGCCTTCCTCCAATTTAGATTAGATTATATTACTTACAGCGTGGAAACAGGCCCTTTGGCCCAACCAATACACACCGACCTTCCGAAGAGTAACCCACCCAGACCCATTTCCCTCTGACTAATGCACCTAACACTATGGGCAATTTAGCATGGCCACTTCACCTGACGGGCACATCTTTGGACTGTGGGAGGAAACTGGAGCACCCGGAAAAAAACCCACCCAGACACGGGGAGAATGCGCAAACTCCACACAGACAGTCACCCGAGGCTGGAATCGAACCTGGCGACCCATTGTACCGCCCAAAATTTTAGAGCTTCAACTTTTAGATCTGGTCTATCCTTTTCCATCACTATTTTAAATCTAATAGAATTATGGTCGCTGGCCCCAAAGTGCTCTCCCACTGACACCTCAGTCACCTGCCCTGCCTTATTTCCCA
>NC_057731.1:45781216-45788136 GCF_004010195.1 Chiloscyllium plagiosum | reverse complement strand
AGTAATTGCTGGTCCTGGAATTTGAGGAAATCACCTCCAGCACCTAAAATACCTCAAAAAAGGAGCAGCTGTTATCGCCAGAAATTTTTCGCACCCTCCATCTTGCAGTTCCTGAAGATGCTAACTTTCACTGGGATACAGTTCCTGAAGGTGCTAACTTTCACTGGGATACAGTTCCTGAAGGTGCTAACTTTCACTGGGATACAGTTCCTGAAGGTGCTGACTCTCACTGGGATACAGTTCCTGAAAGTGCTAGATCTCATTGGGATACAGATCCTGAAGGCACTAACTATCATTGGGAAACAGTTCCTGAAGGTGCTGATTCTCACTGGGATACAGTTCCTGAAGGATCTAGATTTCATTGGGACACAGATCCTGAAGGCGCTAGCTTTCATTGGGAAACAGTTCCTGAAGGTGCTGACTCTCACTGGGATACAGTTTCTGAAGGTGCTAGATCTCATCGGGACACAGTTCCTGAAGCTGCTGACTCTCACTGGGATACCGTTCCTGTAGGTGCTGACTCTCACTGGGGTACAGATCCTGAAGGTGCTAGATTTCACTGGGATACAGTTCCTGGAGGTGCTGACTCTCACTGGGGTACAGTTCCTGTATGTACTGACTTGGTTTAATCTCTCCTCCAAAACACCACACTTCCGATAGTACAGCACTCCTTTAGTTCCCACACAGAGTTTCACCTTATATTTTGGGTCTACAGTGGGTTTAAATCCACCTTTCACTGACTCTGGGGTAGGAGGGCTACCGTTGAGACACCTTCTGGATGTAATCCATCTGAAAATTACCCCATTCACTGACTGGGATATTTTGAGAACTCTTTACAATTCTGTTCAAGGCATCCTGAGGTGAAAGGTTAAATGGCACTCAACAGGAAGTCACCAGGCTTATGAAAACAGGAACGAGGGCAGGCCATTCAGTCCCTTCAGATAACAGGTGATCTGTTTGAGCCCACCTGCTCACCTCAGTGCCTTTGCCATTGACATCATACTTGCCTGAATTTTCTCAGTCTCAGTTTCAAAATTTCCACCAGCCTCAAAAGATATTTGGGAGACAGATTTCCAACCCCAGTTAGGTGAGAAAGGCCCTGACATTAATCCAGAACAGCCCAGCTTGAATTTTAAGATTCTGCCTCCATATTCAGGACTCTTCCATACCACCCACTCCCACTTCCAACAGGGAGGGTAATCTCTGTTAATCTCAGCAGAACTTTCATTGTCTTAAACATCTTGATTACATCACTCTTTAATTATCTTAGGAAAACTGTTCTGAAGAGAATTAAAGGTAGTTGTCTTCAAACAGTCTGGGGTTAAGGGTGAAAGGTCATAAAGCAGGACATCACCAGACTAATAAAAGATACAGTGGGGATGACAAGTTTGTAGATTGTACAGTCCAAGGCAGCGAAAGGAGGATGACAGGTTTAGAGTCAGTTTGAGATAATGGGGAAGTTTGACTTCAATATAGTGTGGGGTTGGGCAGAGGCCATGTCGATTTGGGATTCATCGGTGAAAAGGGTGTATTAATGTCAGTTTGCAGGATTCACAGGCAAGCACTGCCCTCTGCAGGCAGCCACCAGTAAGACAAATCAACTTAACCCCTGTGATTCCAGAATTTGTCTGCTCAGTTGTTAACTGTCACAGAGGTATCTGTGATTTGGAGATGCCGGTGGTGTTGGATTGGGGTGTACAAAGTTAAAAATCACACAACACCAGGTTATAGTCCAACAGGTTTATTTGGAAGCACTAGCGTTCGGAGCACTGGTGCTTCATCAGGTGATTGTGGAGAATAAGATTGTAAGACACAGAATTTATAGCAAAAGTTTACAGTGTGATGTAACTGAAATTATATACTGAAAAAACCTGGATTGTTTGTTATGCCGCTCACCTTTTAGAATGAACATGTTAGTTTCATTTTTTTCAAATGTAAACCGCAAAACTTTTTTTTCATGAAGTTACGTTCTCAAGTGAACTTTAACAATTGGTGTCATGTCGGCCCAGACAAGGTATTGAAGATGTTTGCTTCCTGTGAGACTATCTGTGCCACAATGGTCAGACTGATTCTAATCTAAAAAACGGATTTACAGAATCTTACATGGATTAATGGAGTTTTTGAGCAAAGTAAAATGTAATTCTGCAAGTACAAATTCACCCCACAAACTTATATGTGCATGTGGGTGTGTGTGTGTTGGGGGGTTGGTGGGTTTGAGTGCCTGTGAGAGGGTGTGTGAGTGTGAGGACACCGCAGCCTATTGAAATAACTCCTCAAAGGTCAATACCCCATCATCACGTTATTTACACGTAGATAGAATATGACACTGACCCAGCTAGCCTAGAGTTGGCTCCTATAGTGAGCAGAACTCCTCTTTATTTTTTTTTCTTTTCTTTTCTCTTTTTTTTTTAAAAATTTAACCCCCACACTACCACCTAAGTGCGGTAGTGCTTATTTTATCCCCAGCACCCATGGTGTGTGTGTGCAGGTGTGAGACACAGTGAAAGACACAAAGTGAATCTCCTAGTTATTTATATATTTTTTTTCTTTCTTTCTTTTAAAATTTAACCCCCACACTACCACCTAAGTGCGGCTTATTTTATCCCCAGCACCCATGGTGTGTGTGTGCAGGTGTGAGACACAGTGAAAGACACAAAGTGAATCTCCTAGTTATTTATATATTTTTTTTCTTTCTTTCTTTTAAAATTTAACCCCCACACTACCACCTAAGTGCAGTAGTGCTTATTTTATCCCCAGCACCCATGGTGAGTGTGTGCAGGTGTGAGACACAGTGAAAGACACAAAGTGCACCAATCTTTATTCAAATTCCACCACCAGGAAGATAGGAAAAACACCCGGGTGGCCAGTGACAAACACTGCCCTTCACATCAAAGGGCAAGCACACCTGTTTTTTTTTCCCCAGCACCCATGGTGTGTGTGTGCAGGTGTGAGACACAGTGAAAGACACAAAGTGCACCAATCTTTATTCAAATTCCACCACCAGGAAGATAGAAAAACACCCGGGTGGCCAGTGACAAACACTGCCCTTCACATCAAAGGGCAAGCACACCTGTTTTTTTTTCCCCAGCACCCATGGTGTGTGTGTGCAGGTGTGAGACACAGTGAAAGACACAAAGTGCACCAATCTTTATTCAAATTCCACCACCAGGAAGATAGGAAAACACCCGAGTGGCCAGTGACAAGCAGTGGTGCAATGGGGTCACCCGTAGTGTGACATGAACCAGAGGTCCCGGTTGAGGCCCTCCCTTTGGGTACCGAACTTGACTATCAGCCTCTGCTCGGCCACTTTTCGTTGTTGCCTGTCCCAAAGTTTGCCTTGGGGGACGGTCACCTGAATGTCCTGAACTGCTGAAGTGTTCTCCAACTGGGAGGGAACTCTCCTGTCTGTTGATTGTTGGGCGGTGCCCATTCATCCGTTTGATGTAGCCTCTGTTTGATATACCACCATTACCCCTTGGGACACCTCCCACCATGTATGTGGCAGGTACTCATGTGACTCAGTCAATGTTGTCTATCTCATACGCTGCGGGCAAGGATGCCCTGAGGCATGGTACATTGGCCATGGTACCCAAAGGGAGGGCCTCAGCCAGGACCTTGGGTTCATGTCACATTACAGGTGACTACCATTGCACTACACACACACACACACACACACTTAATGACAGATAGACACACACACACTCACTCAGACCCTCCTCTCTCATAACACATACACCCTCTCACAGACTTAAATCCCTTTGCACTCACGCTCACTCACATACACACACTCTTTCACAGACACTAATAACACCCCCCACCCCCCAACACACACACACCCACTTCCACACATACTCATATAAGCTTTTGGGGTGAATTTGTACTTGCAGGATTACATTTTACTTTGCTCAAAAACTGCATGAATCCATGTAAGATTCTGTAAATCCGTTGTGGCACAGACAGTCTCGCACAGGACAGCTCACAGCTTAAATGCATTATCTGGGCCGACATGACACCAATTGTTAAGGTTCATTTGAGAATGTAACTTTTTAAAAAAAATTTTGCAATTTACATATGAAAGAACTGAAACCAACACGTGTCATTCTAAAAGATGACAAACATAACAAACCATCGAGTTTTTTTCAATATATAATTTCAGCTACATCACACTGTAAACTTTTGCTATAAATTCTTCCATATCCGCCACAGATTCACCTGCACCTCCACCCACATCATCTACTGCATCCGCTGCAGCCGGTGTGGCCTCCTCTATATTGGGGAGACAGGCCGCCTACTTGTGGAGCGATTCAGAGAGCACCTCTGGGCCACCCGGACGAACCAACCCAACCAACCTGTGGCACAGCATTTCAACTCCCCCTCCCACTCCACCGAGGATATGCAGGTCATTGGACTCATCCACCGCCAAACCACAACAACCCGACGGTCGGAGGAGGAGCGTCTTATCTTCCGACTGGGAACCCTCCAACCACAGGGGATGAACTTGGACTTCACCAGTTTCTTCATCCCCCCTCCCCCCACCTTGTCTCAGCCGAATCCCTCCAGCCCGGCACCGCCCTCCTGACCTGCAGTCTTCTTCTTGACCTCTCCGCCCCCACCCTACTCCGACCTATCACCCTCACCTTGACCTCTTTCCACCTATCACATTTCCAACGCCCCTCCTCCAAGTCCCTCCTCCCTACCTTTTATCTTCTCCTGCTGAACACTCTCTGCTCATTCCTGAAGAAGGGCCTGTGCCCGAAACGTCGAATCTCCTGTTCCCTGGATGCTGCCTGACCTGCTGTGCTGTTCCAGCAATAAAGTTTCAACTATAAATTCTGTGTCTTACAACCTTATTCTCCACAATCACTTGATGAAGGAGCAGCGCTCCGAAAGCTGGTGCTTCCAAATAAACCTGTTGGACTATAACCTGGTGTTGTGGGATTCTTAACTTTGTCCACAGGTATCTGAACACGAGCAGGAACTGACCGGTGTCTCAACAATTGCCCCAGTCGTTCTGTCTCACATTCACGTCATTCGCTAACTTTCTCAATTCAAGAGGTTAAGAAAGCACTTTGAAAGCATCTATTATAGCCCCACATGAGAATACAAGAGATAGAAACAAGAGTAGACCATTCAGCCCATCAAGCCTGTTCTGTCATTCAGTATAAGCATGACTGCTCTTAGGCTTCATTTCCACTTTGCTGTCTGCTTGCCCATCCCTCGTTCCCAGAGAGGACAAGATTCTGTTTTTCCTGACCTTTAATGATCGAGCATCCATGATCTACTGAGGTAGAGAATATTCACAAGGTGTTGTAGTATCCTACCACAGTGCAAAATGAGGCCATTTGGCCCATTGTGTCTGTGCTGCTGTAAAAATGTCGACAAGGAGGACACCGCAGCCTATTGAAATAACTCCTCAAATGTCAATACCCCATCATTACGTTATTTACACGTAGATAGAATATGACACTGACCCAGCTAGCCTAGAGCTGGCTCCTATAGTGAGCAGAACTCCTCTTTATATCAGTCAGCCAGGGCTCCCTGATTGGATCAGGTTAACAGCCCCAATTGGGGAACTCATATTCTATGAGGTCCACCTGGCTGACCTCGTAACAACCTCTAGACCTCTTCTGCTTAAAAAAGTTACAATGTGTCAGATCAGGTACGGATGACCTCAGTTTAAGATCACATCCAAAACAGCACCTTGTGAGAGGTCAGTATCAGTAGTGCATTGGAACGAACAGACCTGCTTACAGACTCAGCTCTCTGGAGTGGGGCTCAAACCCATGACCATCTCATACAGACCACAACAGAGCTACCCACTGAGCCGCAGGTACACCCACAGACAGTAACAGCACAGGAGGCCATTCAATCCATCCTGTCAGTGATGGTCAACAGAGATCTGACTACTTTAATCTCATTTTCCTGCTCTTGGCCTATAGACTTTGGTGATACAAGTGAATATCAAAAATGCTGCTTCACTGATACAAGAATGTCTGATTCGCACACCCTTTCATGCAGTGAGTTTCAGACCCTGACACGTTCTGGGTGAAAATATTTCTCCTTAACTTTCCTTTTAGCCTCTACCTCTTACCTTTAGATTATGCCACCCCTTATCAACTGGAAGCATAGCATTCCAACTGGAACTCTATCAACCAGCACATTGACTTGGATCCCATTTACCATCCCCTGAGAAAAAGAACAATAAATTACATCACCATAGGAAATGGTGTCACTACAGGAAATGACATCACCAACCCTAGGAAACTCAAACATATAAATAGAAAGTGGGCTACACCACCAGTGCTTCATTCAGAGGCTCACTAAAGATGTTACCTAGTATGGTGATGAAACGTCTGGAAACGAACCTTCCAGCTCAGCGAGCAAACCTACATCCAGTACCTCAACCTGAGCTACAAATCTTCTCAAAACTCGCTAACCTTTTATCGACCTCCGTGCCAATAGAAAAAGTTTCCTCCTATTCACTCCTTCTATGCCCCTCATAATCTAATATTTCTCGATCTGGCCTCTCAAAGGAACATTCAGTCTGGGCTATTCAGCATTGAATATTTTTTCTGCTATCCCATTACAATATGGTTGAATCTGAACTGGAGGCATCCAGACTTGAAACGTTAGCTTGCTCTCTCCCCATGGATGCCTCCTGACCCACTCTGATCTCCAACATGTGTTATATTAAGTTCTATTTAATACCCACGTCTAAGAAAACATCAGGGAGACCAAGCGCCAAATTGCGGAATGTTTCAGAGAACATCTCTGGTCTGCACACACCAACTAACTCCACCACCTTGTGGCCAATCACTTCAACTCCCCCACACACTACCCCAAGGACATGCAAATCCTTGGCCTCCTCCACCGCCAAATCAAAGCCACCCGACAACTGGAGGAGGAACGCCTCAATTTCC
>NC_057731.1:45778800-45780792 GCF_004010195.1 Chiloscyllium plagiosum | reverse complement strand
GCCAAGGGTGGTACGTGTATGGAATGAGCTGCCAGAGGAAGTGGTGGAGGCTGGTACAATTGCAACATTTAAGAGGCATTTGGATGGGTATATGAATACGAAAGGTTTGGAGGGATATGGGCTGCTGGCAGGTGGGACTAGATTGTGATATCTGGTCAGCATGGACGGGTTGGATGGAAGGGTGTTTCCATGCTGTACACCTCTATGACTCTATGACTCTATGCTCAAAACATTGACTCTCCTGCTCCTCGGATGCTGCCTGACCTGTTGTGCTTTTCCAGCATCATTCTTTGCGACTCAGCAAAAAAACACATCAGTCTCAGTTCTGAAAATTAGATCAGATCCTTGGCCTTAATAGCTTTTCTGAGGTGAGGGATTGCAGTTTCCTGCTCCACTTTGTATGAAGGTTGGGTTCCAGCCATGACAACAGCTTAGCATTTACAATATTTTCTGTGTAATTGACCACTTGTTACTCAGTTGTTGGAGAGTGCACAATTCTAAAAGGAGATGTAGGAGCTGAGGGGCTTGGCTGTATATGTGAACAAATCATTGTTCGTGACAGGCCAGGTCAAGAGAGTGATTGTTAAAGCAGAAAATAAACTGGGATTTATCAATAGTGACGCAGCGTGCAGATCAAAGAGCTTACACTGAACCTGTGTCAAACATGGATTAGACTCAAAGTGGAGTATTGTGCCTGGTTCCAAGCACCACTCTTTCGGAAAGACATCGAAGGGTGATGAAATGATTCACAAGAATGTTTCCTGAGGTGAGGGTGTTCCGTGTCATGGTTAGATTGTGGCACAGTGTCCCTACTCCTGGTCTGGGAGATTGTGGTTCAAGTCCCACCTGCATAATAACATCCCAGAGCAGGTTTGAATAGGAAAACTAGATTATTAAAACCAGATGGGAGAGTTCTCTTCAGAGAAAGTTGAAAGGAGGTTTGATCGAGGTGTTCAAAATCACGAGGGACCTGGACAGAACCGATGGAGGCAAGTTGTTCCCATTAATGGATGGTTGGGAAGCAGAGGCAAGAGGTTTAAGGTGATTGACAAAAGAAGCGAGGGTGTCACGAGCGATAACATGGTTATGGTGTGGTTAGGGTGTGGATCGCTCTGCCTGACAGTGGGTAGAGGAAGGATCAAGTGAGGCCTTCCCTGGGAACTGGATCATTATCAGAAACAGAAGAATGTGCAGGGCCAAGGGGAGAAGCCAGGGGAGTGGCACGAGGTGAATTGCTGCTTCAGAGAGCCAGCACAGATAGGATGGGTGGAATGCCCCCCTTCCTGTGCTGTAATCATTCTGTGCTTCAGCATTGGTCGATAAATACATGTAGGAGAGAAAATCGGAAGGAAAGTCCTGGTGTGATTCTCAGTCATCTTGAAGACCATGAGGAGACTGCGTTGGCAGAATGGGGAAATCAATAAGATTAAAGGAATCTTGTAGAAGATTTTATTTATCATCTTGTGTTTAATATCAAGTCTTAGGCAGGTATCAGAGGCAGGAGAAGAAACTCCTACGTTCACAGGGAGCTAAGGCAGTGTCATTGCAGTTCCTGAATATTGAAATCACTTCAGTAAGACTGCCAAAGTATTAGTCACTTGTCAATGAATCAATTACTGACAGCCACTAACCTAACTTACCATTCATCAGTCAGGTTTCGCATTCACCAGTCAACCTATCTACCTACAGCCCACTCCCCGTCACGAAGTATCTTGCTCTGTGCTAACATTGTTCTTGGCCTGTTATACTGTTCAAATGAAGTTCAATACAAAATGGAAAAACAATAACTCATTTCCACTCTACAGCCTCACAGAGGCACACACAGACAACCAGTCACACACAGACACACACACAGACACACACACAGACACGCACACAGACACACACACACAGACACAGACACACACACGTACATGCACAGACACACACACACATGCACACAGACACAGACACACACACATGCACACAGACACACACACGCAAACACAAAAA
>NC_057731.1:45766746-45777643 GCF_004010195.1 Chiloscyllium plagiosum | reverse complement strand
ACACTAACATACAGACACACACGGACACTCACACTAATACGCAAACACACACAGACACACTAACACACAAACACACACAGACACTCACACAGAGATACACACGCACATAGAGATACATGTCACTTGTCACACACAGACACTCACACAGCCATATACACACACATAGAGATACATACACAAACACACACTGACACTCACACAGAGATATACACGTACATAGAGATACATACACAAACACACACAGACACTCACACAGAGATATACACGCACATAGAAATAGATAAACAAACACACACTTATACAGATATATACACACACACAGATACACGCACAAACACACACACACACACACATACAGTAAAACACAGGCACATAGAGGTACTCGCACGCAGAAACACACATGCAAGTATGCACACATACACAAACACACACGTACATCCACACACATGCATGTGCATACACACAAACACATGCTCATGCATACATATGCGCATATACAAACAAACACACACACACGCATGTTATGGACAAACACACACATGCATTGGCACACACATGCACAGACACAAACACAGGCATGCACACACATGTGCATACACACAAACACAGGCATGCACACACATGTGCATACACACAAACACACATGCACACACACACACAGACACACACATGCACATATGCACAAGCACACACATGTATGAGGTCACATGTACACAAACACAGAAATACACACACATATCTTGGTTTATATCTTCACATCTTCATTTACATGCTTTTTACAATCAATCGTTCATCACCATTAGCAACACTTTTGTCATTGGCTCTGGGCACCCTCACAACTTGTCCCACTTGATCCTCTTCCCCTTCTGTCTACAACAAAACGAAACTTCATTTTCCAACTTCCCTTTTCAGTTCCGAAAAACAATCACGTCAGACTCGAAATGTTAACTCTGTCTCTCTCCACAGATGATGGAATATCTGTAGCTACAATTCTAGTAGGTCTAGCACAGCTACAAATTGGTAACTACCTAAAAATGTAGAAAATATCCATACTATCCACAAAAAGTAGGATAAAATTTTATGTGTGGGGATTACTACATCACAAATCTACTAAATATCAAGATATGACTTTGAGGGACAGCTCTCACAATTTTGGCACTAGCCCCCACATGTTAGTGAGAAGCTAATGAACACAAACTGTCTTGCAATTGTTTTAATATCCTGAGATTAACTTAACTTGAATACCTCTTCCTTTGTTATCAAGTCACAAACCATTCCCTGTAAATCTACTAAAGGCCAGTAGATGGCAGCAGATGGCTGGGTCTGGATTTGAATCTCTGCTGTCTCCCTAGGTTTAGGTACAGAGTGGGTGGTAATGGGGAGGTAAGGGGCAGAGGAGGGAATGAGCTTGAAGGACACTAAGCACACAGCCTTGAGGATGGGTAGAGGCATTCTGAGACTGGGACTGGGACTGGAACTGGGTATCCACTCTCCCACCCCAGCCTGAGGAGCTGATAAAACTCAGACCTGGGGCTGAATTTGCTTCCCAAGAAAGGAGAGAGAGAGATAGATAGACCTTCCACTCGCTGCCCTTATCATCTCAATGTTCCCCAAAAAGACTCCATAAAACCATAAGATGTAGGAACAGGCCATTCAGCCCATCAGGTCTGCTCCGCCACTCACTGAGATCATGTCTGATCGGATAATCCTCAGCTCCACTTTCCTGTCTTTGTTTCAATTCCCTTACTGATTAAAAAAATCTGTCTGTTTCAGTCTGAATATAATTAATGACGTGACCACGACAGCTCTCTAGAGTAAAGAATTCCATGGAATCACTATCCTCTGAGAGAAGAAATTCCTCCTCACCTGTGTAGAGTTTGCACATTCTCCCCGTGTCTGCGTGGGTTTCCTCCGGCTGCTCTGGTTTTTTGCCCAATGATGTGCAGGTTAATTCGATTGGCCACGCTAAATTGCCCCACAGTGTTCGGGGACACATAGGTAATCGGGTGGCGGAATGGATCTGGGTGGGTTACTCTTCAGAGGGTCGGTGTGAACCTGTTGGGCCAAATGGCCTGTTTCTGCACTGTAGGGATTCTATGATTCTGTGACTTTCTTTCTGAAGTGTTACTCTGAGATGGTGCCCTCTTGTTCTGGACTCCCCCACAAGGGGAAGAACCTCTCTACATTTACCCTGTCGAGTCTCTCGAGAACCTTGTGTGTTTCAGTGAGGTCACCTCTGATTCTTCTAAATTCCAATGAGCCCAGCTGACTCAACCTCTCCTCAACACACCTTCCATATCCCAGATCAACCTGGTGAATCTTCCCCAAACTGCCTCCAATGCCAGTATACCTTTCTTCAGATAGAGACCAAAACTGACCACAGTATTCCAGCTGCGAGCTGACTCCAGCCTGGAGTAATGTTAGCAAGACTTCACTACTTTCTGAAATTCCTTTAAAATCAAAGCCAACACTTCATTTTCCCTCACCAGTACTTGCTGAACTTCAATGGTAGCTTTTGAGATTTTATATAGGAGGACTCCCAAATCCCTTTGTGTAGTAGCGGGGTTGCAGTCATAAAGTCATAGAGTCATAGAGATGTACAGCTTGGAAACAGAACCTTCTGTCCAACTCATCCATGCCGACCAGATATCCCAACCTAATCTAGTCCCACCTGTCAGCACCCGGCCCATATCCCTCCAAACCCTTCCTATTCATATACCCATCCAGATGCCTTTTAAATGTTGCAATTGTACCAGCCTCCACCACTTCCTCTGGTAGCTCATTCCATACCCGTACCACCCTCTGTGTGAAAACATTGCTCCTTAGGTCTCTTTCATATCTTTCCCCTCTCACCCTAAACCTATGCCCTCTAGTGCTGGATTCCCCCACACCAGGAAAGAGACTATTTACCCTATCCATGCCCCTCATGATTTTATAAACCTCTATAAGGTCACACCTCAGCTTCTGACGCTCTAGGGAAAACAGCCCCAGCCTATTCAACCTCTCCCTATAGCTCAAATCCTCAAACCCTGACAACATTCTTGTAAATCTTTTCTGAACCCTTTCAAGTTTTACAACATCTTTCTGATAGGAAGGAGACCAGAATTGCATGCAATATTCCAACAGTGGCCTGACCAATGTCCTGTACAGCTGCAACATGACCTCCCAACTCTTGTACTTAACACTCTGACTAATAAAGGAAAGCATACCAAATGCCTTCTTCACCATCCTATCTACCTGCGACTCCCTTTCAAGGAGCTGTGAACCTGCACTCCAAGGTCTTTCCCCATTTATATAATACTCTCGTTCAGACAGTCACACCACCCCCCTCCCAGACAGACACGTTTCCCCACTTTTCTCCAGACAGTCAGACAAGAAGGTCATTTTATTTGCAGGTAGGCCAGAACTAGGTGCCATTGATATAAGACAGTTACAAACAAATCCAGTCAGGAGAAATCTCTTTACGCAGAGTGTTTTGAGAATGTGAAACGTGCTCCTACAGAAGGACAAGCTGATAGATGCAAAGGGGGTGTGAGTATCAGACAGGAGCCATTCATCCCCGACAGTATAACCAACAGTCTGTCCCATATTTAAAACTTCAATCCTATCAGGTAATTGAGAATCGCTGACATTCCCATATGACTGCGAATGCTTCTTTCTCTATCACCACCCAATGTTGTTCTGGTGTAATGCTTGACCTGGACTGGTTTCCTTCAGCCATCGTCTTGGACCTGAACAGTTGCTGCTCCTAAACCTGGTGAGGTACCAGCTGCATTTTAAAGTACAGCCTGCTTAAAGAAACAAATTTCTCTTTGATCTACTGAAATGTTATGGTTTGCTCAATGCTCCAATGCTACTGTTGACTTTTTCACGAAAATCCCTTACAAACTCTGTGATCGCAGCCAAGTTTGGAATGAGGTTACAAATCACACAACACCAGGTTACAGTCCAACAGGTTTAATTGGAAGCACTAGCTTTTGGAGTGTTGCTCCTTCATCAAGTGGTTACGATCACCTCGTGCTCATGATTCCAATTAAACCTGTTGGACTATAACCTGGTGTTGTGTGATTTGTAACTTTGTACACCCCAGTCCAACACCGGCATCTCCAAATCAAGTTTGGAATGAGAAGGGATGCAGAATGATGGGAGGGCTGAGTCCAGTTGAATCAATAAGACATTGGCTTGATAAATAGAGGCATAGAGTCCAAAATCAAAGAGGTTACAATGAACCTGAACCTGAATCAAACACTGGTGCAGCCTCAGCTCGAGTATTGTGTCCAGATGTGGACACCATGTGCCCGCAGGGTGTGAAGCATTGTAGACAGCACAGGAAAGATTTGGGAGAATTGTTCCAGGTAAAGAAGGGCTTTAGTTACATGGGTAAATCAGAGAAGCTGGGGCTGTTTTCCTTGGAAAAGAGAAGACTGAGAGGAGGTTTGATTGAGATACCGATCATGTTCAATTGTTCTGTGTTTGATTACAATTGTGTCGATATACAATTGATGCTCACTGAGCTCAACTGGTTCAACCTGGGAATGGACTCAACCAAGGTGTGGAAGGGGTAGAAAGCCAGTGCAGTGCAGACCTTTCTAAACCACTGTCAATAAAATACACAGAGAAACAAGGCTCTGCATAACTCCCACATATAGTGGTTAGCACTGCTGCCTCACAGCACCAGGATCCCAGGTTCAATTCCAGCCTCGGGCAACTGTCTGTGTGGAGTTTGCACATTCTCCCTGTGTCTGCGTGGGTTTCCTCCCACAATCCAAAGATGTGCAGGTCAGGTGAATTGGCCATGTAAAATTGCACATAGTGTTAGTGTCCGATTACTCTTTGGAGGGTCGGTGTGGGCTGGTTGGGCCGAAGGGCCTGTTTCCACACTGTAGGGAATCTAATCTAATGTCAAGTTATGTGAGGAAAATCTTTTTCACAGAGTGAGTAATGAGGATCTGGAATTCACTGCCTGGGACTGTGGTGGAGGCAGGTTCAGTTAAGAGATTATCGGATGATTATTCGGACAGAGTGTAAGAGTTTGGGGAGAAAAACAGGAGATTGGCACCTCTTCTGTCTTCCCAGACTCTCAGTCTCTGTCCGAAGCGGGGTTGGCAGTTGGTGACCTGGAGCAGCCCAGTGCAGGAGTGGGGACAGCGTTTAGACTGTGTGGAAACCCCAGTGCTGGTCTGCTCTGAAGAGCCTTTGGTGAGAGAATGTGATGTTTGTCGTTTTAATTTTGCTTCTTGTTTTTTTCTCTGACCTATGATCACACTGTGTGTAGCTGTAATGTAAATGTTTTCTTCATTTCTCTATTCTGTAAGTAAGGATTGTACCTGGGTACCTTTGTACCATGAATAGACCCGTAAGTGACAACTTATAAACTTTTCACTGGACAGTCAGTTCTGATAAAGCACATCTTGCGTTAATGCAAATTTGGCTGAAATGCGATTAGGTGAATAGGGAATGCTGTTTCTAAAATGCAAACTTTTAAAGGGTGTGTTGGCAATAATGCGATTACTTCTCCAACACTTTAAGTGTTATTTGTATTGCATGATATTTATATAGAGTGGGGTCGCACAGGGAATGCCGGTCAGGTGAATTGGCCATGCTAAATTGTCAATAGTGTTAGGTGCATTAGTCAGAGGAGGGTGGGTTACTGTTCAGAGGGTCAGTGTGGACTTGTTGGGCCGAAGGGCCTATTTCCACAATGTAGGGAATCTAATCTAATCTAATCACATGAAATGACTGTATTCATTTGAGTGCATGTGACAATAAAGCTAATTCAATCCAATCCAATCCAATTCAATTCAAAATTAATTGGAAGAGTTGGTGTAGGTACAATGGACTGAGTGGCCTCCCTCTGTGCTGTGACAACTCTGTGATGCAACAGTGGCGTAGATCAGGATGGGTTTGGGTAGAGTAGATTGGGAGAAAGTGTTCGCACTGGTGGAAGGTTCAGGAACCAAAGGATCTCAATTTAATGTAATTGGGAAAGAATTAATAAAGTCACAAGGAGAAACTGCCCTCAGCAGAGAGTACTTCAAGACTGCAATGCAATGGCTGAAGGTTTGAGTAAGAGGTTGTAACTGTGGCTTTCAAGTTACCCAAAGAGAAACATGTTGTTGGGTTACAAGGAAAGGCGGGGGAGTGGGGTTAGTGAGACTGCTCTTACTGCAAGTTAGTACAGATGGCATTCTCTGCACTGTAATGGTTCGATGGTTCTATTCTATGGTTCTGTGAAGTGATGGATAAGATTACAAAGGACCAAGGCAGAGGAAGGGTAGATGAGAGAGAGACTCCTTGTCAGAAAGCTGAAAGGTACAAAATGCAGCCTTGAAAGATTATAGCGTTGTTGTTCCTGCTCTCGCAGTTAATTCTAACACAATGACTGCACTCCAATTTCTCATCACTGACATCCACCTTTAGTCAACTCTCAGAAATTGACCCTATCGATTACTTAGTGCTCCGCTGATGAAATTTTGAAGAATCTCTCTGCCAAGCAAGAACCTCATGCCAAAGTAATAGTTTCCATCACGCCTTCACCATCCAGGCTGACAATGAGAGATTGACGGTGCTGAGCCAGAGGGAGGGAGAGCAGAGCAAGCTGTACCTTCTAACCATGAATTATTTATCCAGCTATTCACATAACTCAACAATGAGCTATTAAACAATCCAAGAAAAGACTGGGCATCAAACAAGTCTGTCTGATAAATGTATTTTTAAAACCTGAGCATGGCAACTGAATAAAGATTAAAGTGAATCCTCACCCTCAGGGACCCCTGTTACAGAGAGGGTTTTGCCCTCGGGACTCGTGTTAAAGAGGGAGTCTCACCCTCAGGGACCCCTGTTACATAGGGGGTTTTGCCCTCATAGACCCCTGTTAAAGAGGGTGTCTCACCCTCAGGACTCCTGTTACAGGGGGTGTCTCACCCTCAGGGACCCCTGTTAAAGAGGGTGCCTCACCCTCAGGGACCCCTGTTAAAGAGGGTGCCTCACCCTCAGGGACCCCTGTTAAAGGAGGTGTCTCACCCTCAGGGACCCCTGTTAAAGAGGGTGCCTCACCCTCAGGGACCCCTGTTAAAGAGGGTGTCTCACCCTATATGATTAAAAGAACCAAAGACACATACACCAAATGACACCAATGTCATCTGCAAGTCCAGTATCGTCAAGCTAGTGGACCTAAGCCTTACCACCCACTTCACCTTCAACAACAAAACCTACAGACAAATCAACAGAACGCCCATGGGATCTCCGATATCAGGGTTCTTTCCAGAGGCAGTAATGCAGAAACTTGAACAAACAGCGCTGCCAACCATCCAACCCAAACTTTGGGTCCGCTACGTGGATGACACCTTTGTCATCTCGAAATGAAACAAATTAGAGGAAGCTTTGAAGACCTTTAATAATACATTTACTGGCATAAAATTCACTAAAGAGGAGGAAAACAACAACAAACTGCCAAACCCTGGATGTCGCAGTAGAACAAACAGCCAATGGGGAACTTCAAACCTACAGGGAAACAACACGTGGACCAAATATTGAACTACAGAAGCAATCATCCCAACCTCCACAAATGAAGCTGCATTAGAACATTATTTCAATGAGTCACCACACACTGCAGCACAGAGGATCTAAACAGAGCAGAGAAAGTCACCTATGCACTGTATTCAAAAAGAATGGCTGCCTAATGAACACAGTCTTCAGATTTCTCAGCAACAAACCTAAACAAGCAGCCAAAACATGTCCAGAAATCGTAGCCACTTTTCCCTACATCAAAGACATCTCAGAAATGACTGCCAGACTACTCAGACCCCTTGGCATCATGGTAGCCCACAAACCCACCAACACACTAAAACAGCAGCTAATGAAGTTGAAAGACCCGATACAGACAGCAAGCAAAACTAATGTCATTTACAAAATACCATGCAAGGACTGTAACAGCACTACATTGGACAAGCAGGCAGAAAACTAGCTACCAGGATACATGAACATCAACTAGCGTAAAAAAAACATGACCCATTCTCACTAGTATCCTTAATACGGATGAGTAAGGACACCACTTTGACTGGGACAACACATCCATCCTAGGGCAAGCCAAACAGAGACATTCATGAGAATTCCTAGAAGCATGGCATTCCAACTGAAACTCTATCAACAAACACATTGATTTGGATCCACTTTACTACCCCCTGAGAAAAAGAACAGGAAATGACATCACCATAGGAAATGATGTCACCACAGGAAAGGAAACTCAAACATATAAACAGAAAGAGGGCTACACCACCAGTGCTTCATTCAGAAGTTCACTGAAGATGTTACCTAGCATGGTGATGAAATGTCTGAAAGTGAACCTCCCAGCTCAGCAAGCAAACCTACAACCTGAGCTACAAATCTTCTCAAAACTCCGTAACATTTATGGGCACAATACACTAAAATTAGGGAGTCTCACCCTCAGACACCTCTGTTAAAGAGGGAGTCACACCCTCAGGACTCTCGTTAAAGAGGGAGTCTCACTCTCAGGACCCCTGTTAAAGAGGGAGTCTCACCCTCAGGGACCCCTGTTAAAGAGGGAGTCTCACTCTCAGGGACCCCTGTTAAAGAGGGAGTCTCACCCTCAGGGACCCCTGTTAAAGAGGGAGTCTCACCCTCAGGGACCCCTGTTAAAGATTGAGTCTCACTCTCAGGACCCCTGTTAAAGAGAAAGTCTCATGCTCCGGACCTCTGTAGTAGACAGAGACTCACCCTCAAGACCCTAGTTAAAGATATTATTCAGTCTTTGCAAAAAGACATTATAAATTTCTGCTGTAATTAAATGTCCCTGACCAACAAGGGCGATAGTGGAGGTTGGAAATTTTAGCAAATTTTTGGGCGAGAGAGCTTTACTCTGTATAATCCTGATGAAGGGCTTTTGCCTGAAACGTCGATTTTGCTGCTCGTTGGATGCTGCCTGAATTGCTGTGCTCTTCCAGCACCACTGATCCAGAATCTGGTTTCCAGCATCTGCAGTCATTGTTTTTACCTCATTGATCTAACCTTGTGTTGACCCTGCTCTTTGAGTGTTTGATGGGTACAGTGAAGAGGGAACTTTACTCTGTAACTAACCCGATGCTGTTTCTGTCCTGGGAGTGTTTGATAGGACAGCGTATTTGTTCTGAATGGACTGGTTGCTGATGCTGAGTTGTGATTTGAGCTGTGAATAAAGGAGTAATGTCATATTCTCTGACATCTGATCAGTGAGAAGAGAAACAAAGCTGAAAAAAATAGAAATCCATCGCCCACCCAAGACCAGCTGCTTTGAAATTGAATTTTAAAATCCATCCCAATTTTCACAGTGTCGTCTGATCGATTCCACACTGTGAGAATTCCACTGCTGTCCCCATTCTCTTTCGGGTTGGGATTGCGGTCCCCTTGCTTAGCAAAGTTTAAAAAGCAGGTTTCTGATCTAGCCCCAGGTTTTGCATCTCCATAGTTTGAGAGAGGGGGACAGTAGATCGAGGTTAGGGTACAAAGAAAGTAAAAGGGAGACTCAAAGACGGGGAGAGGCAGTGAGAGATGAAGGGGGCAGTCACATCCATTTAAACTCTCACCTCGGCCCACACGCTATCACTTTGTCAAGGACACCGCTCTTAGGGGTAAGACAGGTCCAGAAAATACTGAGTTTGCAGATCATCAGTTGAAGAATGGAAAAACAAAGTCAAAACTCCCCCATTTAGCTGTGCACAGAAGTAATCTGGAGGACGTCTTCATGACAGTACATTCAGCTGTGAGGCGATCAGTTAGTTTGAGAAACAGCACCTCTGAGCTCCGGAGTGCAGCACTCGACCTGGATCAGTGTGAAGTTTAAACATACGACTACCAGCCCAGAGACTCAATGAGCACAGAAGCAGATGAGGCCAGTAGCATTAACACAGTTAAAGTAAAGCTGGGTAAAGGAAGGATAGCTGAAGTCAGACTGACAGAATGAGATGAAGCTGGCCGTGGGATGGCATGCATTGAGCATAAACACCAATATTGATCCAAATGGCCATTGTGTAGGCTCTTCCATGTCATTCCATGATTAGTCCACAATTCCATTCTGGGACTACATGCACAGTGGGGAGAGAGAGAGAGAGAGAGACCCTGGCCTTTATTCCGTATGATGAAGATCCATGATACCGAATTGTGATGAAGGGTCACAGGACTGGAAACATTAATGCTGCTTTCTTTCCACAGATGCTGCCAGACCTGCTGATATTCTCCAGTAATTTCCATTTTTGTTTCAGGTTTCCAGCATCCACAGTATTTAGCTTTTTGTTTATAATTTATTGCTGCATGGAAACCTGGGCTCTAACATAGAGGAATGGTGTGTATCTAGCCTTAGAGTTGATTTATATTTCTATATTGTGTGTTAAAAAAGGGATACATAGTTTTAGAAGCAAAAACAGAAATTGCTGGAAAAGCTCAGCAGGTCTGGCAGCATTTGTGGAGAGAAATCAGAGTTAACGTGTTGTTTCCGGTTACCCTTGCTCAGAGTTCTGAGCAATTCTCCAGCAATTTCTGTTTTTGTTTCTGATTTACAGTATCCACAGTTCTTCCAGTCTTTTTTTGATGCACAGTTTTAGTCTCGGCTTTGAGATCTCCAGTAGTAGTAGTTGAGCTGGAAATGTTGCCACGCAAATTTAAGTGAAGTTTTAAAACCCTTGAAATGAGTAGTTCAGTGTTTTGGAAACGAAGGTAGATGAATGGAAAAATTGCAACACTGAGAAAACACAGGAACAAAGAACAAAGAACACAGAAAATGTACAGCCCAGGAACAGGCCCTTCGGCCCTCCAAGCCTGAGCCGATCCAAATGTACTGTCTAAACCTGTCAGTCAATTCCTAAGCATTTGTATCCCTCTGCTCCCCACCTACTCATGCATCTGT
>NC_057731.1:45746339-45766562 GCF_004010195.1 Chiloscyllium plagiosum | reverse complement strand
TGCCTGCCTCTACCACCTCTGCTGGCAACGCATTCCAAACGCCCACCACCCTCTGTGTAAAGTACTTGCCATGTGTATCCCCCTTAAACATTCCACCTCTCACCTTGAAAGCGTGACCTCTTGTTATTGAATCCCTCACCCTGGGAAAAAGCTTGTCTCTATCCACCCTGTCTGTACCCTTCATGATTTTGTAAACCTCAGTCAGGTCCCCCCTCAATCTCCTTTTTTCTAATGAAAACAATCTTAACCTACTCAACCTCTCTTCATAGCTAGCACCTTCCCACACCAGGCAACATCCCCATAAACCTTCTCTGCACCCTCTCCAAAGCGTCCACATCCTTTTGGTAATGTGGCGACCAGAACTGCACACACAATTCTAAATGCGGCTGAACCAATGTCTTGTACAATTTTAACATGAAAGAGACAGAAACTTGTTATTTCAGAAAGGCAGAACCATCCAGTCACTCAAGGAGTATGCAGGTTTATTTCAGAGAGAAAGAAGACCTGTTACAGCAGCAGTGCAGTTTAGCAGTCTGTAAAACCGTCAGGGCAGAACAAAATAAATCCTGACTGGCTTAATATTGGTAAGAGAAAAGCTCCATGTATGGAAGCTGTGGAAGAGGAGGTAATGAATCTGTATTAAAAAAATAAGTGAGTTTGTTAGCAGTATGTTTAAGGGTCTCAGGAGAAGAAATTAACTGAACAAATTGCATCAAATAAATACCGACATTTGCTCTAAAGAAACCAATTACAGTTAAGGGAACTAAAAAAGAATGTTTAAAGTGGAGACAGAGTGATCGCTCACTGAGGTTTGAGAATCTGTTGTTGAGAATAAAAGGGATGAATATTTATTTCTGATATTTGTAGTAAGACATAGACCCTGCAAAGTGTTTTCCCCCACTTGCTTGTAAAAACCTTCAAGCTAATGTGTTCGAGGTACATTGACAGTTTTTTTGTGAACGTAGTTAGTGACTGACCACCATAGTTAAAAAAAGCTAGCAAAATTAAACCTTCTGTCTATCAAGCCGGGTGTCACTCTGAGATGTTACTTGTCCAGTTTTACCATCCGCTCAGATCATAACAAAGTGGGGTTCCATCCAACGTTGAAAATCATTGTACTTAAGAGGGATCTATGAATCTCTTAGAAAAACTATGTAGAGATACTGAGCACAAGAGTTGATGTGAAGTACTCTATCTGGGTTGGAATTTCAATAACTGTCCTTGGCTATTGCGAAGACTATTCTTGGAGTTGAAAATGCAGCAGTGAATTATTTGAAATCATCGACCAAGGCTAAACTAAGTGAGTTACTGGATATTATTGCAGATACCAATAATAGCAGGATCTTGTAAGGATGAGACACTTACAGTAATTACCGCACATTTAGAATGAAAGATCGTGAGGGCAGAAATCAATGTGTTGGTGCTAGAATTAGCTAAAGTTCAATTAGAACAATAAAGAGAATTGAAAGAAGAAAAGAAAAATGGGAAGAGGAGAAAAAAATGGAAAGAGCAATGCAATTACAAAGTTTGAGCTCCAAAGAGAGAGGGATTCAGACAACATCTGTTCACAGAATCTATTCAGTGTGGAAGCAGACCATTTGGCCCATCAGGTCCACACCAACCCTCTGAAGTCATTCCACCCAGATCCAGCCCTCCTACCACATCCCTGCCTTTCCCATGGCTAATCCACCTCGCCTGCACATCCCTGGACAGTTGAACATGGCCAAACTACCAAACCTGCACATCTTTGGACATAGGAGAAAACCAGAACACTCAGAGGAAGCCCACGCAGACAGTCACTTGACAGCGGAATTGAACCCAGATCCCTGTGAGGTGGCAGTGCTAACCACTGAGCCACCGTGCCACCCAGAATGATTGCCCCTTGACTAGAGAAATGTGTAAAGATAGGAAGGACTGTAGCTCAGAGGATGATTCCGATTCTAACAAGGGATTTATTTAATTAGAAACCTGAGCTCAGTGCTTAAATTTAGAAAGGATGGAGACTAAATATTTTTCACATCATTTGAAAGAATAGTTGTGAATTGAAGTGATGAAATGATATTACAGAGTGCCGTGATAAGTGCAGCTATTAATCAGTTTGTCAGAAGAGCAATCTGTAGATTATAAAATTATTACAAGAGCAATACTCATTTCTTATGAGCTCATTCCTGAAGAAGGGCTTATGCCCGAAACGTCGATTCTCCTGTTCCCTGGATGCTACCTGATCTGCTGCGCTTTTCCAGCAACACATTTTCAGCTCTGATCTCCAGCATCTGCAGACCTCACTTTCTCCTCAAAGAGCTCATTCCTGACACAAGCCGAGCAAGAGTGACCACCTGCCTGGAGATTTATGTGAGAGGTTCTGCCCTCTTGGCTCACTGTGTCCTTGCATGTATGGGTTACCCAAAACACACACCCTACTCTATCTGTGACTGGCTCTGAATTAGCCAAATGGTCATGGGAGCTGTTTCTAAATGAGTTTTCTACACACTAAATGAGAGATTGCTTTATTTTTACTAAGACCGTATGGAACCTAGACAGTCATAGAATCATACGGCACAAAAACAGACCAGTCGAGGCTGAACATAATCCCAAACTAAACTAGTCCCACCTGCCTGCTCCTGGCCCAGATCCCTCCAAACCTTTCCTATTGATGTACTCATCCAAAAGTCTTTTAAACGTTATAATTGTGCCACATCCACCACTTCCTCTGGAAGTTCATTCCACAAATGAACCACTCTCTGTTTAAAAAAAATTTCCCCCATATCTTTTTTAAACCTGTCTTAATTGAAATGTTCCACCCAAGGGAAAAGACACCTGCCAATCACCTTATGTATACCCCTCATGATTTTATAAACAACTCGAAGGTCACTCCTCAACCTTCTATGTTCCAGTGAAAAATGTCACAGTCTATCTAGTCTCTCCTTATAAGTCAAACCCTCCATTCCTAGCAATGTCATGGGTGGCACAGTGACACAGTGACTAGCACTGCTACCTCACAGCGCCAGAGACCTGGGTTCAATTCTCACCTCAGGCAACTGTCTGTGTGGAGTTTGCACATTCTCCCTGTGTCTGCGTGGGTTTGCTCCGGTTTCCTCCCTCAGTCCAAAAATGTGCAGGTCAGGTGAATTGGCCATGCTAAACTGCCCATAGTGTTAGGTGACGGAGTAAACGTAGGGGAAGCGTCTGGGTGGGTTGCTCTTCAGAGAGTCGGTGTGGACATGTTGGGCCAAAGGGCTGTTTCCACATTGTAATTAATCTAATCTAATCTCTATAATTTCGTCTGAACGTTCTCCAATTTAATAATATCCTACCCTATAAAAGGGCGACTAGAACTGTACACAGTACTCCAAAAATGGCCTCACCAACATCCTGCGCAAGCTCAATATGACATCCTAACTCCTATACTCAATAGTTTGAGCAATGAAATTCAATTCAGCACTACTTTGACCATTTATATAAATGATTTGGATGTGAGTATAAGAGGTATAGTTAGTAAGTTGGCAGATGACACCAATATTGGAGGTGTAGTGGACAGCAAAGAAGTTTATCTCAGATTACAACGAGATCTTGACCAGATGGGCCAATGAGATGAGAAGTGGCAGATGGAGTTTAATTTAGATAAATGTAAGGTGCTGCATTTTGGGAAAGCAAATCTTAGTAGGACTTATACACTTAATGGTAAGTTCCTAGGGAGTGTTGCTGGACAAAGAGACCTTGGAGTGCAGGTTCATAGCTCCTTGAAAGCGGAGTCGCAGGTAGATAGGATAGTGAAGAAGGCGTTTGGTATGCTTTCCTTTGTTGGTCAGAGTATTGAGTATAGGAGATGGGAAGTCATGTTGCAGCTGTACAGGACATTGGTCAGGCCACTGTTGGAATATTGCGTGCAGTTCTGGTCTCCTTCCTATCGGAAAGATGTTGTGAAACTTGAAAGGGTTCAGAAAAGATTTAAAAGGATGTTGTCGGGGTTGGAGGATTTGAGCTGTAGGGAGAGGTTGAACAGGCTGGGTCTGTTTTCCCTGGAGCGTCGGAGGCTTAGGGGTGACCTTAAAGAGGTTTATAAAATCATGAGGGGCATGGATAGGATAAATAGACAAAGTTGTTTCCCTCGGGTGGGGGAGTCCAGAACTAGAGGGCATATGATTAGAATGAGAGGGGAAAGATATAAAAGAGACCTAAGGGGCAACCTTTGCAAGCAGAAGGTGGTACGTGTATGGAATGAGCTGCCAGAGGAAGTGGTGGAGGCTGGTACAATTGCAACATTTAAAAGGCATCTGGATGGGTATATGAGTAGGAAGGGTTTGGAGGGATATGGGCCGGGTGCTGGCAGGTGGGACTAGATTGGGTTGGGATATCTGGTCGTCATGGACGGGTTGCACCGAAGGGTTCTGTGCTGTACATCTCTATGACTCTATGAGTGGAAGAAAATCCATCGTTATAAAAATGGACTGGCAAAGATATTGCCCCAACTCTTCATTCCAATCCTCCTCCTATAATTAACAGAACAACCTTGATTATCCGAACAAGATGGGCGGGGAGTATTTTGTTTAGATAACTGATTGTTCAGATAACTGATTGTTTGGAGAACGGGTAACGTTTTTATGGGACCTTGAGATCTTGTTCGGATAATCCGAAATTCAATTAATTGACATTCGGATAACTGAGGGAGTTCTATATCCCATCTCATCCCTCTTGTCTGTGGCTGATTAGGTGACTCAGCAAGAACCAAGGGTTAGCACTGCTGCCTCACAGCGCCAGAGACCCGGGTTCAATTCCCGGTTTCCTCCGGGTGCTCCGGTTTTCTCCCACAGTCCAAAAATGTGCAGGTTAGGTGAATTGGCCTTGCTAAATTGCCCGTAGTGTTAGGTGAAGGGGTAAATGTAGGGGAATGGGTCAGGGTGGGTTGCTCTTTGGAGGGTCAGTGTGGACTTGTTGGACCAAACGGCCTGTTTCCACACTGCAAGTAATCTAATCTAATCTCCTGAAGCCATCATTAGTTCACTTTTACATTCTCGTCATATTCTGTGATGGTTGAGGAGTTTTGTTTCTTGCAGCAAATAGCCTTGTCAAGTGTTTTAGAGTGAACCTGACCTGTCCCACTGACAGCCTGTTCACAATCACTCACACTCTCTCAAGGTAAACATCTTTGTTCATCAGAAGATATGAAACCACATCCTGAATGTCCAGGAATAAACTGAACTAAAGTATTGAAAATACTCGGAAGTCAGACAGCAAATGTGGAGTGAGAAACGGACTTAATAGTTCAGACCTGTGAAGTGAAAATGACCTGTTATGGACCAGACTAGACCCCCATAAAATATTTCAAGAAAGTAGCCCAGACCCAAACTTTGTTGGTTGTTTTAAGCAGGTGTAAGTGGATATTCCAAGAGAGATGCAGCTGGTCCAACCATTTAGTTATAAGCAAAACCGAACTTTTTTGCAAGATTAACGAAGGAAACCCATACAAAAGAGAACACAATACAGCATAACTTAACCTACCCAAAAACCCAACAGGCTATCCCACTTTAATGATGCTGTCCCAAATACTTGCAACAATCCCCATAAACACTCCTTTGCAAAAAATGAAAAAAATCCAACACGGGTTCTTACAGGAGAGATGTCAGAGAGAGAGAGAGGAGGATCAATGTGGACCTGCTTCTTTGGGTCCAGCAGCTTCACAACAACTGCCTGCCTGCTAAAACCAAACCAAACCAGAGAAAAGCTGAGCTGGGAGAACTGGCCACTCCCCTTTCATTGCATGAGTGCTTTTTTTAAACTCGAAAGCCTTTCTCCTGAGGCAGTATCTGTTAGCTATAATCAACTTAACCCTAGAACCCTTCAAACCTAGACTTCTCAGCAACTCTGTGTTTTTGACTCCTATGAAAAAAAATTACAAGGACATCACATTGTTAAAAAAGCAGCATCATAACAGACCATATTAGAGAGAGATAACTGGCAGAGGAATTTATTCAGAGGGTCACCATATCCCAAACAATAGGCACGTTTCCAAAAGTAGGGCCACCATAACGATCTGAGCCAATACAGGAATGGAACTCCACAAGGGCTGCAACCCATCACCAACTCTCCTTTTACTTAAACATACACAATACCTGGATCTGACCAGCTAGCTCAGAGACAGTCCCTAGAGTGTGGAGAATCTCTGTCACTCCTGTTTATATCTGTCAGTCAGGGCTCCCTGATGGGCCCAGGTTAACAGCCCCAATTGGGGATCTCATAGTCAATGAGAACCAACTGGCTGATATGATACCAATCGCTATGGGAACCCACACCGTTGGTGTCACTCTGTATTGCACATCAACCATCCAGCCAACCGAGCTAACCAACGCCTGAAGATAACTCGCTGTTCATAAAAACACTGGTCATTTTTCGGAGCAGTTTTTGTTTATATTTCTGATTTCCTACATATGCAGTATTTTATATTCCAGAATGTGCCATTTGGTTTCAGGTCTCATTGAATTGAATCTCAGAACAGGCTTCCTCTTAGATATTAATCTAAAAAGGTGTTTCCATTCTAAGTAGGCAACGGTCACACAAGGTATGTATAATCCTGACTAACAGGTTGGTACAGTACTAACGGAGTGCTGCATTGTCAGAGATACCATCTTCAGAAAGAGAGAATATGCTTCCATATGATACTTGCTTATTCGTACATACAAATATTCATACCCTGATATAGCACCTATTGGATGAATGTACACATGCAATTTTTTCTTGCCATGGTTAATCTCTATGTAAACAGTTTTATACTGAAATCCAATTCTCAGTGCACCAAGAAACTAATTCCTGAAACCACGAATCATATTTGAGAATGAGAGCTCCACAGAGAAATTGCAATAACATAATTGAATGAATATTAAGGATGATGTTCCATAATTCATTAGGATTGATGATTTATGAACGCTCGGAGCTGCTCAATTCACAACGCTGAAACAGCAGACACTATGGATTCCAGT
The DNA here is from genome assembly GCF_004010195.1 of Chiloscyllium plagiosum. Classification (NCBI taxonomy): domain Eukaryota; kingdom Metazoa; phylum Chordata; class Chondrichthyes; order Orectolobiformes; family Hemiscylliidae; genus Chiloscyllium; species Chiloscyllium plagiosum. Next base: position 45,759,588 of record NC_057731.1, on the reverse strand, counting down.
TGTGTCTGTAGCACAGTTGATGCGGTTTCAAATCCACCCCGAGAGGTGCAATGCAGATATTCATTTGGGAAGAGCAGACCAAAGATTAATGCTCTCCCCTTCGACTTAGGCAACTCAACCTCATCCAAAGCTCTGCTTTTCATTTCCCAACTCATCTCAAGCCCCGCTTACACATCTTCCCAGTGCTCCCTGACTTAGATGAAGTCCTGGTTTGGTAACACTTCCTTTTGAAAATTCTCATCCTTACGCTCAAATCCTTCCATGGCCTCATCCCTCCCTGTTCCCGTAATCTCCTCCAGCTCTCAACCTTCCCAGGTCACTGCGCTCCTCTTATCCCCTTTGAATGCATCTGAAATCCCTGATTTTAATCGCTTCATCTGTGGCGACTGTGTCTCTAGCTGCTGAGGTCCGAAGCTCTGCAATTCCCTCCCAAAACCTGTCCACCCCGTTCCCCTTCTAAGGTGCTCCTTAAAACCTTCAGCTTTGACCAATATTTAGGATGTTAGAAGTGCTATATAAGTGCAGATCATTATTGCTCCTGGATTCATGATTTACCTAATTTTCTCTCCTATTTTTTGTAACATTCTGTGGTGCTCTGAATTAACTCTACACCTAGAGACAGAACCGAACAGGGGTTTCCTGGCTTCAGGTGAGAGGGCTCCATGCTGCTAAGCACTAAACTCGCGAGGCTCCCAGAATGGTGAGACCTTCATCTCCTCCTCGTTCTAAGTTGCATGTTGACCTGGTGACAGCACCAGAGACGATGAAAGCTCAGTCTGCATCGAGGTGATCTATTTTTCCACTTGCAATCTAAATCTGATTACGTTGCAAAAAAACTCAGCGTTCAGAACTGCTCATCAATTAATGAGACCAGATCGCTGTTCGTCCATGCAGTTGACAGATCATCGAGACTGTTCATTAATATTCAGTGACCGGGGCTCTGCAGTGTCAAGTTCCTCAAACATTAAACAGCAGCTTCACGTTACACACAAATAAGGACGACAAAACAAAATCTCTTTACAAACTGCTCTCATCAAGTAATTAATATTTTAAACAGTTCCTCTGTGTAATGTTCTGTTGTCGTGGGTGATCAACATTTGAAATCATCACTGAGGAAATGGAATGTCTCTGGTCTGCTGTGGAACATGCATTTGCTTATACCACTAGTAGGGTTTATGTCTCTCGGCCTCCCCTAGCTTGTTCTGCCATTCAAAAATTTCGTGGCTAATCTGACTACTCCAAGTTTCTGCCTACCCCCAATAACGTTACGGACATAGGACCATTCAACAAACAAGCCTGCCCCCAATATTCTAGACCATGACTGATCATCTCTTCAATACCACTTTCCTACACTATTTCCATATCCCTGAGTGTCATTCGTCTCCAGAAACTTATTGATTTCTGTCTTGAACCTGCTTCATGATTGAGCTTCCACTGCCCTCCTGGAGTTGAACATTCCAAAGCTTCTTCACCCTCTGAGTGAAGAATTTCCTTCTCAACTCCGAATTGAATGGCCAGCCTCTGACGATCTCCGGTTCTAGTGACAGTAGCCGGGGGAAACATCCTGCTTACATCCATTCTCTCACACCCTGTCATAATGTTGGAAGCTTCAATAAGATCACTTTTCCTTCCTTGAAGCTCTAGGGAATACAGATCCAGTTTCCTCAATCTCTCCCCATAAGATGATCACAACATGCTAATCTGGTGAACATCTCTTACACTCCCAGTACGTTAAGTATATTTGTCCTTTAGATAAGGAGAACAAAACTGTGCACAATACTTCAGATGAGGTCTCACCAAGGCTCTACATGCAAGTGCAGCAAGACATCGAGTCATAGAGACAAACAGCATGGAAATAGACCTTTCAGTCCAACTTGTCCTTGCCGACCAGATGTCCTAAATTAATCTAGTCCCATTTGCCAGCTCTTGGCCCATATCGCTCTCTAAATCCTTCCTATTTATATACCCGTACAAATTCTTTTAAATGCTGTAATTGTACAAGCCTCCACTACTTCCTCTGGCAGCTCATTCTGTACATGCAACACCCTCTGCGTGAAAAAGTTGCCCTTTAGGTCCCCTTTAAGACTTTACCTTCTCACCTCAAACCTATGCCTTCTAGTTTTGGACTCCCCTACCCTGTGAAAAAGACCTTGACTAATCATCTTATCCATGCTGCTCATGACTTTATAAACCTCTATAATGTCACTCCTCAGCCTCCGACGCTCCAGGGAAAACAACCACAGCCTATTCAGCCTCTCTGTATAGCTCAAACCCTCCAACCCTGGCAAAATGCTTGCAAATCATTTCTGAACCCTTTCAAGTTTAACAACAAGTTTTAGCAGGGAGACCAAAATTGAGCATAGTATTCCAAAAGTGGCCTAATCAATGTCCTGTACAGCCACAACATGACCTCCCAATTCCTATACTCAATGCACTGACAAATAAAGGCAAACATACCAATTCTTCACTGTCCCGTGTACCTGCGACTCCACTTTCAAGGAACTATGAACCTGTGACCAAAGGTCTCTTTGTTTGCCTCTCCAATCGTTTACTGCAAAGGAGAGCCTGAATAGGCTGGGGCTGTTTTCCCCGGTGCATCCCCAGATGCAGGCAAATGGGACTAGATTAGGTTAGGATAGCTGGTCGGCATGGACAAGTTGGACCAAAGGGTGTGTTTCCACGCTGTACCTCTCTATGACTCCACGACTCTGCGTTAGCTTTTAGTGACTCATTTACAAGGATGATCCCAGATCCATTTGGACACCTGCATTTCCCAGCTCTTGGCATTTAGGAAATATGCCACCTCTCTGTTTTCTTCTTAATCGAAGTGAGTGGCTTCACAGTTATTTACCACAACATTCCATCTGTTATGTTCTAGCCTATTCACTTAACCAGTACAAATCCTCTTCAAGCCTGACTGATCCCTCTTCACAGCTTATCATTCCACAAAGTTTGGAGTCATTGGCAAATTTGAAAATATTACAAAAAAATAATGTAAAGAACTGGAGATGCTGGAATTCTGAAAAGAAAAGAGAAATTGCTGAATAAACTCAGTAGGTTTGGCAGTATCTGTGTAGTGAAAGCAGAGTTAATGTTTCAGATCCAGTGACCCCTCTTCAGAATTGAAAATATTACAATTACTCCCCACATGCAAACCATTGCGATGGAATGTGAACAGTTGCAGACGTGGCAGTGACACTTGTGTACTCCACTAGTAACGCCTTGCAATGCAGTGAGTAATTAATTCCTACTCTTTGCTTTCTGTCTATTAATCATTTCTCGATCCATACCACAATGTTCTCCCAATCCCAACCTCTAATTTTATTTATTATCCCATCTATGAGAGTTTATCAAACACCTTCTGAAAATCAGAATTCACTGAGTCACGAATTATAAATAACTCCTGATCACCTACGGTGAGTTTTTAATTGGAACATGTGTTATTTTAAGGCCATAAAACCACAAAGAATAGAAGCAGAAGTAGGCCATTCAGCCCATCGAGTCTGCTCTGCTACTCCATTAGATCAATGCTGATCTGATAACCCTTAACTCCACTTATTTCCATAACCCTTGAGCTCCTTGCTGATTGAAAAAAATTGTCTATCTCAGCTTTGAATATACTTAATGTCCCAGCCTTGAAATCCTCTTCAGTGAAGAATTCTATGGCTTTGTTATTCACTGACAGAGGAAATTCCTCAACATCGCTGTCATATATATAACGCCTTATTCTGAGGTCATGGTCTGTGGTCCTAGTCTCTCCTACAAGGAAAACCACCTCTCTACATCTACACTGTCAAGTAACCTGACCAAAAAATGACTAAGAATATAAATTCTAAGTAATGTAATTCAGTAATACTTTGCAAGGCATGTGTGGATTATCTTTAGCCTCAAAGTAGGGCCTGAAATGTCACACTTTGACAACTGTCAAGGTAGCTTCAAACAGAAAGACTTCAAAAGGGAGAAATGCATTATTAAAAGAATTACAATCTCCTGCGAGTTATCTCAGACGGTGAACATCCTTGGAGAAAAGCTGGCAGTCTGGGTGAGGGATCTGTTTGTACTTTCTCCTTCCAAAAATATATAGGAACTGGGAGAAGCATTTCCACCCCAGTATGTGTGTGCTAATGGATAAAGATGTGTGCTGTGAGGGCTATGGCTGAGAAAACTCCTAATCATCCTTGTACTGCAGGTGAGAAGAAAACAAGTCTCACTCCCTTTGTTGAAAACCAGAAGACAAGTGAAGCCACGTATAAAGGAAGTGGGACAAATGCTGTTCTGCTGACTTGCAAAGCCAAGCATCTTGAAATCAACTGCTCACCTACTAACGCCAGTATTAACAATATCACACATTCCATTATTAACTCTTCATAGCAATCAGAGACTAATCCATACAGTTTGTTTTGTAACTGTTATCCTTTTCCTTTGGACTCACCTCTCATTTCTAACTCGTGGATATAAGTGTTCTGTTATTATTGCTTCCCACATTTTGAATACACTCACTCTTTGATTAACTCAAGAAAGCCCGGTTAAATTGGCTTCTTTTGAAAATATGTTCATTTGGATTTGGCAGGAACATTAGGAACAGTCTTGTTGTGACCTACTGAGGTTGGGGGGAGGGGGGGGGGGGTCGCGAAGTTAATTATAAAGTGGTGCCAGTGTGTCCCTCCTCACTTCAACTGGAACTGTAATAAATTGGGGAGCCTCACCCAGAATACTGATCATAACAGCTGGCTCTGCTTTGTATGCAGAACAAAGTAATATCCTCTAGAAACTCCAGCAAATTTGTCATACATGATTTCCCTTTCATAAAACCATGTTGATGCTGTCCAATTTTCAATTCTTTGCGAAATCTTCCACTCTCATTTTCCTTATAATAGATTCCAACATTTCCTCTCCAACCAACGTTGAGTTAACAGGTCTGTAATCCTGCACTCTCACTCTTCCTCCCTTATGAAGTAGTTACCTTCCAGTGAGCAGGAACCTTGCAGGAATCTATAGATAATCACCAATACATCTATTATTTTGAATGTGATTTCCTTCTATATTCTGAGATGAAACTCATCTCATGTGGAAGATTTATCAATACCCAATTCGGCTCATTTTTCAAATATTATCTCTCTATTAATTCCTTTTAACTCTTCAGTTAAACAAGGCCCTTGGTCACCGAAGTATCTTTTGGAGATTATCTATAGCTTCATCAGTGAAGGCAGATGCAGAGTAACTGCTTAATTTCTCCACTATTTCCCTGTTCTCCATAGATTCTCTTGTCTCCGCCTGTAATAGATCCATATTTATTTTTGCTAATTTTGCAGATGGATAGAGGATTTTATTCTGCCATAACATTCTTCTCTAACTTGTATTGATATTCTCTTTTCTTTTTCCTTCTCAGTTTCTTGGTCCTCTTTTGTTGGCTCCCAGTCCTCAGGATTATCACTATTGCTGGCATTCTTACAAGATACATCCTCTGACTTAATGCAATCTTCCACTTCATTCATTAACCATGGCCTGATCTGCCTTTCCCTTTAGGTGTTTGAGCCTTAGAGCAATATATATCCAACGGACATCTTATAGCATATTGCCTGCCTCTCATAAAATCTTTAGTGCATTTTTCCAAACCACCAATCAACTTGGTCCCTCATAATTTCCTTTGTTTAGTTTTAAATCTTATTTTCAGGGTGAACTTAGCCACATTCAAACATCATGTAAACTTCAACTATATTATGTTCAATATTTCCCATAGCTTGTTGACAGGAAGAGTATTTCATTAGCTCTTTCTCATTATACAATATCAAACCCAATTAGCCCAGTCTCCAGATGACTCCTCAACACTTTGTTCCAGAAATCCATCTTGTATGACATTCTAGAATTCATCCTCCCACCACATCAGTGTTGACTTAGTTCATCCAGCCTACATGTAAATTGAACTTATCCATTTTTACAGTATTACCCACTTCACTTGCATCTTTAATTTCCTGACTTAGAGTCATAGAGTCATAGAAATGTACAGCATGGAAACAAACCCTAAATCCAACTCATCCACGCTGACCAGATACCATAAATAAGTCTAGTCTCATTTGCCAGCATTTGGCTCATATTGCTCTAAACCTTTCCTATTCATCCAGATACCTTTTAAATGTTGTAATTGTACTAGCTACCACTACTTCCTCTGGCAGCTCATGCCATACATGCACCTCCCTCTGTGTGAAAAGGTTGCTTCTTCAGTCCCTTTAAAATCATTCCCCTCTCACACAAACCTATGCCCTCCTGTTTTGGATTCCACCAACCTGGGGAAAAGACCTTGGCTATTCACCCTGTCCATGCCCCTCATGATATCATAAGACTCTAGGTCACCCCTCAGCCTCTGGCACTCCAGAGAAAATAGCCCCAGCCTATTCAGTCTTTCCCTATAGCTAAAATCCCCCAACCCTGGCAACACCCTTGCCAATCTTTTCTGAACCCTTTCAAGTTTCACAAAATCCTTCCAACAGCAGGGAGACCAGAATTTCACACAATATTCCAAAAGTGGCCCAACCAATATCCTGTACTACTGACCTATACCATGCTCAACATTAATATGCTAGTTTAGTGTTCTATAAACAAGTCCCGCCAATCTTTTCTTTCCCTCCCTGTCTCTTAGTTCCACCCAAACTGACTCTACATGTTGATCTTCAATTGGAGGTTCTATTTTACTAATGTACCAATGTAATGATCTGGTATTAGTCTAATAAGCATTTTCTGAATTGCTTCCAACACATTTACAGTCCTCCTCACTAACATCTGGGGGCGAGTGCCAAACTAGTGAAGCAACAGTCTGACATAGTCATGCACACAGAATCAAGCCTACAGGCAACATTTCAGACACCACCATCACTTTCTCTGGATAAGTCCTATCCCACCAGCAGGACAGACCCAGCAGAGGGGGGCAGCACAATGGTGTACAGTTGGGAGGGAGTTGCCCTGGGAATGCTCAATATTGACTCTGGACCCCATCAAGTCTCATGGCTTCTGGTTAAACATGAGCAAGGAAAGCTCCTGCTGATTATCACGTACTGTCCTCCCTCACCTCAAGAATCAATATTCCTTCATGTTGAACAACACTTGGAGGAAGCACTGAGGGTTGTGAGGATGCACAATGTTCTCTGGGTGAAGGATTTCAATGCCCAGTACTCACAGAAGCTCAGTATCAACACTACTGATCAAGCTTGTTGGATCCTAAAGGACATAGCTCCTAGACTGTGTCTGCAGGAGGTGGTCAGGGAACCAACAAGGGAAAACACATTTGACCTCACCTTCACCAATCTGCCAGCTGCAGATGTATCTGACCATGACAGTATCTGTAAGAGTGACCACTGCACAGTCCTTGTGGAGATGAAGTCCCACTTTTACATTGAGAATAACCTCCTTCATGTTGTGTGGCACTGTCACTGTGCTAAATGGTTCAGACTTTGAACAGATCTAGCAACTGAAGACTGGTCATCCATGAGGTGCTGTGGGCCATCAACAGCAGCAGAATTGTACTCCAGCACAATCTATAACCTCATGGCTCTGCATATCCCCCATTCAACTACTACCATCAAGCCAAAGAATCAACCCTGGTTCAAAGGAAAATGTTAAGAGCAGTACCAGACATACCTGAAGATGAAGTGTCAACCTGGTGAAGCCACCAAACAGGACTATTTGTCAAACAGTGTAAGCAGCAAATGTTAGACAGAGTAATCCCACAGCCAATGGATCAGATCTAAGCTCTGCAGTTGTGCCACATCCAGTCATGAATGATGGTGGACAATTAAACAACTCAATGGAGGAGGAGGCCCCACAAATATCCCCATCCTCAATGACGGAAGAGGTTGGCACACCAATGGAAAATATAAGGTTGAAACTTTCACAGCAATCTTCAGCCAGAAGTGCCAAGTGGTTGATCCACCTCGGCCTCCTCCAGTGGTCCCCAGCATCACAGATACCAGTCTTCAGCCAATTCAATTCACTATGTGATACCAAAAAAGAGTTGGAGGCACTGGATACTGCAAAAGCTATGGGCCCTGACAACATTCTGGCAACAGTACTGAAGACTTGTTATCTAGAACTTGTTGCTCCCCTAGTCAACTCTTCTAGTACAGTTACAACACTGGCATCTAATCAAAAATATGGAAAATTTCCTAGGTACGTCCTATACATAAAAAGCAGGACAAATCCAATCCGGCCAATTACTGCCCTATCAGTCCACCCTCAATCATCAGTAAAATGATGGAAGGTGTCATCAACAGTGCTATCCAGTGGCACATGCTCAGCAATAACCTGCTCAGTGATGCCCAGTTTGGGTTCTGCCAGGGCGACTCAGCTCCCAACCTCATTACAGCCTTGGTTTAAACACGGACAAAAGAGCTGAATTCCAGAGGGGAGGGGAGAGTGAAGCCCTTGACATCAAGGCTGCATTCAACCGAGTGTGACATCAAGGAGCCCTAGCAAAACTGGAATCAATGGGTATCGGGGGCAAACTCTCCACTGGTTGGAGTCATATCTGCCATATAGGAAGATGGTTGTGATTGATGGAGATCAGTCATCTTAGCTCCAAGATATCTCTGCAGGAGTTCCTCAGGGTAGTGCCCTAGGCCCAACCATTTACAGCTGCTTCATCAATGACCATCTCTCCCATCATAAGTCAGAGTGGGGATGTTTGCTGATGATTGCACAATGTTCAGCACCATTTGTGACTGCTCAGAAAGTGAAACACATGTTCAAATGCACCAAGATCTGGACAATATCCAGGCTTGAGCTGACAAGTGGCAAATAACATTTGCGCCACACAATTGGCAAGCTATGACCTTCTCCAATAAGAGATAATCTAACCATCACTCTTTGCCACTCAGTCATGTTACCATCACTGAATACCTCATTATCAACATCCTGAAGGTTACCATCAACTAGAAATTCAACTGGACTGGCCACATAAACACAGTGGTGACAAAACCAGGTCAGAAACAAAGAATACTGCAGCCAACAATTCACCTCCTGATTCCCCAAAGCCTGTCCATGATCTACAAATCACAAGTCAGGAGAGTGAGGGAATACTCCCCATATATGCAGATTGGTGAAGCTTCAACAACATTCAAAACGTTTGACACCGTCCAGGATGAAGCAACCCACTTGATTGGCATAACATCCATAAGCATCCACCCACGACTGACACTCAGTAGCAGCAGTGTGTTCTATCCACAAGATGTACTGCAGAAATTCACCAAAGATCCTTCAACAACATCTTCCGAACCTATGGCCACTTCCATCCAGAAGGACAAGGGCAGTAGATAAATGGGAACACCACCAACTTCAAGTTCCTCTCCAAGTCACCCATCATCCTGACTTAGAAATACATCACTGTTCCTTCACTGTCGCTGGCTCAAAATCCTGGAATTCCCTTCCTAAGGGCATTGCAGTAAATTTACAGCACGTGGACTGTAAAGATTCAAGTGGGTAGTTCACCACAACCTTCTCAAGGACAGGCAATAAATGTTAGCCAGCCAGCGATGTCCATGTCCCACAAGTGAATTTTTAATTTTTTGTTAAATAAGAAGGCCAATATTGTAGACATTATTCCAGATGAGGTCTCACCAGTGCTGTGGATAACTGCATATTCAATTTTCCTTTAAGAATGATTACATACTGTTAGATTTCCTAATTATCTACATATTTTGTAATTTAAGCATGAGCTTACACAGATCCCTCTGTATCTCAGAACTGTGCAAACTCTCGCCATTTAGATAATATGCTTCCTTCCAATTGTTCCTGCCAAAATGGACAACTTCCCATTTTCGAACATCAGACTCCATTTGCCCCATCTTTGCCCACTCATGTATCATATCTCTATCCCTTTGTAGTCTCTTGTTGAATTCTTCACAATTTACTTTGTAACTTAATTTTGTGTCAACAGCAGGTGTGGCAATCAATAGTTCAAGTCATTTTATATAAATTGCAAGAAGGTTAAGGCCCCAGCTTGGATCTCTGTGGTATACCAATCATTATATCTTGCAAACAAAAATGACTCCTTAATTCCTACCCTCTGTTTCCTGTTAGCAAGTCAATTTTCTGTCCAGCTGAATATGTTACCCTCCCACACCTTGTTACATTACTAGACTAGTAACGGCGTGATGGGAACTGATCATCACAAGGTAGACGTTCAGATTCCAAAGGGGGAGTCTAAATTCACTTAATTAAATTGATTTTTAGTGAAGAAGTATTCGTCTATGCTGGTGAAACAGCATAATTGTTTTAAAAGCCCATCCGATTCCCGAAAGTCCTTTATGAAGGGAAATTGGCTGCCCTCACCAAATTGAGGCCTCCAGGACACAGCAACATATCTGACCCTTACCTGCTCTCCAAAAGACGGATGGTGTTCAGGAAAGTGGCTCATTACCACTTCTTAACATCAACTCGGGATGGAGAATAAATGCTGAACTTATTGGTGACACCACTCCTGAGAAGAATTTGATTAAAATAGTAAACCGTATCAACATTTCTGAGATAAAATCAAAATACTGTGGATGTGAACGATCTGAAATAAAAACACGACTTGCTGGAGAAACTCAGCAACACTGAACTTCTGAGTTGGGCAAAGATCCACGAAATATTAACTCCATTTCTCTCTCCATAGCTGCTGACAGACCTAATGAATTTCTTCAGTTCTTCCTACTTTTGTTTCAAACACTCCCAGGACAGGTGCAGAACGGAAATAGATACAGAGTAAAGCTCCCTCTAGACTGTCCCCATCAAACATTCCCAGCACAGATATAACATGGGGTTCGATACATAGTAAATCTCGGTCTACAAGAAGAGTATTTCATTTTGCATTCAGAGGCTAAAACACCCAGGGATCTGTTGTTGATAGGCTAGTTACCAACATACTGGTTTATAAACAACAGAATCTTCTCCATAAGCATCCATCTTACTGAGTTCTTGATGAATTATTCCTCTTACAAGAGTTTGGTCCCTAAGCAGCAAAGCAACGTCTCTGAAATTAAGTCTGGACTTGCTCCTGTCTGTCCTGGACATTGGCCTCATTAATCATTGGAGAATGGCCCCTCTGAGGATGTTAGTGACATGGTCTCAATTATCCAACATCCCACCGACATGACAACTTGCTTTCACTGGCATGGAGCGTTGTACACTTGGAGCTGACTGAACATGGCAACTAAACATTATCAGACCAATTCCATTGGCTCAGAGAATTCATCAACCTCATGTGTGTCAAATTTTTCTGATAATACCATGTCTGTGCCGTGTTTCCTGATACACAGTATTTAATTTCTGACAGATTCTCCTTCACACTCAACCAACTGTCCTGAAACCACACCGCAGTGTTAGAGGGTCAATACTGAGTGAGCGCCGCACTGTCAGTGATTCAGTACTGAGGGAGTGCTGCACTGTCAGAGGGTCAATGCTGAGGGAGTGCTGCATTATCAGAGTGTCAGTATTGAGGGAGAGCTGCACTGTCAGAGGGTCAGTATGAGGGAGGTGTGTTATTTCTGAGGGATTAGGGTGAAGTGCCACCTTTAAACAGTTTGGGTTTCTCCTGCTGTTTGGTGTCTGTGCTGTGAGACCCCATGTGGGTGTTCACTGAGGAATGATTCTGGCCCAGCTGCAGCTTCTCACAGCATTTGGAGAATGTATCATTTCTTGGATACATTTCCCAATTGTGCAAAATAGGAACATGTTTAAAATGGGAAAGGACTTGCATCACCCCTTATGATATCCAAGGAAGGTGCGTTTATAACATCTGCAGTAAAATGAGTCGAGTATCAATGCTCAAACCCTTCCAATATACAGCAATGGCAGGAGGTCAGAGAAGGCGAGATTGAGGGTGATAGAAAGAGGGTTGGAACCTTTATTATCCATAGCTCCAGGCTACAACAGTGTCTGCCACCACAGCAACTTGAATACCTTCGGGAGGCTGGTTAGCTCAGTTGGCTGGTTAGCTGGTGTGGATCGAGGTTGGTTCCAATAGCACGCAGGAGGCATATTCAGGACCTGTCTTCCCCAACATGGAGACTGCAGAAGACAGGCTAGCCTTTAGGCAGAGAACTTTAGAAAGTATCTTATGATTTCATGACATCCCAAAGGTAACAAATTATTTATGAATTGCAGGCACCGTTATCATGTCAGGATTGTGGCAACTGATTCAGGTACAGTGGATTCCACAAGGCGGTGATGCAATAAGTTGAAGCCCTGATGAAGAGCTTGTGCATGAAACGTCGACTCTCCTGCTCCTCGGACGCTGCCTGACCTGCTGTGCTTTCCCTGCACCACACTCTTCAACTCTGATCTCCAGCATCTGCAGTCCTCACTTTCTCCTTGCGATGCAATAACAACTGCATGAGTTAGCTTCATTTTCAGGGTAAATCTTGGCCAGGTATGAAAATAACTGCCCTGGTAATCTTCCCGATAATTCCATGGGATCTCATACGCCCAGTTGACAGGGCAGATAGACTTTCACATCAGATTCAAGAATGGACAGGGCTGAACCTTGACCCCTCAACACGTGAGAATGTGAGAGTGTTTGGTGAGTGTGTGAGAGTGTGTGTACATAAGAATGTGAGTGTGTATGAGAGCATGCATAAGGCTGAGTGTCTGAATGAGTATATGTGATAGTGTGTGAGAGAGTGAATGTGTGTGGAAGTGAGAGTGAGTGTGTGTGTGTGAGTGAATGAGTGTGTGCGACAATGAGTGTACATAAGAGAGTGTGACTGAGTGTGTGCATATGTAAGAGTGTGTGTGAGTGTGCATGTGTGTGTGTATATGTGAGAATGTATTTAAGAGTGATTGCTTGAGAGTAATTGTGTGTATCCTCAAGTGAGGAATTTTGAAACTATTGACAGCCTGCCAGTGTTGAAGGCCCAGTGAGAAATGCTGCTCAGGGCTGGATTTGTATAAGATGTGGAGCCAGTTCACGAAATTGGTGTGACAGAGGACAGGGAGCTTAGTACTGACCGAGATATAAATCAGCATTTTATAGATTGTAGCAGAGGTTTGATTGGGCTCACAGAGCAGCTGGATCAGCATTGGTAGTCTCTGCTGGAATGTAACAAAAAGTACAGGAAGGTTGGGGCCACCCTTAACAAAAACTCAAGAGGAAATGTTCTCCCTGCTGATCATTTTCACCTATACTTGGCCCCATTTCCTCTGAATGTATCACCAACCACTGTCAGCTCCCCCGAATCTTTGCCCTACACTGAAAAAAGAAGTCCAGAAGTAATTTCCA
>NC_057731.1:45673015-45745839 GCF_004010195.1 Chiloscyllium plagiosum | reverse complement strand
CAGTTGACTCTCCTCCTTTGGATGCTGCCTGACTGGCTGTGCTTTTCCAATCCCAACTCCTATACTCATATAAAATGTGAGAAAGCATTTGTATTCCTACAGGCTGTAACTGGTCCAAAACAAATGAAATTTTGTTTTGAACATCGCTGACTGTTTAAGTGTTTGGCCCAACTACTTCAGGAAACCTGGAACATTGGTCTAAACTTTGAAAGAAATATTAATACATCATACACCAAATCAAATTTCTATACTGCGTGAGTTTGGATGAAATAGGGGGTAAGAGTGAGATGAATAGATGGAGATGGTGTCCAGAGAAAGGAAAAATCAAAGGAAAGCAGACAAAGGGATTGGCAATAGTATGCCAGCGAAGACGTCAATCCTGAATAGGGGATAATAGGAAGTGTGAATGGTTGGAAACAGGTTGACTGTGCTGGGTGCACTTCATACATAACAGGACCTGGCAGTGTCCAGGGTGGGTAACCAACATAGAGCAGGGAGTCTGTTTTAAATCAACCTGTTGGCAGAAGTTATTGAATACCTCTAGAACAGTTGGGACTTGAATCCAGGAGTCCTGGCTCAGAGGTTGGGACACCACCACTGGACCACAAAAAGGAGGGCATACACTTGTTGAACTCTATCATTGAATCCCTACCATATGGAAACAGGCCATTCAGCCCAACACTGACTGTCCAAAGAGCATCCCACCCAGACACACCCCTCTACTCTATCCCTGTAACCCTGCATTTCCCATGGCTAATCCATGTAACCTACACATCCCTGGACACTATGGGCAATTTTGTGCGGCAAATCCATCTAACCAGCACGTCTTTGGATTGTGGGAGGAAACTGGAGCACCCAGAGGAGACATGAGGAGAATGCGCAAACTCCACAAAGATAGTCACCTGAGGCTGGAATTGAACCCAGGTCCCTGGCACTATGAGGCAGCGGTGCTAACCACTGTGCCACCCCAGTGTTGAGCTCTGAGGGCTGTAAGGTGCTAAGGGAAGATGAAGTGTTGTTCCTTCACCTTGTGTTGAGCTTTGCCAGAGCATTGCAGCTGGCTTGAGACTGAAATGTTGGCATGGGGAAAACAGTGGCAGGTACAAGTGGCAGTCACTGGAAGACAGAAAGCAGTCACCCAATCTGCATTTTGGCTCCCTAGTGTAGAGGATACCACATTATGAGCAGTGAGTACAGTAGAATAGACTGAGTGAAAGTGCAGGTAAATCGCTGCTTCACCTGGAAGATGTGTCTGGGCTCTGGTATATTGAGGAGGGAGAACATAAATGGGCAGGTGTCACACTTTCTACGATTGCATGTGCCATGGGGGATGTGGATCAGGATTTCTTTTTAGATTAGATTACTTACAGTGTGGAAACAGGCCCTCCGAAGAGGAACCCACCCAGACCCATTCCCCTACACCTAACACCACAGGCAATTTAGCATGGCCAATTCACCTAACCTGCACATTTTTGGGCTGTGGGAGGAAACCGGAGCACCCGGAGTAAACCCACGCGGACACGGGGAGAATGTGCAAACTCCACATAGACGGGAATTGAGGCGGGAATTGAACCCGGGTCTCTGGTGCTAAGAGGCAGCAGTGCTAACCACTTTGCCACCGTGCCACCCACATGTCACAGAGGGAACGGTCCCTGTGGAAGGTTGACAAGGAAAGGGAAGGGAATATGTTTCTGGTGTTGGCTTCCTGCTGGAAGTGGCAGAAATGGTGGCAAATAATTCTTTGGATGTGGATGCTGGTGGGAGTAAGTGAGGATCAGGGGGACCTTTTGGTAGGGATGGGAAGGGGTGAGGACCAAGTGCAGGAAATAGGTCAGGCACGGAGGTGGACACTGTCAACCACAGTTGTAGGGAGTCCTCAGTTGAGGGCATTTTTGAAGCGCTCCCCATCCCCAACCCCTGAGGAAGGTGGCATCATTGGAACAGATACAACAGTGATGGAGAAACTGAGAGAACGGAATAGAGTCTTTACAAGAAGCAGGGTGTGAGGTGGTATTGTCAAGGTAACTGAGGGAGTCGGTGGGTTTGCGGTGGATAGCGGTGGTCAGCCTATTCCCAGAAATGGAAACAGAGATGGCAGAAAGGAAAGGGAGGAACCAGCGATGTGAAGGTGAGGAAAAAATGGAAATTGGAAGCAAAGTTTTCCAATTTCAGACAAGAGAAGGAAGCAGCACCGATGAGATCTTGGATATAATGGAGAAAGAGTTGTGGGTGGGGCTGGAGTAAGGAATGTTTCACGTACCCCACTAAGAGACAGGTATAACTTGGGCCCATGTGGGTACCCGTAAACACATCTTTGACCTGAAGAAAGTGAGAGGAGTTAAAGAAGAAGTGAGGGTGAGCTCAGCCAGGCTGAGGAGGGTGGTGGTGAAAGGGGTGGTTCAGGCCTTCTTTCCAAGATGAAGCTAAGAGCCCTGAGACCATCCTGATTTGGAATGAATATGTAGAGGGATTACACATCAATTTTCCTTAAATCCTTGTTCCTTGATTGTTCATTAAACTCAGTTTCTGAGGTAAAGATCAATGATTTCTCATGTTTTTTTTCTGTCAGGCTGATTTGGCAAAAGGCTTATTTTTACATTAATCCAAAATCTGTGACTGCCCAGATTTACAAGTGATGTTTTTCAGTAAAATCTCCTGCATTAATCAGCTTCCTGTTAGATACTGCATCAATCTAACTCTCCTGAATCTAAGAGAACAGCAACAGCCTGAGGTTATAAGGTACAAGTCACACAGGTCTCCTGTCTAATGTGACGTGCCGACACACACAATTATGTCTGGCTGTGAAAAAAAGGTTAGAGAATGACGCACACTCTTCAGCTTTTAAAGGTGTTGATTGAAAGAGAACGTACAGAGAACAATCAAACATCAAGGTAAACATGTCAGATTCCCCATGTACACTGATGACATCTAGCCCTTTATCTCCACCAGGTCTCTTGAACCCTCCACAACCTCTGATTTTACACACTGCTTCACCAGGATCCATAACTGAGGCACATACATTCCTTTCAATTAAATATTGGAAACAGTCAAGCCGTTACATTCACTATAGATTCTAACTTTGTTCCCTCAACCCAACAACTTTTTAAGAGTGTTCGAAAAGTCGCATCATGTTTGATTGCAAGCTGTCCTTCAGACCTCTTTTTCTCTCCATCACTAAGGCGAACAACTCTACACTGTACTGTCACAGGTTTTCTACAACATTATCATCTGCATATCTGCAAATGCTACAGTTTCCACAATGTTACAGTCACTGCAATGTTACAGTCACTGCAATGTCACAGCCTCCACAATGTTACAGTCTCCGCAATGTTACAGTCTCCGCAATGTTACAGTCTCCACAATGTTACAGTCTCCACAATGTTACAGTCACTGCAAGTGTTACAGTCTCCGCAATGTTACTGTCTCCACAATGTTACAGTCTCCACAATGCTACAGCCTACACAATGTTACAGTCTCCACAATGTTACAGTCACTGCAATGTCACAGCCTCCAGAATGTTACAGTCACTGCAAGTGTTACAGTCTTCACAATGTTACAGTCACTGCAAGTGTTACAGTCTTCACAATGTTACAGTCACTGCAATGTCACAGCCTCCACAATGTTACAGTCACCGCAATGTTATAGTCTCCGCAATGTTACAGTCTCCACAATGTTACAGTCACTGCAATGTTACAGTCACCACAATGTCACAGCCTCCACAATGTTACAGTCACTGCAAGTGTTACAGTCTTCACAATGTTACAGTCACTGCAATGTCACAGTCTCCACAATGTTACAGTCACCACAATGTCACAGCCTCCACAATGTTACAGTCACTGCAATGTCACAGTCTCTAAAGTGTTACAGTCACTGCAAATGTTAGTCTCCACAATGTTACAATCACTGCAATGTTACAGTCACTACAATGTTACAGTCACCGCAATGTCACAGCCTCCACAATGTTACAGTCACTGCAATGTTACAGTCACCACACTGTCACAGCCTCCACAATGTTACAGTCACTGCAATGTTACAGTCTCCACAATGTTACAGTCACTGCAATGTCACAGTCTCTAAAGTGTTACAGTCACTGCAAATGTTAGTCTCCATAATGTTACAGTCACTGCAATGTCACAGTCTCTAAAGTGTTACAGTCACTGCAAATGTTAGTCTCCATAATGTCAGTCTCCATGGTGTCACAGTCTCCACATTGTCACAATGTCTGCAATGGTACAGTCTCCACAACGTAACAGTCTCCACAAAGTCACAGTTTCTACAATGTCATAGTTACTGCAATATCACAGTGCCCACAATGTTACAGTCACTGCATTGTCAGTCACTATAATGACACAGTATCTCCAATGTTACAGTCTCCACAATGTCACAGTCTTCACGATGTCCTGTCACAGCTCAGCCAGGGTAAAAGTTTTCAACCCTGCCATAGATATTTCAGAACATGATTATTCAATTCTTACCAGAAGCTTCTGAGGAAAGAACATTTATTTTTGTTTTTATTTCAGACCTCCATCAAATTGAGCATTTTGCTTCTTTGCTGGAAAGCAGTTTATGTGCATAATATTTGGAAGATTTCCCAGGAAAGAAAGTGTACAGTTGACAATCAATCAAAGGTAGTTCTGAGGGAATTTTGCAGGATGGCTACTTGCTTGCTGGCAGCAGTCATAATGACCCCCCCCCCCCTTTGGTACTGTATATATCTATGGGCTAGATCTACCAGAGTCGAATGGCCGAGACCAGACATACCCTGAAAGATGTACGTTGGGACCCTTCAAAAATCTGGGTGAACTGAAATTGCCCTGGAATTTTAAACCTCTGATAAACAGTTACCCATGATCAGTAAGAGGGTTCAAACATATCTACAGGATTAAAAGTTACACTGACGTCTTACATTAGAACCCCTCCACTAATCATTTACAATGACCAGTTCACTCCATCATCAACACCCATACCCCACTAATAACACAGAAACACATGCACATGTACATGTGCACACAGGCACACACTCAGACACACACTCATGCACACACACATTCACATGTTCACAGATGCATATACATACACCACATGCACACACTCACACAGTTACAGGTACGCACATGCACATACAGGTACTCACTCACAACACCCACAAATCCTCCTTAATACCTTACACCCTATGAACACCCAACACCGTCTTTCTTACTCTCCAACCCTCTACAGGACACCCAAAACCACGCACCCTCCCACCCGCTGGACACCTCACAATTCCTCCTTACAACGAACATTGTGCAGGCATCCGAAATGATCTGTGTTCTCACCACCCAACAATCCTCACTGATTCCCCTTACCCACCCATACCCGACAGCCATCCACTGGCCACACTAAACCCTTACTTACATACTTGGGGTCAATTTTAAATGTTTGGGCTCCTTTTGAGGTTTCTCAAGGGCTATATTTTGATTTCCGGAGGCTATTATTCAGTAATTCAGGGGCTCGTTGTTCATTCTCATTAACTCCTTATGCATTTGTCTTGATATATGGGATATTTGGATAGACTAAAAGCAGAATTAGAAGTATTCAACAACAGCCTCAATAATTACGACTGCGCACACCATTGTTTGATTTATACCATATTGCCCATGCACCATCGGTCCTGGTGAGCCAGTCAGACCTTCATAGGGCTGTAGAAGTGGTGATATGCGATTGGATTTTGGAAGCAAAGTATTTTCCATTTCTATCTGCCATGGCTCAGTTGGCAGCACTCAAGCCTCTGAGTCTGAAAGGTGTGGTTTTGATCAGCATTCCAGAGGCTTGGACACTAATTCCAGGCTGATCCTCAGGGTGAGTGCTGAGGGTGGGTTGCATTCACAGTGGTATTACATTTTGGGTGTACAGTAATATGAAACTAGAACCCTATCTCCCCGATGGATGTAAAATCTCCCTCAGCCGCAAAGAAGTTTTGGGATTTTTCCCAGTTTTACAATTAATATTCAACACTCAACCCTTATCTAAATTGAAGAGTCTAATAATGACCAGAAACCATCACTGGTAGATGGGAAAAACCCAACTGGTTCACTATGTCCTTTAGGGAAGGAAATCTTTACCTGCACTGGCCTACCTGTGACTCCAGACCCACAGCAATATGGTTGACTCTTAACTGCCGGCTGGGCAATTAGGGATAGGCAAAAAAGTGCTGGTCTAGCCAGAGATGACTACATCTCAACACCACATGAATTGGACGGCACAGAGGCTCAGTGGTTAGCACTGTTGCCTCATGGGACTTGGGTTTGATTCCAGCCTCGGGCGACCGTCTGTGTGGAGTTGGCACATTCTCCCTGCGTCTGCATGGGTTTCCTCTGGGTGCTCCGGTTTCCTCACACAGTCCAAAGATGTGCAGGTTAGGTGAATTGGCCATGCTAAATTGCCCATAGTGTTCAGGAATGTGTCGGTTGGGTGCATTAGTCCTGAGAAATTTAGGGTCGGGGAATGGGTCTGGGTGGATACTCTTCCGAGGGTCAGTGTGAATATGTTGAGGCCAAGTAGTCTCGTTTAACATTGTAGGGATTCTATGGTTTAAAAGAAAACCTCATGAAAAATTTCCATGCGTAGGGTCCCTCAGAACATGGTTAATATTTGCTCATGGCAAGAACCTATAATGGGGAGAAGCTGTTGTACTGCAGTGCTTCTGACCAAGCTGAGAACTAACTCTGTTCTTCTCACTACCTGCCATTGGCATAATGTAAGTGTCTGCAGAGTTCTGACATATTTTGCACGGCCATCAAGCCCTGAAACAGGACTTGAACCCAGACCTGCTGCCCTAAGAGAGGGACGACCCCCGCTGTAGCACGAGCGCTCCAGGGCAGATCGCTTCGCTGCTTATGGGATCCTGCTCTGCACCTCCCAGTTGCCATTTGTGCCGACAGTGATAACACTTCAAAAAGCATTCGTTGACCTTGAAGTGCTTTGATACATCTCCAAACAAATTCTCCAAAACATATGGTCAGTCAGCCAATATTCCCGTGAGAATTCTTTATAACTCTCACTTTGGCCATTTAGTCCAAACCTTCTGGACATTCAAATGAATTATACTGAGACACAGAATGCTGCTTTTCTTAAAAGAATTTAGAACACTGTTGTCATTCCCATGGTACTTCTTAATGTAGAGAAATAATGCTATGAAATATGATTGGTATCAATCTACCATCTGTTTACACAGAGAAGAAGTGTTACTGACTAAACCTCAGTGGTGGCTTTGCCCTTTTAATAGTTGCTGCATTTTGTCAGCTGTTATTTAACTGGCAGTTATTGCACTTGAAAATCAGAAGGTCCTGGGTTTGAGTCCCATTTCAGAGACTGAAACCTCCCACTGAAGTCCCGAGCGAGTGCTGCACTGATGGAGGGGACAACTTTTGGAATGAGATGTTGAGTCAAGGACAAGTCAGCTCTCTCAGGTGAGCGTAAAAGGCTTCCCCACAATTTCAAAGACTCGGGCAGTTCTCCCCTCAGGATCTTGGCTAAGGTTTTGCAATGATTGTAACGAGGGCAGCCAGGTGGACCTCAAAGAATATGAGAAAGTGTGGAAGAAAAGATTTACAAGGATGGTGCTAGGGTTGGAGAATTTGAGCTATAGGGAGATGCTGAATATGCTGGGGCAGTTTTCCCTGGAGTTTCGGAGGCTGAGGGGTGACCTTATAGAGGTTTATAAAATCATGAGAGGCATGGATAGGGTAAACAGACAAGGTATTTTCTCTGGGTTGGGGGTGGGGGGCGGGGAGAGTCCAGAACTAGAGGGCATAGGTTTAGGGTGAGAGAGGAAAAATTTAAAAGGGACCTAAGGGGCAACGTTTTCACAGAAAGGGTGGTGCGTGCATGGAATAAGCTGCCAGAGGAAGTGGTGGAGGCTAGTACAGTTACAACATTAAAAGGCATCTGAATAGGAAGGGTTTGGAGGGCTATGGGCCAAGTGCTGGAAAATTAAGTTAGGATATCTGGTCAACATGGATGAGTTGGACCAAAGGGTCTGTTTCCGTGCTGTACATCTCTATGACTCTATGACTGCAGATGCTGGCAATCAGGGTCAAAACGTGTAGCTCTGGAAAAGCAGAGCAGGTCAGGCAGCATTCGAGGGGCAGAAGAGTCAATGTTTCAGGCATAAGCTCTTCATCAGGAATGTGGCCACATTTTTGACTCATGGGTTATGAGTTCCCTGATTGGGGATGGTAATCTGGTCCAATCAGGGAGCCCTGGCTGACAGATATAAACATATGGTCAATCAGCCAACATTCCCATGAGAATTCTTTACACGTCTCACTTTGCCCACTTTGTCCAAACCTTCTGGACATTCTAATGAATTATTCTAAGACACGGAATGTTGCTTTTCTTAAAAGAATTTAGAACATAATTGTCATTCCCATGGTATTTCTTAATGTAGAGAAATAATGCTACTAAATATGATTGGTATCAATCCACCATCTGTTTACATGGAGACGTGTACCAGGCTCTGTTCACTTTGAGAGCTGGCTCTGAGGGAGCTGAATCACTTTCAAGAATTCTCCATGTGTAAATAAAGGGTGATGGGATACCCCTGTGGAGTTATTTCAGGTTTATTCTGCAACTAGTACACTAAAGGACAGATGAACTGGTTAAGATTACAGTGTTCTTTTGTGAACATTTGTGTACAAATTGAATGCAGTATTTCCACTATTATAACAGTGACTATTTTTCCAGATGGATTTTTTCGTGTAGGCATTGTTGTCAGGGACAATATTTGCGACTCATTAGTAATAACCCGCTCAATGGAGGCCATTTCAGAGAGCTGTTAAGAGACATCCACATTGTTGTGAGCCAAGTATAGGCCAGACCTAGTCAGGACAGCTGATTTCCTTCCCTAAAGGACTTTAGTGATTCTGTTCGCCGAGCTGGAAATTTTTGTTGTAAACGTTTCGTCCCCTGTCCGGTTGTCAGTTTCAGCTGTCTGAAACTGACAACCGGAAGCGGCAGGGACAGGCCACTATAAATGCCGGAGGAAGCACCACAGAAGCGCTTCATAGGAGGCTCCCAAGCACTGAGGATGTCACCTAGACAGGGGACGAAACGTTTGCAACAAACATTTGCGGCTCGGCGAACAGAACCACAACAACGAGCACCCGAGCTACAAATCTTCTCCCAAAGTTTGGACGTTAGTGAACTAGGAGGGCTTTTGAGACAATTGATAATATTTTCAAAGTCACTTTTAGAATATCCTTCAATTCCAGACTTTATTAAATTGAACGTTAATGTCCACCAGCTTCTATTTTTGAATCATAGAATCCCCGCAGCACGTAAACAGGCCATTTGGCCCAACAAGTCCACACCGATCCTCCGAAGAGTAACCCACCCCGACCCATTCCCTATTACTCTACATTTACCCCTGACTAAGGCACCTAACTGACACATCCCTGAATACTATGGGCAATTTAGCACGGCCGATTCACCTAAACTACACATCTTTGGACTGTGGGAGGAAACCAATGCAGACATGGAAAGAATGTGCAAACTCCACAAAAAAAGTCATCTGAGGCTGCAATTGAACCCAGGTCCCTGGTGCTGTGAGGCAGCAGTGCTAACCACTGAGCCCTGCACCGCCCAATGCCCTACCAACTCTGAGGTGAACAGCTAGCCAACTGGATGCATTGACCAATGACCAGGCTACTATCTCCCCTTTTGGAAGTACTTAATTAACTTTGAGCACTTTCAGATGATATGAAAGGCACTACAGAAATGCACATCCTTCTTTTTTTCTTTTTAACACTGAATGTATAGCAGAGAAACAGGCCATTCAGTTCAAGTGGTTAATGCTAGTATCGTTATTCCTCTCTGAACCCTCCTCGTTCTACCCATCCATCATCACCTTCTGCTTCTTGAGTGATCTGATTTTTTAAAAAAATGAAGCTTCCCTGGGATGGCTGAAGGATTCCCTAAATGCAGCAATAGAAAAAGAAAGATGCATTAAATCAAAGGAGCTTGACCTCATCAACCCACACACGCTAAAGCTGTATTAGAGACGACATAAATGCATAGCGTTCTCTCATAGGATCCAGCCTATTAACACAGACACCAGCCACTCACACAGCAAAAACTAAATGATTTTCTGTCTGGCAAACTGAGATAAGCTGAAAGTTACAGACTGTTATAAAAGGAGCAGAATTTAAAATCCGACTCGGTATCATCCCAGCATTGAGCATTCATGTTTACTTTCATTTTAAATTTGTGATTGTCACAGAAGATGATGTTATTACTAAGGAATTTAAAATTTTACCATGGAATGCCTTGACTTCTCATCAAACATTCCAAGAACCAGTTCATTACATATTAGATACAGAGTAAAGCCTCCGCAACACTGTCTCCATCAAACACTCCCAGCACAGGCACAACACAGGACTTAGACACAGAATAAGCTCCCTCAACACAGTCTCTATCAAACACCCTGAGCACAGTACAGCACAAGGGTTAGACACAGAACACAGTCATAGAGTCAACCAGTATGGAAACAGACTCTTCGATCCAACCAGACCATGCTGACCGTAAATCCAAACTAAACTGGTCCCTGCTCTGAGCTTGGCCCATATCCCTCTACTGAGCTGAAAATGTGTTGTTGGAAAAGCGCAGCAGGTCAGGCAGCATCCAAGGAGCAGGAGAATCGACGTTTCGGGCATGAGCCCTTCTTCAGGAAACCCTGATGAGCCCTGAAGAAGGGCTCATGCCCGAAACATCGATTCTCCTGCTCCTTGGATGCTGCCTGAGCTGCTGCGTTTTTCCAGCAACACATTTTCAGCTCTGATCTCCAGCATCTGCAGTCCTCACTTTCTCCATATCCCTCTACACCTATTTTATATCTCTATCACTCCTTTACCACCATTATCACAAACGTTACCTTTTGCTTTGAGCACCTTCACCATCTGTTCCACTTGCTTTTCCTTCTCCTTTATCAACAGCCTAAAAAACACCATTTTCTATCTCCTTTCTGTTCTGAAGAGCAGTGATACGAGACTCACAACATTAACTCCGTTTCTCTCTCAACGTATACTGCCAGACCTGCTGAGTTTCTGCAGCATTTTTGTTTTTTTCACGTTGGATTTTCAGCATTTACAATATTTTGCCTCTGTTTTGAGCATTCCTAATCATTCAATTGAGAGGAGAAGAGGGAATCTCTAAAAAGGAACAAATTCACTGGGGGCTCCATCTCTCAACTGAAGGATGCTGAATTGCTAAACTTAATCTGTGCTGACCTTGATGAGAGTATAACACTGTTAGTAATGTGTGTGTGTGTGTGTTTGTGTGTACTTTTGTGTGCACGTGTCTCTGCATCTATGTGTGCGACAGACAATGTCTACATGTGTATTTGTACGTGCATGCAGGCATGTCTGACTGTGTTTGTGCATGTGTCTGTGTTTCAGTGTGATTGTGACTATTTCTGTGTCTGTATGAAACTGTGTCGTGTGTCAGCGGGTGTGTGTGTCTGTGTGTGTGAAACTGCGTGTGTGTTACACAGCAATCAGACAGGTTTGATGTTGCAAGGCTAGATCTCATCAACTTAATGGAGTAGCAGAGTCATTGGTCTCCTCCGATGGAGCTGAAGGTTAAGGCACATTAAACTGTTTTAAAACAGAGTTATTCTCACAGCTGGAAGCATGTCCCTGGTTGTGAATAAAAAAATGTCACTCTCGGAAAGTAAAGGAAATAGAAAAAGAACTGTCACTGGCTCACTCAATAGCTCTAATAACCTCCATACTTTGGGTACCTCAACCTGTATCCAACTTCAATATATCATGCACATATTCAACATCATCCCCATGTAAAAAAACCCCAGTGTCTCTGATGCCCATTTTATGCAAGAATTCTCCTTATTCTGATGAAAGATTAGGTGATGATACAATTAACATGCTAATGCAACCAGTTTGCCACCAGTTCAGCTACGCCAATATTTGGGCTACTGCCATTTTGTTGAAATGTGCAGTTCATGAGCCTGATCAAAACAGTTAGGAATCTCATTAATCTATTTGGAGTGAGATCCTGTGATCCCAGTTAGATCCTAATGATCCCTAGATCTAGATTCTCCCTCAACAGGAAACATCCTCTCCATACCGACATGTCAAGACCCCTCAGTATTTCATTGGTTTCAATTAAGTCACCTGTAGTGATTGGAACGAGGGCCAGGTTGATTATAAGGTCCCTGATTGGGGCTGTTAACCTAGGCCAATCTGGGAGCCCTTGCTGACACTGTCAACGAGATTGTCACTACTCTAGGGACTGTCTCTGAATTAGCTGGGGTCTAGATTAGAGTGGTGCTGGAAAAGCACAGCAGGTCAGGCAGCATCCAAGGAACAGGAAAATCGACGTTTTGGGCAAAAGCCCTTCATCTATTCCTGATGAAGGGCTTTTGCCTGAAACGTCAATTGTCCTGCTCCTCGGATGCTGCCTGACCTGCTGTGCTTTTCCAGCACCACGCTAATCTAGACTCTGGTTTCCAGCATCTGTAGTCCTTGTTTTTACCCTCTGAGTTAGCTGGTCAGAGTCCATCTACTGTGCATACGTAAAATAAGGGTGACTTAATCACTGACATCCGTGGAGTCATTTCACCACCTCTTAACTTTTTAAACAAGTCTGTCCAACTTTTCCTCATTTTCAACCAACCAATTTCAATTATTAGTCTTGTAACCCTTCTCTGAACTATCTTGAACATATTTATATTATTTCTTAAATGAAGAGATCCAACACTATACACAGTATTCCAGATGTGATCTCACCAATTCCCTGTATAACTGAAGCATGACCTCTCACCTTTTGTATTCAATTCCTCTTACAATAAATGCTAACATTTTAATAGCTCTCCATGCAGGTTCATTAGCCCAATTGGACGGTTTGTGTTGCAATGTAATGTCAGAATTGTGGGTCCAATTCCTGCACTGGCTGAGATTACCATGAAGGGCTCTCCCTTTCAACGTCTCCTCTTGCATGAAGTTTGGTCACTCTCAGGTTAAACCACCACCAGTTGTCTCTCTTTAATGAGAGAGTGGGGCTATTGTGACTTTGCCTTTTTTGTTCCTTACTGACTTGAATTCTCGCCTTTTGTGGTTAGTGTGGGAAGATATCTAAATCCCTCTGCTTCTCAAAGCTCTGCAATCTCTCACCATTTAGATAAAATGCCTTTTTTTTATTCTTATTGCCAAAATGAACAATTTCACATTTATGTTCCATTTGCCAGATCTTTGCCCACTCACTTCCCCTATCTATATGGTGGCACAGTGGTTAGCACTGCTGCCTCACAGTGCCAGGGACCTGGGTTCAATTCCCACCTCAGGCAACTGTCTGTGTGGAGTTTACACATTCTCCCTGTGTCTGTGTGGGTTTCCTCTGGGTACTCCCGTTTCCTCTCACAGTCCAAAAATGTGCAGGTTAGGTGAATTGGTAATGCCAAATTGCCCGTAGTGTTAGGTGAACGGGGTAAATGTAGGGGAATGGGTCTGGGTGGGTTCCTCTTCGGAGGGTCAGTGTGGACTTGTTGGGCCGAAGGTCCTGTTTCCACACTGTAAGTAATCCAATCTAATTCTTCACAATTTGCTTTCCCACGTATTTTTGTGGTATCAGCAAATTTGGCAATCACTTCTTCCACTGAATCACTGACATAAATTGTAAAGCATTGAAGTCCTGGCACTGATCCCTGTGACACAGCACTTGTTACACCTTGCCAATGGGAGAACCCAGCAAACACTTAAAAACAAGGATATCTCATTATCTTTGCTGGGCTTCAGAGAATGTATTGGCCTTGGAGAGGATGCAATGGAGATACACCAGGATGATACTGGAGCTGAAAGAGTTAAATCACAAGAACAGCTTGTATCGGCTAAGTTTGACAATAGAAGGTTAAACAGTGAACTATTTCAGATACTTAAGCTGATTAAAGGATTTGAGCAGATAGATTGCATTTCTTCTGGTTGGTTAGTCTTTAACGTCACCATAGTCTAACTGGACTACAGGGCTGTTCTCTCATCAGCCAGAGATTAACCTGAGAGTTGCCATGCCTCAAGTGAGGGGAGAGGCTGAGACATAGAGTTCTGCATGGTATCCACAGCCAGTGTGGGAATTGAACCCGCACTGTTGGTGTTACTCTGTATTGCAAATTAGCCATCTAAGCTGACTGCGATGAAGGCTGAGTTATTGACTATTTTCAAGCGGGAGTTAAATATAGTTCTTAGAGCAAAAGGGATCAAAGGGTATGGGAGAAAGCAGGAGCAGCATACTGGGTTGGATGATCAGCCACAAACAAATTGAGTGACGGAGTAGGCCTGAAGGCCTGAATGGTGCACTCCTGCTCTTATTTTATATGTTGCACAAAATTAATAAGAATTGCAAAAGCAAGATAGGCAGATGGAGTTCAGGTACGAATATAATTAAATGGAGGACCAGGCTCAACAGGCTGAATGGCCTCACATGAATATAAAACAAACCCTACATGGTTTAGTCCCTCAAGGTTGACCACAAAACAGTTGTCACAAAACATTTGTTTCACTAAGACCTTCTGGGGAAGGAAATTTCCTTTCCTTACCTAGTCTGGCCTATAGCGACTCTTAACTGCCTTCTGAAGTGAACGGAATAGAACAGAACCACTTGGGATCAATTGAGACCTTCACTAACAACAGAGTGGATATCCCACCCCACATACCTTGAAGTGGTGCAACAAGGCAGCTCATCACTTTCTCAAGAACAGTTAGGGATGGTCAATGAGTACTAGCTAAATAAATGAAAAAAATCAATAGAGAGGACCCACCATGTGTGGTTAACGAAAGAATTTAGGAAACACACCAAATGTAAGAAAAAGGCAGATCACTACACAAAGCTGAGTGGCAGGTCAGATGGTTAGTCAGAATATTTTAAAAAAGCAGAGAATGACCAAAAGGAAGAAAGAAATTTGAGTGTGAGACAAAGGTAGCATGGAATGTAAACATGAATAGCTAGATTTTCTGCAGATATTTAAGAAGGAAAAGTGTAAGTGAAGTAAGTGATCGAGAGTCAGAATGAGGAGTTAATAGTAGATAATAAGGAAACTACAAATGAAATGAACAAATATTTTGCTGCAGTCTTTATGATGGAGGATACAAAAAAGCATTCCAGTAGTAACTGCAAATCTGGAGGTGAAAGGGAGAGAGGAATTTAGTGTAATTATAATAATGAGGGAGATGCAAACTGATGGAAGTGTGACCTGACCTGACATGTTTCTGGGTCCAGATGAATCTTAAAAGAGGTTGCTAGTATGTCATTAATTTGTCTTGATCTGAATACTATGTGCTTTCCATTAGATATTTGTTAATTTTGTCTTTTTTCCATTTCTCAGCCCCCACCCCTTGCACCTGACCCTATTTAATGCATTTTTGCGCTTGCATATTCTATCATTTTCTGTCCCACTCTGGACATCATTGTCAAACTAGTTGCCCAGCAGTACTGCCACAAACTTTTGCTTTCTAAACCTTCAAGTTTCTCTCCAGCCCGAAGGAGATACCCTTAACCCTGACACCGCACAGGCAACACAGCCTTTGAGACTCACAAAGTGTTTATGAAGTCTACATTTTCTTTCTGCCTGTGAAGAAGAGACCTACGTGCTAATGTATGCAGCTTTCTACACACCCAAGTATACCATAAGGCAACCAATTCAGGATTGTCAGCCGGGCTCACAGACTAGTCCTTCTCTGGTTCATTTCTCAGAATGATACCTGAAACAATCAGAGTTAACTTGCCTTGTTTAAAGTTTAAACAAAGCATGGCAGCTAACTGTCAGTCATCATTAACTGATGCATTCTCTAATGCAATGCCCTCTACCAATTAGATATGCAACCAATCATTACTCCCCTCTCATGTGGAATAAATGTTATGTTCTATTTACTACTATATTTCTTGTGAATTACCTTGATGTGTGCAAGACAAAATGCTTTAACAATATCTATCCTCTTTTAACTTACGCTAAGTCAGTGTCTTTAAGTGTTTCGCAATAAAACAGAGCATGCTTGATCAAAAAAACAGGCTTTAAGCAGTGGATGATCATAAGGAAGAAGCCAGAGGTGGAATGATTTAGGGAGGGACATCTTTGGACTTTGGCAGCTAAAGGGAAGGTTGTCAATAAAGGACACCCCTTTGGACAATGCCAGATGGAGAAAAAATAGAGTAGAAATCTCAAGTTACCAGACTCGTAACATGCACTGTGAGTGTTCAAAACTATGCTCAAGATATCATGAAAAATGACGTATGCTGCTTCCATTTTGTAATAGCTCTGCCCTGAAAAGTGTAGGATTACAGCACTGCAAAAGCAATTTGTGGTGCATTGTAACAGTCAAACACTTTGTACTGTCCACTCTCCTGGGGAGGTATAAATAAGTGGGTTTAATAATAGCTGCCTGCAGTTGAATGTGTGTGTTTTTTATATTCATTGATGGGATATGGGAATGGCTGGCTGGGCCAGCATTTATTGCCCATCTATAATTGCCTTTGAGAAGGTGGTGGTGAACTATCTTCTTGAACAGCTGCAATCCATGCTTTGTAGGCAGACCCACAATACCGTAACGGATGGAGGTTCAAGATTTTGACCCAGCAACACTGAATGACCAGCAATATATTTCCAAGTCAGGATGGTGAGTGACTTGGAAGAGAAGTTGTAGGCATTGGTGTTTCCATGTACAATATCTGCTGCTCCTATTCTTCTGGATGGTAGTAATTGAGTGATTAGAAGCTGTTGTTTAAAGAGACTTGGTAAATTACACAGCATAAAGCTAAATTTGGAGTCAAGCTGATGAAAATGGAAGAAAATACCCACTCTGAAAAAAAAATGATATTTTTGCACTTAGTATGTAATCAAAACCAATCCCTCAATTAAGTCTTGCTGAGAATGAGACTTTTTCTTCAAGATCATTGGCTTTCATATGAGGGCTCCCAAATATGAGCATTACTGGCCCTCCCACTAATGGAGCTGTTCTACCAACTGTGTCTGGGTCAGCAAGAAAAGATGCTCTAATCCCACCTTCTAGGTGCTGAACTGCAGCCCTGCAGTTACTGCACACTTGCTGCAGACACAATTTCAATGATTTGAAGCTTCCCAACTCAGCCATCAAACTGGGAGCAAATTCCAGGCATCCACCGTCCTCTGAATGAAAACATTTTTCTTCTATCCACTTCCACCAATCATCTTAAATCTGTGTCCCCTGGTAATTGTCTTCCCTGCTGGGAGGAAATAGGTCTTCCCTATCCACTCTATCTGGGCTCCTCAGAATGTTGTACACCTCGGTCAGGTCGCCAACTGGCCTCTTCTGAGGGAAATAACCTCAGCCTATATTTTCTTTCCTCAACACTGCAATTTTAAAGCCCTGACAACATTCTTGAAAATCTCCTGTGTACTCTCTCCTGAACATTGATGTCTTTGTGCTAATGGAGTGGCCGAAACTGTGCACGGGACTGTGGCCTAAACCAGAATTTTAAATGTCATTAAATGTCTTCCCAATTCTCACCTTTTTCAACTATGTCTCCGATCACCTGTCTCTTCCACTGCAGCTCCACACCCATTTTCTTGTTAGGTTTTCCCCTCTTACCGGTATTGATGTTCAAGCCACTGTTTCAACTGTTGTTGCTGTTGCAAAGAGAGTGAATCGCGAATCAACACTACCATGTCACCAGACCAACTAAAAACTCGATCTGACAGTACAGTTGATGAGACCCTCAGCGGACTTTGTATATACATTAATCGATTAGAAAACAGGGGTGAGTTAGTGGTGGTGGTGAATGGATGAGTGATTTGATGGTGGGAAAAGCTTTTGGATGTAGGGAATAAAATGAAATTGGGAAGAAACCAGGACAGACCAGAGGCCCAAGCAAACTTGTATTGAAAGCAGTTCAGAGAAGGTTTTCTTTCAGAGATGCTGCCAGACATGCTGAGATTTTCCGGCCATTTCTGTTTTTGTTTCAGAGTAGGTTCACTCGGCTGCTTTCTGAGATGAGGGTTTTGTCTTGTGAGAAAAGGTAGAGCAGGATGGACCCAATACTCACTGAAGTTTAGGAGAGTGAGAGGCGACTATATTCCCAGTAAACAAGAAGGTGCAAGGTCATCAGGAGGTAGGCGGGAATGTGGGATTTGGAACAGACTTGAGGGGCCCAATGGCCTATTCATGTCTGTTTGAAACATAAAATATTCTGACAGGGTTTGACAGGGTGGGATGCTGTATGCTGATTCCCCTTGTGGGTAATTCTAGAATTAGGCAGAGGCATACGTAGCCTGCCACTTACATCAGAGATGAGGAAAATGTTCTTCGCTCGGAAGGATGGGGGTCTTGAGATTTCTCTTCAACAAAGACACTATGCAGTACAGCAAAGAAATAGACCCCTTGGTCCAACTCATCTATGCTGACCAGATATCCTAAATTAATCTAGTCCCATTTACCAGCATTTGGCCCTTATCCCTCCAAACCCTTCCTATTCATATACCCATCCAGATTTCTTTCAAATGTTGCAATTGTACCAGCCTCCACCACTTCCTCTGGCAGCTCATTCCATACATGTACCACCCTCTGTGTGAAAAAGTTGCCCCTCAGGTCTCTTTTAAATCTTACAGCTCTTACCTTAAACCTATGCCCTCTAGTTTCGGACTCCCCTATCCTGGGAAAAGACTTTGGCTGTTCACATTATCTATTCTCCTTATGATTTTATAAACCTCTGTCGGGTCACTCCTCAGTCCCTAGATGACAGTGACATTACCCACTACCCCAACATCTGTTGTATGATTGTCAATGCTCTATTATCTTCAGCTTACCAGGCCCAATCCTTTGGAATTCTCTTCCAAAACCTCTCCACCTCTCTAACTTGTGCCTCATTCAAGATGGCCCAGAAGCCTACCTTCCTGACTGAGTTATTGTGCATCTGTCCTTGGGTGGCTTGGTGTCATTCCTTGTGTGATTACATTCCAATGTAGGGCGAGAGGCACTACATATATGCAAGATGCTGTTGTAGAATGGCACATGGCATTATTATCACTGACAAAATACTTGTTCAGCATTTCAGTCATTTTCCATGCTCACCCAAGAGATCATTTTTAATGGAGGGTGTTGCTGAACGACCAAATTAAGGCATTTCACACATCATCCAAATAAAGATAATGTGTGCCCATGAGAATTGTAATGAAAAAGCAGGACCAATTAGCACCATTGCAGGAACGTCAGTCACCCTTTTAGTCAAGAGGTGCCAAAGAAATTAATTCAAATCGTATGCAATTAACAACCAATTTTCCCATCTCCTCATGGGCAGTAGAGAGTTTTTCAACTAGCCGCTGGATAATTAGAAGCTGGTTTACTGTCCCTCAACTTCAGTTCCTCACCTTTGCTCCAGATCTCTCAATATCCAACAACAGTTTATCAAACTCCGTGTTGAAAGTTAGTTTTTATAATTTCAGATGGAATAAATTTGATTCATTCGTGCATTCGATTTTAACCAACCTCCTCGAGTTCATAGTGCAACAAGTAGGGTGACGGAAGGCACTTAAAGCTTTAGCAAGGACACAGGACATTATAAATAAAACATGACAACATGGTGTGATCCATAAAACATGCTTCAAGGATCGATGCGTTATCTAATCAGAGTGGTCAAACTGATTAGATCTGATGGAGTAGCTGCAACAGCAAAACTAATTTCTCCTGGTTGGAGAATTGACAACAAGAGGGCACAATGTTGAAAATTAAAGTCATACTACTCACAATTGAAATCAGGAAGCAAGCAAAGGGCAGTGGAAATCAGTTACTCTCTCTATTAAAAGACTGCGCAATCATGGAGCTTTCAACACTGAGACTGATGGAACCGACAAATAAAAGCAAAACACACTGGATGCTGGAGATTGGAAATAAAAACACAAAACACTGGCGAATCTCAACAGGTTTGGCAGCATCCGAGGAGAAAGGAACAGAGTTAAATGCTTCTAGTCATATACACTTCTTCTTTGAAACTCATATCAGATTCAAAACGTTAACTATTTTTCTCTCTCCATAGATGCTGCCAGATCTTCTTTGTGATGGCTTTGTGCCTGCAGTGTGTCACTATCTTAATTGGTTGCACACCAAAAAAAAAATCAAACAAATGTATAAGAAAAGGCCAAAATGTAGATGGTTTGGTCATCAAGCAGTCAAAATTTTAGAACAGTGACTCATAGATTGTAAATCATTCCAAGACAATTTATGAAACTAGCATCATAAAATATTATTATGAAGATTGCTGATAAACCCAAAGCAACTGGATCTCTGTACTGCTAGTCCAGTATTACATCAACAAGCCACTGTACATTCATGAGTGAATAAAGATAATCAAGCAGGATTTTCTCCTTCTGAATTAATGATGACTGCTGCTTACCAATTTCATTATGCGAAATAATGCTTCTATGTTAACTTTTAACATCAAAGTAGGATATTTCCAAAATGCTGCAGACAGCAGCAGGAGCTGGGAGAAAGTGAGTCGGAACACAGAGGCTGTTGAGAAAGTTAGTGAATGCTATTTAAGTAGGTGTGTTCTAGGCCCCAGGTCCTACACAGTAAGCACTAAATTTACTGTATTTATTGTCCCAACGTGGTCTCCTCTACATTGGGGAGACCGGACACCTTCTTGCAGAGTGCTTCAGAGAAAATCGCTGGGACACCCACACCTATCAACCCCACCGCCCCGTGGTTGAACACTTCAACTCCCTCCCGACTCTGCCAAGGACATGCAGGCCCTGGGCTTTTTCCACCGCCACTCCCTCACCACCCGACGCCTGGAGGAAGAACACCTCATCTTTCGGCTCAGGACCCTCCAACGCCATGGCATCAATGTGGACTTAACCATTTTCCTCATTTCCCCTCCCCCCACTTTACCCTAGTTCCAACCTTCCAGCTCAGCACCATCCTCATGACCTGTCCTACCTGCCAACCTTCCTTCCCATCTATCCGCTCCACCCTCCTCACCAACTTAGCACCGTTACCCCCACCTCCTTCCACCTATTGCACTCTGAGCTTCCATCTCCCCAGCCCCACCTTTCTCCTGTATATCTCCCCACCCCCGAGGCTCCCAGCCTCATCCCCGATGAAGAACCTTTGCCCGAAATGTCAATTTTCCTGCTCCTCGGACACTGCTTGACTGCTGTGCTTTTCCAGCACCATTCTAATCTTGACAATAGCACCAAAGCTGACGGAGAGATCAGGGAAGGTGGAGTGGATTAAATCGAATGGAGCTGAAGAAGAGATAAAGCACTCAATTCCCTGTGTGATCACCTCTCTTCAAAAGCATTGCCTGAGTGGTTACATTTGAGCCCTGATCCAGCACTTTCTGATTTTATTATAATAGTCCCTTCTTTGGTAAAGGACTTCAAGAGACATAGAGAAATATGAGCAATTGGGGGTGGTGTTGCAACCAGCCGTGGTCTAACTGAATGGTGGAGCATGTTGGAGGGACTGAGTGGGATGTGGGCGTTCCTTGTAAGGCCAGTGTTTATTATCCTTTCCGAAATACCCTTGAAGCAAGTGGCTTGTAACAGTCAACCCCATGTTGCTGTGGACTTGGAATCTCAGTACAGATGAGGTTGGCAGATATCCCTTTTTGTTTATTGCCTTGTGGGATGTAGATTGCTGGCTGGGCTTATTGTCCATCCCTAGTTGCCCTTAAGAAGCTGGTGGTGAGCTGCCTTCTTGAATCGTTACAATCCTCGTGCTGTAGGTAAACCCACATGCCAGTAGGTGAGAAATTCCAGGATTTTAACCCAAATGGTTTAAAGGACATTTGTGAACTAGATGGGTTTCTATGATAATCAATGGTAATTTCATGGTCACCATCAAAAACTAGTTTTATATTCCAGATATATTAATCTAAACTCCACCTGCTGTCCTGGTGAGATCTGAATCCGTGTCCCCAGATTATTAGCCTGAGTCTCTGACATTACCATGCCACCATCATCTCCATGCATATACACATGTATGGTGCCATGGGCACTTAAGGAACCCTTGCCACCCTTGATCCACTCAGTGTCCTGCTGTCACATACGCCACCTCACCTGCTACCTCCCTGGTCGATTCACTCCCAACCCACCCCTATTGCTCTCTCACTCGTTGCCTAGCTCCCCCAGTCCTGGGAAAAGAGAACAGCTGGACAGCCTGGTGGTGTGTGAGGGGGGGGGGGCAGGGAGGACCCAGGAACAAGCGTTGGGAGTGGGGAGGGGAGCAACTGGCAACGCTGGGAGATCAATTCACCTAAACCATTTGTAGAACACCCATTTTATAAATCCTACTGCTCAATACAGACAACTCTCTGCAGCGTCACAGTCACCGTGACTACATGGGCAGTGAGTGCACCCCCAGGCTGTAATTATAGCTGTTGTTAGAAACACAAATGAAGCCCAAATGGAAGCAGCTGTTCCTGTACAGGGCTGGGAAGCAGCAGGCAACAACAGGAGACCCCTTGCCTTTCGTGAGCTGATTCTGAAGAATGGGACTCTGCCATGCTCCAACAGAAATACAAACATTATGATCAATGGCCATGGTTACATTCCTGCGAGTTGACCAATGGCATTGGACGGTTGACCTGGGGCTCCTTGCTCTTCCTGATAAGTCACCATATCTCAGTATGATGAAGGGCTTTTGCCCGAAACTTCGATTTTGCTGAAGCTCCTCGGATGCTGCCTGAACTGCTCTGCTCTTCCAGCACCATTGATCCAGAATCTGGTTTCCAGCATCTGCAGTCATTGTTTTTACCATATCTTAGTATAGCCATTTCACCAGATCCAATCAGTGCACTCAAGGCTTCTTCAAGGAGCAGTATTAGGACTAGCCAAGAGGATACACACTGTTGGAAGGGCAGTGTTTCTGACAGTGCAACACTCCCTCAGCGCTGCACTGGGAACGTCAGCCTGCTCAAGACTTGTAACTGGGTCCGGAGCCCACTGTTAATCTGGTAAACATCTATCCTAAGGAAGGGCTTATGCCTGAAACATCGACTCTCCTGCTCCTTGGATGCTTCCTGACCCTGCTGCGCCTTTCCAGGGCCACCCTTTTTGACTCTGATTCTCCAGCATCGGCAGTCCTTACTTTCTCCTGAACATCTCTTCACAATACATCCCCCACTCCCCACCATCCAATATAATATACAGAGCAGCTCCTCCATCTCATAAATATTTTGAATCAATCCATTCAGAGATGTTACGATGAACCTCTCGAGTAGATGGGACTTGAATCCAGGCCTCCTGGCTCAGATGTAAGGACATTACCACTGCAGTAGAATAACCCTTGAAATTGGTTCTCCTTTCTGTATCCTAAGGTTTCCCCAGTTTGAAATTGCTGCTCTTCACAGCAAGGCCATGCACATAAACACAGTGAACTGACATAGGATCTGCAACATCAGCGGCCATTAGCACATGAACCCATGTTACCATCTGAGACACAGCCGACACTTCAATAAAGACAGCACTATCAGAATAGAAAGTGGGGAGACTTAGGGCTGACCTGATCCAGGCCTGTGAGATTCTGATTGGATTTAATATGGCAGATGCAGGGACGATGATTTTACTTGTAGGAGAGACCAAAATTGGAGCTTTTAATATAAACCAGTTACCTATAAATATCATCAGGAATTCAGGAGAAACTTTTTTTTCTACAGAATGGCAATAATGTGAAATTTGCTGCCACAATTTTTGTTTGAGGAGTGGAGTACTTAGATTGAAAATAATTAGATAAGTATCTGTGGGTGAAGGGACTAGAGGGATATTTGGAGGGGGAGTGGTGGTGGGTTGGGAGTTGAACAGGGTGTGAGTCTAGATCAGAGTGGTGCTGGAAAAGCACAGCAGGTCAGGCAGCATCCGAGGAGAGCAGGAAAAATCGACGTTTCGGGCAAAAGCCCTTCATCGGGAAATCGGGTTTTTGCCTGAAACATCGATTTTCCTGCTCCTCGGATGCTGCCTGACCTGCTGTGCTTTTCCAGCACCACTCTAATCTAGACTCTGATCTTCAGCATCTGTAGTCCTCACTTTTGCCTAGTTGGGGGTGTGTGGTTGGGGATGGAGTAGTGCTCAGGGTGGGTGAGATGAGAAATTGAACAACACTTGTGCGGCGTGTAAAGGCTGATATCAACCTGTGGAGCTGATTGACTATTTCAATGCAAGAGATTCTTTGTAATTCTCCCTCCTTCTGAAACTTGACGAGAAGGATCAGTGATAGTTGCTGAAGCCATTCCTCACAAAAGAAAGGACAACTTGCATTTATGTAGTGTCTTTCACAATCTCACAGGGCTTTATAACCAAAGGAGCACTTTTAAATCAAAGTATAATGTAGGACAAGTTGGTTAATGTGTACACTTCAAGTTCTCACATAGCACAATGTGATAATACGCTGCAGAAATTCACCGAAGATCCTCAGACAGCACGACCCACAACCATTATCACCTGCAAGTTCCCCTCCAAGTCACTCACTGTCCTGACTTGGAAATATATTGCGGTTCCTCCACTGTTGCTCAATCAAAATGTTGGAACTCCCCTCCTAATGGCATTGTGGGTCAACCTACAGCACATGGACTGCCATGGTTTAATAAGGCAACTCACCACCACGTTCTCAAAGGCAATGATAAAGAGGCAACGAATGGCCCATCTTGTGAGTGAATTAAAAAAGAGTGACCACATGATCATTTCTGTGCTGTTGAGTGAAATGATGGCTAGGTGGCTAGGTCACCTGGAAGAAAGCCTCTCGCCTTCTTCAAATACAGCCATCTACCTGAGAGGACAGACTAGGCTTCTGTGTAATAATAACTAGAGGGCATAGAGTTAGAGGGTATAGGTTTAGGGTGAGAGGGGGAAAATTTAAAAAGGGACCTGAGGGACAATTTTTTCGCGCAAAGGGTGGTGCATGTATGGAATGAGCTGCCAGAGGAAGTGGTGGAGCCTGGTACAATTACAATATTTAAAAAGCATCTGGATGGGTATATGAATAGGAAGGCTTTAAAGGGATCTGGGCCAAGTGCTGGTAAATGGGACCAGATTAGTTTAGGATATCTGGTCGACATGGACAAGTTGGAGCAAAGGGTCTGTTTCCATGCTGTACATCTCTATGACTCCATGACTGTATGAGTGATCCAATTGGTGACACCTCCAACAGTGTTGTGCTCCCTCAGTGCTGTGTGGGGTGTGTTATATGTTTAGATTTTCAGGGTGGGACTTGAATCTGTCACTTTCTGATTCTGAGAGTGAGTATTAGCCAGCAAGACAGAACAGATAATTCCAAGACATGATTACTTTTATTTTAAAATTAGTTGCTCACAGGAGAGCTAGAGAATTCAGTCTGAATGTAAGACACCGTCATAGCCAAGGAAATGGCATTTAGGCTCCACAGGGATTTGTAGTGGCTGTGCAGCTGAGTGAGGGATGGCTGATTAATGGTGTGAGGACAGACCACGATGGAATGAAACCCGTACCTGTATTGAGGTGAGTTTTCCTCCATTATGACTCCTCTTATCATTATTCCCCACACAGTTCCCAAGAGTCTGCATATCCTGTTATTAGACAATGTGACCTGATTCGTACCCCTAATCACACAATTGATAATCAGTTGCTGAAATTGCCTTGAGCGTAGACAATGTTTTAATTAGTCATTAATTGAAAGTCATCCAGCTATCGGCGGGCAGACTTCACTCCACAGCTCCTGGCACAAAGCCAAAGGTTAAAATAAATGTGGCTGCACTGAGTCAATGATAAACATTTCAAATGCATCATTGCTTTCAAAATGTCCAATTCATTCCTTGGCACAATCTCTGCTGTTTGTCCAAAGATGCAAGTCCCCTGCTGGCATTCAATTCCAGAGGCATTGCCAAACCCTCTTGTTATCTCACTCACGGAACCATTCTGTATTATTGCCCCAGGGAGCTGGAGTTCCATTCCTACCCTGGGAAGTCTGAGAATTTGACTGCAGTTTTGAAAATCTGCAAGTGCACAGCCTGAGAGTGTGATGGAGACAGTCTCGATCAAGGGTTTCAAGGGGGAATAAGATGGTTATTTAGAAAGGAAGAATATTCCAGGTTATGGGAGGAAGGCAGGGGGTGCCTCTATGCAAATCATTCCTGTGATCAGACTCAATGGGCAGAATGCTCTCATTCTGATGCTGTGATGCTGTGGAAATTGAAAATCTGTTATCAGTCAAATGCAGCTTCCAGGTTGACAATGGAAATCCAACTAGTGACAGTTTGGGCCCATATGCGACTCCAGTCCACATTGACATGTTGAACGTCAACACCCCTCAGAGGTGAGCTGATGAGACACTCACCTCTAAAAGTGCGAGAAAGAAAACCCATTATGGGAACACCAAATGATTCAATCAAAGTGTCAAACGTTACCTTTTAAGGGACAGGAAATACTGTCTGCCATGCCAGTGGCAATCACATCCATACAATTAATATAAATGGACACAAGAGTAATGATATTGAAGCAGAGTAATGCAGATGCTAAAGGTCTGGAATAAAAACAGAAAGTGCTGGAGAAACTCAGCAGGTCGAGCAACATCTGTGGAGACACAAACAAAAGTCAAAGTTTCAAGTCTGATATGACCCTTCTTCAGAACTGAGAGAGATAAAATGCGTGTCAAGTTGTGTGCTGTAGTATAAAGTGGGGGTGTGGGGGGACAATAAGCAGGAAATATGGTAAAAGTGCACAAAAGCAAAAGGAAAAGGGAATGCTAATGGTAGTAGAGGAGTGAAATAGATGAATAATAGGTGTTAATAGTAGTTCTTAATAACAAACAACAGGTCAGCTCTGTAGAGCATAATCTAATACAAACAAGATGCTGGGCAAGGGGAGGGAGGTGGGTAACCAAAATGGAGGACAGAGTTCATGGTCTGAAGTTGTTATGGAGGCTTGGAAGTTGTGAAGTGACTAAGCAACTGAACTATCATGTTAAGTATTGAAGAGGAGATTAATTCTTTGAATAAGATGTTAAACTGTTCTTTATTCACTCATCAGAAATGGGCATTGCTGGCTGGACCAACATTCATTGTCCCTTCCCAGTTGCTGTGGAGAGGGTGTTGTGGATGTGCTGTCTTGAACCGTTGTAGTCCATGTGCTGTGGGTTGACCCTCGATGCCCTCAGGGAGGGAGTTCCAGGATTTTGAGACAGCGAAGCAACAGTGAGATACTTCCAACCCAGGATGGTGTGTGGCTGGGAGGGGAACTTGGAGATGGTGCGTCAGCTGAACTGAAGGCCAAACTCCTTTCTCAGGGAAACATAAAACATCCTGCATCACCATCTCAAAGAAGAGCGGGGGGGTCCTGCCCAGTGATCACTGTCTGTTGGATCTTGCTGTGCTCAAAGTGGCTGCCTTGTTTCCTCCACTTTAAGAGTATAAAATTGCCAGATATTTTGAGATGTCCTGAGGCTGGGAAACGTGCTATCTATATTAAAGCCTTCTCTTTAATGGGTGCTTGTTGCATGTTGTAACCAGATTGGCAATAGGTGACACAAAGTGAAAGAGCTGTTCTGACAAGCCAAGTTCAGATTTTTGATTGGCGCGAGTGAAAGACAAATAAAAGAATATTGTTTACTGCAGTAAGAGGCAATTTTGAGGCTCAGACCTCAACTGTAACTGGATTTCAAGTGATCTTCATCCTGTTACTGAAGAAATGAATTCATTCTGGACAGCAAATGGGCTACATTAGCTGAGTTCCACCTCAGCAATTTCCACATTCACAAATTTATATCTAGGGAAAAAAATAGAAAAATGGATGACCTTAACCCTTACTCTGCTCAGCACAACACTGCACCGTTAAAGAGGGATTAACCCTTACCCTGCTCGGCACAACACTGCACCGTTAAAGAGGGATTAACCCTTACCCTGCTCGGCACAACATTGCACCGTTAAAGAGGGATTAACCCTTACCCTGCTCGGCACAACATTGCACCATTAAAGAGGGATTAACCCTTACCCTGCTCGGCACAACATTGCACAGTTAGAGAGGGATTAACCCTTACCCTGCTCGGCACAACACTGCACCGTTAAAGAGGGATTAACCCTTACCCTACTCGGCACAACTCTGCACCGTTAAAGAGGGATTAACCATTATCCTGCTCGGCACAACACTGTACCGTTAAAGAGGGATTAACCCTTACCCAACTCGGCACAACACTGCACCGTTAAAGAGGGATTAACCCTTACCCTGCTCAGCACAACACTGCACCGTTAAAGAGGGATTAACCCTTACCCTGCTCGTCACAACACTGCACCGTTAAAGAGGGGTTAACCCTTGCTATACTGAACACAACACTGCACCGTTAAAGAGGGATTAATCCTTGCTATACTGGACACAACACTGCACAGTTAAAGAGGGATTAACCCTTGCTATACTAGACACAACACTGCACAGTTAAAAAGGGATTAACCCTTACCCTGCTCAGCACAACACTGCACTGTTAAAGCGGGATTAACCCTTATCCTACTCGACATAACACTGCACAGTTAAAGAGGAATTACCCCTTACTATACAGGACACAACACTGCACAGTTAAAGAGGGATTAACCCTTGCTATACTGGACACAACACTGCACAGTTAAAGAGGGATTAACCCTTACCCTGCTTGGCACAACACTGCACAGTTAAAGAGGAATTAACCCTTGCTATACTGGACACAATACTGCACCGTTAAAGAGGGATTAACCCTTGCTATACTGGACACAACACTGCACAGTTAAAGAGGGATTAACCCTTACCCTGCTCAGCACAACACTGCACCGTTAAAGAGGGGTTAACCCTGACCTTGCTCGGCACAACACTACACAGTTAAAGAGGGATTAACCTTACCCTGCTCGGCACAACACTGCACCGTTAAAGAGGGGTTAACCCTTACCCTGCTCGACACAACACTGCACCGTTAAAGAGGGATTAACCCTTGCTATATTGGACACAACACTGCACAGTTAAAGAGGGATTAACCCTTGCTATACTGGACACAACACTGCACAGTTAAAGAGGGATTAACCCTTGCTATACTGGACACACCACTGCACAGTTAAAGAAGGATTTACCCTTACCCTGCTCAGCACAACACTGCACTGTTAAAGAGGGATTAACCCTTGCTATACAGGACACAACACTGCACAGTTAAAGAGGGATTAACCCTTGCTATACTGGACACAACACTGCACAGTTAAAAAGGGGTTAACCCTTACCCTGCTCGGCACAACACTACACAGTTAAAGAGGGATTAACCCTTGCTATACTGGACGCAACACTGCACCGTTAAAGAGGGATTAACCCTTGCTATACTGGACACAACACTGCACAGTTAAAGAGGGATTAGCCCTTGCTATACTGGACACAACACTGCACTGTTAAAGAGGGATTAACCCTTGCTATACTGGACACACTGTTAAAGAGGGATTAACCCTTGCTATACTGGACACAACACTGTATGAGGAAAGTTATAGGTCGTTGAGAAAGGGACATTAGCAACATGCACACAAACATAGCTAAGTGAGAGCAAACAGAGAAGAATCATTAGTTGATATTTTTTGGGCTGGAGGAATGTTTGTAGTGGAATTCCCCAGGAGTTGGCATTGGGATCCTTGCTTTTCCTAATACATAGAGTCTTAGAGTTATACAGTACAGAAACAGACCCTTCAAGTCCAACCAGTCCATGCCAACCATAAATCCAAACTGCCTATTCCTGGCCCATATCTCTCCAAACCTCTCCTACTCATGTACTTATCCAAATGCCTTTTAACCACTATAACTGTGCCTGCTCCCACCACTTCCTCTGGAAGTTCATTCCACACACAAACCTGACTCTGGGTAAAAAATATGCATCTCATGTCTTATTAAACTCTCTCCTCTCATCTTAAAAATGTGCCTCCTAATCTTGAAATCCCCATCCTTGGGAAGAAACAATTACCATTAACTCTATATGTTCATGATCTAAATCTCAGTGTGCAGGAGTTAATTTAAAAGTTTGCAGATGATGACAAAACTTCGAAGAATTACA
Source organism: Chiloscyllium plagiosum (assembly GCF_004010195.1). Taxonomy (NCBI): domain Eukaryota; kingdom Metazoa; phylum Chordata; class Chondrichthyes; order Orectolobiformes; family Hemiscylliidae; genus Chiloscyllium; species Chiloscyllium plagiosum. The sequence continues at coordinate 45,715,816 of NC_057731.1, read as the reverse complement.
AACATAGCGGAAGACAGAATGGAACTATAGTACTAGAGCAAGTAAGTGATGTTGAACCTGTACAAGACACTTAATAGATCTTGACTGGTGTATAGTTCTGGATGCCACATTATAGGAAAGATGCTAATGCATTGGAGAAGGTGGAAAACAAATTACAAGAATGAATCCAGGAATGAGAGACTTCAGTGATAAGACTCAGATTTAAGAAATTGGAGGGAAGAAAGCTGAAAGGTGGTTTTATAAAGGTGTTCAAAATCCCGAGTGGACTGGATAGCGAGAAACTCTTCCCATGTGTAAAAATATCATGAACCAGACAACACAGATTTATAGAGATTTGTTAAGGTAAGAAAAGTCCTTTTCACTCAGGACGTAGTTAGAGTATGGAATGCTCTGCCAAATAGTGTGATGGAAGCAAGTTCCGTTGAGACATTCCAGGGGCAGTTGGCTGATGATTTGGACTGAAATAATTTATAATACCATGGGGACAAAGGTAAGTAATGATGCTTATTTGAAGAGTGGGTGCAGATGCAATGGACCGAATGACCTCCTTCTGTGCTCTTAACACTCCTGTGAATCTGTGACACCAGGATTAACCTTATACTGCTGGAAAACAGCTCCTTACAATTTTACAGGAGTAAATACCAACTCTGTACTGTTCTGCAGCGAGGAAACCATCTCTTCATTAGTCAAACAAGCAAAATGATGCTGCACCCAACACTCCTGTTTTGAATTTGTCACTGTGTTAATTACAGGATAATGGTCACAATCAAGACAGCAAACTCCCTCTCACACTTTTCCACTTTCTCTTTCTCTCTCCCTGCCCTTTTTTACATTAAGTATTAACCACAGTACATCATTAAGAATTGAAAATGATTTGTAAGAAAGAAACCCTAATTAGACTATAACAAGCAATTAAACACAAGCACCTGCACATCACAAATAGAACATTATGCTGCTACTCGAAGAATCTAGGTGCAGTTACTGCAAAGATCTGCTTTTGTTATTATATGGTTTTGGGTTCAGTAATTTCAAGGAAATGTCTGCAATTACATCAGGAGCTTGGACACTGAATTAGTACAATCCATATCTGCAGGAATATGTGGAAGGAACTTTAATCTCGATCTAACCCCATACTGTACCTGTGTTTGATGGGGACAATGTATAGCCACTTTATTTTTAGTTTTAAAAAAGTATAGGGGATTTTGCCTCATACCTAATACTGTGCTGTACCTGACCTGGGAGTGTTTGTTAGGAATAATGTTGAGGGAGCATTAGTTTCAGTTTAAAAGAGTAGAGGGAGCTTTACTCTATATCTAACTCCATGTTGCACCTGTCCTGGCAGTGTTTGATGGCGATAGTCTAGAAGGAGCTTTACTCTTATCAAACCTCATGCTGTCGCTGTCCTGGGAGTGTTTGATTGGGCAGTGTAGAGGGAGTTTTTCTCTGTATGTGAACCCATGCTGTACCTTTCCTGGGTGTGTAGATGAAGTTTTACTCTGTATCTAACCACACCTTAAGAGCATCGCTCAACCATTCCTTCCACTTTCTGTCCAGGTTTTTGAATTTTAATGGCCATGGGCACTTCTTCTCCCGAAGACCTCTGCCAGCCTGAGGGGTCAGACTGGTAAGAAGCCCAGCTTTCCTGGCAAAGCTGGTCATTGTGCCATTAGTCAGGTAACTCGGACCATGTGTTGTGACAACAGCTGTCATAATCCAGGGGTATTAACATTAGGGCACATGTCCTTAGTTACTGTCAGTGATGGATGGCCATATTGACCAACGCAATAGTGTCCTCTCTACCCCCTTTGAAATATATCCTCCTATCGGCCCTAATGAAGTGAAATTTTGCTGCTCTGCTGGAAAAGGCAGCCCAATAATCCAAGATGCCATCTTTATGATGCAATGTTCAACTGTGGCCCCCTACATCTGCTCAGGTGAATGTGAAAGATCTCCCCAGTGTCCTAGGATCCAATCACCATCCCTCAACCAGCATTACTGAATCAGATTACCTGGCCTCTGCTGCATCGCTATTGGTAGTATTCTACTGTGTCATCAGTATTTCTAACATCACAATAGTAACTATGCTGTAAAAGTATTTAATTTGGTTCTGGGACATCCTGAGGTCATGAAAGGCACTATAGAAATGAAAGTCTTCAAATTTTCTTTTTACGACAAAATTATTATTAAATGCAATTCTAAACTCACAACAAATAGGACACTAGAAATTATTGGCCCTTCACAGATTGTCGTTGACCCCTGGGTTCCTGAAATAGGGCGATAGGTCAGGGGAGGTTCAACTGTTACAGCTCAAATGGCCCTCATCTTTAGAAATGCAAAATGCACCAAATTTTAAAAAATGTTAACACTACGCCAAACAGAAGCTGTGTTAGAAAGCAGACAGGAAGGCTCATTAATGCTACTGAACAAAACTCCCCGGTGAGTCTTTTCTCTGTGGCTGCGTTCTGTAGAGCAGTTCACAATAATGAGCAGCTTCAGTCAAACCAGGGCTGTGATGAGCTAAACCTGATGATATGTTGGCAATAACATTCTGAGGATCCACAGTAGGTAGAGACTGGGCTGATCAGAGAGCCATCGCCACACTGTGCCTTACACCTTAATTATTTGTCATTAATTCCGTGGTTACTATTTGCTTCGCTTTTCTCCAGAGGGATGTTTGGAGATAATGAATTTACCAGGAAATTAAAAGAGAAAGTTATTCCCATGAATTTAGACGGTTAACAGATGATCTAATGAAGGCGTTTTAAAGTCTAAAGGATTCTAGAGTAAGAGAGGGAAACTATATCCTTAAATTTGGTGAGTGTAAATTGGAACAAGGGAGGATAATTTCTCTGTTAAACTTTGATCCTTTGGTGAGATTCCAGGCAGCAGCTGGACACAAAGGACAGTGGAAATTTGGAGATTGTTCCTGAAGAATACAGAGGCCTTGTTAAGATTGATTTGAATAAACTGGATTAAGGGACTTGGAGCAATAGCTGGGAAATGGACATGAGATATGTCGGGATCAGATATGACCTGAGGTTCTGAGGAAGGGTCACTGAACCTGAAATGTTAACTCCACAGATGCTGCCAGACCTTTCCAGCAATTTCTGTTTTTGTCTATGATCTGATTACATATGAATATAAAAATTAGGAGCATGAGTAGGCCCCTCAAGCATGTTCTGCCATGCAATTTGATCATGACTGATCTGATTACTCTACATTCCCAATGATCCCACCTTTCACCTTCCTGCTGACCTGCCTCAAAAAAAGTATAAAAGCCTCTGCTTCCACCATCTTTGAGGTAGAGACTTTCAAAGACTCATGAAGCTTTGTGAGGGACGATAACTCCATCATCTCTATTTTTAATCTCTGTTTCAAGTGAACAACTCCTTTTATGTGTCAAGAGTGTGGAGCTGGAAAAGCACAGCAGGTCAGGCAGCATCCGAGGAGCAGGAGAATTGATGTTTCGGGCAAACACCCTTCATCAGGAAAGCTCTTTGTGGTTGTGGTGGTTGGAGATCAGTTATCTCAGCTCCAGGACACCTCTACGGGAGTTCCTCAGTGTGGGGTGCTAGCCCAACCTTCTTCAGCTGCTTCATCAATGACCTTCTCCCCAATATAAGGTCAGAAGGGGGGGGGGGGTGTTCATCGATGATTGCATAATGTTCAATAACATTCGTCACTCCTCAGACACTGAAGCAGTCCATGTCCAAATGCAACAAAATCTGACAATATCCAAATTCAGGCTGAGAAGGGACAAGTTATATCTGCACCACCTAAGTGCCAGGCAAGCAAGAACGAATCTAACAGGCCTCTTGACATTACTATAATTACCATTGTTGAATTTCCCATCCTGGGGTTACCATTATCAGAAACTGAACTGAACTAGCCATATAAAAGCTGTATCTACAAGAAAAGATGAGAGGCTAGGAATCCTGCAGTGAGTAATTCACATTCTGACTCCTTAAAGCCTGTCCACCATCTACAAGGCACAAGTCAGAAGTGTGCTGAAATATTCTCTGCTTATTCGCTCACCTCCAACAATACTCAAGAGGTTTGACACTATCCAGGATAAAACAATTAGTTTGGTGGCACCACATCCACAAACATCCACTCCCTCCCCCACTGATGCTTAGTAGCAGCAGTGTGTACCATACCCAACGTGCATAAAGGAAATTCACTAATGTTCGTTAGATAGCACTTTCCAAACCCATGACCACTTTCATCTAGGATAAGAGCAGTAGACATGAGAACAGCATTTCTTGCAAGTCCCCCCTCCAAGCCACTCACCATCCTGACATAGAAATATATTGGTGTTCCTTCAGAAACATTGGGTCAAATCCTGGAATTCCTTCCCCATCGGCTTTGTGGGTCTACCTACAGCACATGGACTGCAGCAGATTGAGGAGGCAGCTCATCGCCAATTATTACTCTCCAATCCAGGCATTGTCCTGGGAAATCTTTTTTTTGCACCTTCTTCAAAGGTTCCTCATCCTTTCCATAGTGTGGAGGCCAGTGTTGCACACAATACTCCAAATGTGGTGCTGGAAAAGTGCAGCAGATCAAGCAGCATCCAAGGAGCAGGGGAATCAACGTTTCCGGCAAAAGTCCTTCATCATTCCTGATGCAGGGCTTTTGCCCGCATTGCCGATTCTCCTGCTCCTCGGATGCTGCCTGACCTGCTGCGCTTTTCCAGGACCACACTCACGACTCTAATCTCCAGCATCTGCAGTCCTCACTTTTGCATATTCCAAATGTGGCCTATCTGACGTTTTACATAGCTGCAAACGCAAACAGGCTGTATGCCTTCTTTACCGCCTTATTCACTTGTGTTGCCACTTTCAGGGAGCTCTGGACTTGCACCCCAAGATCCCTCTGAATATTAGTATCTCCAAACATCCTGCCATTTACTGTGTACTTCCTACTTGCATTTGACCTCCCAAAATGCATCACTTACACTTGTCTGGATTAAACTCCATCTGCCATTTCTCTACCCAACTTTCCAATTAATCCATGCCCTGCTGTGTCCTTTTATAATCTTCCTCACTGTGCACAACTCCACCAATTTTCATGTCGTCTGCAAACTTACTAATCAGACCTACTTTTTTGTCCAAGTCATTTATATATATTACAAGCCACAGAGGTCCTAGCACTGATCCTTGTGGAATAGCACTGGTCACAAACCTTCAGTCAGAAAAACACACCTTCACAACTACCCTCAGTCTTCTATGACCAAGCCAATTTTATATCCAACTTGCCAATTCACCTTGGATTCCATGTGACTTAATTGTCTGGACCAGTCTACTATGAGGCAGTTTATTAAATACTTCGGTAAAGTCTATGTCGATAATATACATTGCCCTGCTGTCATCAATTTTCTTTGTCACTTGCTCTAAAAAAACTTAGCCAACTTCGTGAAACAAGATCACCTCTATACATTGCCTTGCTGACTCTCCTGAAGAAGTCTAATCTTTTCTACATGCTAGTAAATACTGTCCCTAAGAATCTTCTCCAAAGATTTCCCTACCATTGATATAAAGCTCCTCGGTCTGTAATTTCCCGGATTATCCCTGTTGCCCCTCTAAAACAAAGAAACAAAATTCTCCAGTTTTCTGGGATCTTATTTGCAGCTAAAGTAGATACAAAGATCTCTGTCAATGTCCCAGTAATCTTCTCCCTTACCTCTCTCCTTATCCTGGGATAGATCTCATCAGGCCCTGGTAACTTATCTATCTTAACATTTTTCAAGACACCCAACACCACCTCCTGCTTAATATTCACATGACCTAGAATATCAACATACCCCTCCCTAATCTTACCACCTTTCATGTCCTCCTCCTTGGTGAAAACCGAAGTGAAGTATACATTAAGGACCTCACCCATTTCCGCTACTCCATCTATAAATTCCTTCCTTTGTTCTTAAATGAACTAATCTTTCCCTAGTAACACTCATGCTCCTAATATACATTTCCTAAACCTTACATTTGCTTCCTTTATCTTTTTGACTGAACTTTCAATATCTCTTGTCATCCAGGGTTCCTGAATCTTGCCATCCCTTCATCCTCACAGAAACATGCTAGTCCTGAACTCTGATCAACTGATCTTTAAAAGAATCCCATATATCAGGCAGCATCTGAGGAGCAGGAAAATCGACATTTCGGACAAAAGCACTTCATCAGGAATGAGATGTGCATTTACCCTCAAACAACTGCCCTCAGTCTAATTTCTCCAGTTATTGCCTAATAGCCTTCTCCCAATTTAGCAGTTTCACCCAGTCTTATCATTATCCACAGCTATCTTAAAACTTACAGAATTATGATCACTGTTCCCAAAATGCTCCTCCAGTGAATCTTTGATCACCTGATCTTGCTCTTGCCTCAAAACAAGGGGAATGTTTTGCATATAAGTAAAAGCAATGAGTTCTGAATGCTGTCTCAGTGTCTGATTATTTGAAGTTTATTCGAATTGGTTTGATTTATTTTCTGTCTCAAGACAGGAATTTCTCTTATTCTTCAAAGAAATGAGGAAGGACAAAAACCACAGCTCTTTCAGTGTTAATGGAATTTCAGTAAGGATGACCAAATCAATCTTTTTTTGAATTCTTTGATGAATTAATAGAAAGGTTTGATGAAGGTAGCATGCTTAATGTCATATATTTGGCCTTTCAAATGGTGTTATGTTTTGGCTTGCAAAATTTAAAAAGTTCAAGATTAAAGAGACAGTTAAAGCTGCAGTATTCCAGGCAAATACGTTTGGAGGGATATCCAGCCTTGGAGAGTACAGAAGGCATTTACTAGAATGGGAGAGGGAATGTTGGAATTCAGTAGTGCCTGTGGTGAGAAAGAAGAACCTGTAGTGGGTTCCCCTAGAGCACATCAAGGTCAAAATTATGAATGATTCAGATAGAATAAATAGAGAAACTATATCCAGAGACATTTGGTAACCAGAGATTAAAGGTTTAAGGTGAAGTCAAAGCTATTGCATTAATCTTAGACAGAGTTGAGAAGTTTAGTCTCTCAGAAATTCATGAGTTTTTTGAATTCTCCTCCCCAGAATCTGAAAGAGGCAGATATTGAATAATTTTAAGGCTGATGTGAATAGATTCTTGACTAAGAAAGGCTCAAGGTGCCAAGGATGTCATTAGGAGGGAGGTGCAAAGTAGATGGGAATGTGAAGTTGAGGCCACAGTTGCTTAGGTGTTGGATGTGATCTGGGATATTTTGGGTACATTTGCTGTCACCAATCCTTCTTGCTCGTATTAGGCTAGGCTACCATGTGGGGAAGGATGTCTACATGCCAACCAAGACAGATAAAGGCTGAATCCACTTGGGTCATAGATTTATCCCATATTATTTAGTGATTGGTTACATTATATTTAAGATACATAATTGTCTTTTGTGACACATCAGCCTCAACTTAAAATGACACATTACTAAATCTGCAACAAGCTGTTAACACAGAGCAACAACTCAGAAACTAATTAGGATACATGGAGTACTTGTTAGCTCCTCCCAGATCTGTGTATCATGCTGGGTGGAGCTTATCTTGTGTTGTTAGTTAACTCTTTTAGATCCTAACTGCTTTATACAACAATCAGATCAGTCATGATATTATTGAATGGCACAGCAGTCTTGAGTGGGCTGAATGACCTCTTGTCACTTCTAATTCATATGCTCCTAACTTGATTTGTTCCAATCTTTGCATCAATATAATAACGGGGTTTTTTTTTTAGCTCTGTCACGAAAGGAACTAGAGTCGAATTTTCCCATTTTGTGAGTGAGATTCCTGGCTGATCTGGCTTTAATCCCGAGACTGTTGTACTGGATCTCCAGGCCTAGACCACAAGGACACAGATCCCTGGACTCTGGTGGCACCAAACACTAGAGTGACCATGGCCTACCCTCTGGACTAGAATCAAACGGGCTCATTGAATAAGAGTGGCAGTAGTCCCTGACTGGTCGTAGCTCCCCTTCACCTACTAACACTGCTCCTTTTAACACAGTTGTCTGAAACACATGCAGTCAGCTTGCTGTTTAAACGGCAGACATATGCTGCAGATGGATGCTGTAACCCACTGACGCACAGCAGCACCCTTGACTGCTCAGTCTTCTCCACTGTTACACTCCCTCTGGACTAGAGACAAAAAAAAACTGCAGATGCCGGAATCCAAAGTAGACAGACGGGAGGCTGGAAGAACACAGCAAGCCAGGCAGCATCAGGAGGTGGAGAAGTCAACGTTCTGAGTGTAACCCCTCTGGGCTAAGCAGCAATGCAAGCCACAGAAGGTGGAACCCTGTAATTGAGCACTAAGTATTCTGTGCACTAAGAAAGCGATATGACCACACAGAGGTTGGCAGCCTATTAGTCACCGTTAAAGTCAGTGAATGTGCACTAAGAAAACAATATGAAGTAAAGAGAGGCAGGTAGGCTTTATGTAAATGTGCGCTCACTAAGAAAGCAAGGTAAGACCCTATAGAGAACTTTGAAATACAAGTGTGTTCCTGCACACAAAGCAACCACAAAGAAACATGCAAGTGGTAAGTGACCCTGACCTCGAAAGTAAAGTGACGAAGGGCTGAGGTGTTGGGGAGGCTGGTACCCAGAGCAGGCACATTGATGTGCTGGGGCTGGTGGTTTGCTCATGCCAATTTGTGTGGGTGAAGAGTCAGGAGGATTGTGGCCATGGACTATACAGGGGGGATGTTGTTGTGAGGAGACAGTTGGATAATGGCTGCGGCAAGTGGGGAGCTACTGCTCTGACTGACATGTCAGGAATTTGTGTTGTCTAGTTTCTCAGGGAAGAAGAGTTCAATTGGAACTGAGGTGAATTAGGCCCTTAATGAAATGCAATGCATGAAAATAAGGTAGCCGCATTCAATGGCAAGATTCAGAAGTCCCCACTTAAGACTCGGGTAAAATTGCAAAAATGTTGTCTCAATGTTGAGATTTATTCCCCTGAATCTTTCTCCCCTTCTCACTGTTGGTCAGGCCACACCAAGGAAGGGAAAATTCCACCCTGGAGAAATTTCCTCTTTTTGATAAAGGAAAGCAATGATAGAGCGAATGTGTCACTATGTCAGACGGACACATTTCGGTTTAAGCTGTTCTAAGTTAGGAAAAGGGATGAAGGTAAAACAGTGGCTTTTGAAATGGAAAATTGCTTCAAATTTCAGGCCCACTAATTAAAATTATTTCTTAATTCAATATTAGCCTCAATTTGTGTCTTTATCTTTTGAATGGCTTAACTAGTTGTCTCAATATTTCTGGTAATAGGGACTTGCCTGGGTTGTAATGCATCATAAAGATAAGCTTATGATTGAAATCAATGCACTTGGTTGAAAAATCCTCAACTGTCATGTTCTTCGGCGAATTTTACAAAGTTGCAGTTTTTACCCCTCCCACATATACTTGCCAAAAATAGTGAGATTAAATGAGATTGCTTTGTTCTGTTGTGCAAGCAGTTTTGACTCAAAATGTAACATTCACTGTATTGCTTGGGTGAAGTTATCTTCAATAACACGCGCAGGTTATCTGTCGACTAGTGAGTCGATTTTCATCATGAACTCTGCAGTAAACTGTCAAGAATGCAATTAAGGTCCCTAATGTTTGAAAAAACAGCTTGTGGGTTTGGAATCTTATTGATTATCATGACTTTTGACTTAATTTCCACTATTTATTTCACAGTTAACTAGTTATCTAGGGTAAACCATTCAATAGGACTTCAAAGATCTAAAATACCTTCAGGGCTATGCAATGGCATCTTGCTTCAGTTCTTTCATTTCTCACATGAAATGCTTTTGTTTGAAATGCTGTGAGTGAAGGGAATTGGATTATTGTCAATAAAGGAAGATTTTGCAGAGCTTTGGGGAGAAAGTGGGAGAGTGGTGCTAGTTTAATTGCTCCTTCGGTGAACCAGCACATACACAATAGGCCAAATGGCCTCCTTCTGTGCTGAAACTATTCTCTAATTACACTAGACCTTTGGATTATTAGTCTACTGTAATAACTACCACACTGCACTTCTCTTCTGTAGTACAGGGACTCAATAGCCTGTTTCTAACCGTTAGAAATATCAAATAAGTTAGACAGCCCCTGTTGTGGCACTGTAACAAAATCAAACAGTCAATGGAAATGTATAGACCTGGAACAGAAACTTACCAAGATTCAGCAAAAATCACATCTCTGGGGTGATGATGGACTCCAGCCCTTACAGTACCCACCAGTCGCAGAGACTTCTGCCATACCAACAGACTCTGCTTGCTCCTTTTCCATGGACACACAAGAGTGGACATGGCCAGAGAAGAGCTTCCTGTTTCTATGTTGACATCGATTGCACACATTTTTTATGTAAGAAGTGAGTGGCTGAGATTACGGAGACTCATCAGAATAGGTGCTGGACACTCAGTCCCTCAAACCTACTTGCTTTTCAATATGATCCTTGCTGATCAGTATTTTGAACTCCACCTATCTGCTTTGCGTTTGTAACCCTAAATCCTCTTATCCAACAAAAATCAACCAGCACATGTCTCTTTCTCTTTAATCCTAACTTCCTTTCATTTCTCATTGTTTCTCTTTCATTCTACGGTTTATTGAAATAATTCTAATTCGTTTTTCCTGATTTATATTTTTTTTGCATCTCAGTGAAAATTCTTCAAATTGATAAGCTGAAGGGTCACACTGTAGCTTCCTCTGCTCACACATGCCACTGTTTCCCTGGTCACATTGGAAATGGTCTCCAGACACTGCAAGTCGCTGTTGAAATGTCTGTGAAGGTTTTGTGTGCATCTTTTATCATGATGAACATCAAGCACTACCACGTCACTGTTAATGGCCTTTTTCTTGTCTGGAATCCCAATCAAAAGGGACAACAGTCTAATCTGTTTTGTGGCAGAAAGGTTATTTTGGGAGTCAAGGTGATGTCATTTATTTATTATATCCATTCAGGGGATGTGGGGTCTCTGGTTGGGTCAGCATTTATTGCACATCCCTATAATTGTTCTTGTGGAGGTGATAAACACCTGAATTATTGAAACACTACAGTTAATTTGGCGTAGGTACAGGTTGGGAAAGTTCCAGGACTTTGACCCAGCAACACTGGAGATCATTGATATATTTCCAAGTCAGGATGTTAAGTAGTTTGGACGGGAACCTAAAGGCTGGTATTCCCATGTATCTGCTGCCCTTGTCCTTCTAGGTAGTAGAGATCATAGATTTGGAAATAGCCCTATACTCTTCACCAACCACCCTCACTTCAATCAGTGGGAAACTCACAGCAACAAGAATCCGTAAGGAAACTCTTATTTAGCCAAGGCACCTGATATAGCAGTTACTTTGAATGGAAGACTCTGCCAAGCATTCTTAAAGCAAAGGATTAGGAGGGGAAGTAGAGAAAGCTCTTCCTCTCCAGATTTAGGCTGAAGACATCATTTTCTCCTGGTCTATTTAAAAATGAGTAATAGTTCTGCACACAGATAGTAAGCAGATTTATCCAGTGATTAGCAGTAAGGACAAGGCAGAATATTTCAGACACCAGTGAAGCGTTTAACTCCAGGTCCAATGAATATCCCAGCAGGAACTATTTCTGGAAGTTTGAGCCCTGAGCTGACTTGATGTTGGATATAGAGAATTACCCTGCACTTACAATGACTCCTTACAATCCCCCATTTAAGAAAAAAAGCAAAAAATGAAAGATTGATACCTACCAGCATTTAGAGTCATAGAGTCATAGAGATGTACAGCATGGAAACAGACCCTTCAGGCCAACCCGTCCATGCCGACCAGATATCCCCACCCAATCTAGTCCCACCTTTCACATCATCAGAATATCCCATTGTGTTTTATGTCCAGGGGGACAGTTCTTCAAACTGTTGTGATGTAGGAAAATTGACAGCCAAATTGTACACAGCCAGATCCCAGAAACAGCGATGTGATCCATTTCAGGTATATTGGCTGAGGACTACACAGTTGACAATTCTCTACCTCCCCTTTGAACATCTACTGTGGCTATTATTTTGCGGGCAGATGGGGCCTTGGTTTAAGAGTTCATATAAAAGACAACATCTCCAACAATGCAGCATTCCCACAATGGAGTGTTCTGTTAGTGTTAGACATCCATAATCACAGAAGTGGTATAGTGCAGATGGAGGCCATTTGGCCCATCACTGGCATCAACTCTCCAAATGAACGTCGTGAGTTGGCATTCTCTCTTTTTATCCTACATGCCCTTCCACAATATTTTTATTTAAATAATAAGTTAATACCCTCTTGAATGCCTTAATTGAACCTACCTCCACCAGCCTTCCTTTGAAAAATAATTTTAAGTGTTCTGCCTCTTTTCTCTTAATCCTAACTTCCTTTCTTTTCTCTTTATTTCTCTTTCTTTAAACGATTTACTGAAATAAATCAAATTCATGTTTTCTGGTTTATATTTTCTAGTTTAGATTTTGTGTGTCTCAGTAAAAATTCTTCGGTCTAATTGATTGATCGTTGCATCCTCTGTTCACACATGCCACGAGAGGACTGTGTCAGTTCAAGAAAGCCATTCATTGACCCCCCTTCTCAGTTAAGGATGAACAAATAAGTCTTGCCAATGACACTCACCTCCAATGAATGAATAAAGAAAACAATGTGGACCTGAAGGATTAGACTGTGGGGTAGGCACAGATTTGACTCCCACCACAGAGGGGGAAATAGAAGTTATGTTGGGGCATTGAGTGCATACAGAAACATGCAGAAATTTATGGAAGCAGGCAGTGATGGAAAGAAAATGTGTGCTGTTGAAATTCTTGATTTATATCAGACTGATAGAATGATTCAGCACAGAAGGAGGCTATTTGGCACATTTGAAAGAGCTCTCCAATTAGTCCTACTCCCCTGCTTTTCTTTCCCCAGAGCCCTATAAATTCTTCCATTTCTAGCATTTACCTTTTTTGAAAGTTCTGATTGAATCTGTTTTCACTGCCCGTTCAGGCTATGCATTCCAGATCACAACAGTTCCTTGTGTGAAAATATCTCCCCTGACCGCCTCCTTTTTCCAATGATCACATATCTACGTTCACTGACCACCAATCTTCTTACCCGTGCAAACATTTCCTCCCTATCTATCTAATCAAAACTATCAGCTCAAGATGGGTGTGCATAAGGCATTGTGGGGCTGTCAGTAACAGCAGCAGAAATGCATTCAATCTGTAACCTCATGGCCTGGCATATTCCCCACACTCCCATTACCATAGGGTCAGGGATCAATCCTGGTTCAATGAAGAATGTATTCCAGGAGCAGCATTATATATACCTATCAATGAGCTGTTAAGCTGGTGAAGCTACAACACAGGACAATGTGCAGAGGAAGCAGATGGATTAGCCAGGGGTAGGTTACCGCAACAACAGCTCAGATCTAAGCTCTGCAATCTGGCCGCTTGTGAATGGTGATGGACAATTGAACAACTAATAGGAAAAGGAGACTCCACAAATATCTTCATTCTCAACAACGGGGGAACCAAACACATCAGAGCAAAACACAAAGCCACAGTCATCATCCATCTCAGCCACCTCCTGAGGTCTGCAGCTTCACAGATGCAAGTCTTCAAGCAACACGGTTCACTCCACATGATATCAAGAAATGGTTGGAGACACTGAATACTGCAAAAGGCTTTGGGTCCTGACAACATTCCAGCAATAATAATGAAGACTGATGCTCCAGAACATGCCATGCCCCTAGCCAAGCTGTTCCAGCACAGTAACAACACTGGCATTTATCTTAGAATATGGAATAGTACTCAGGTATGTCTTATAAACAAAAAGCAGGACAAATCCAACCCATCATTTTAATACCCTATCAGTCCACTCTCATTCAATCATCAACAAAGTAATGGAAGGGGCCATTGACATCTCTTTCAAGCAGCCTTTACTGAGCAAACACCTGATCACTGACACACAGTGGTGGGGTGTGGGGTGGGGGAGAGATCAGGAGGCTAAGATAAGGGCTAACGAGGAAATAACGTTTGAGGAGAAAGGTGTGTGCACTTCTGATGGGAACAGGAGATCTGCAAAGATCTGCTCTTATTCAAAATTAACCCTTGTTCAATATCAGAATTGCAGCTAAACCTATGAAGATTCCCACATGCTAAGGGCCCCTGAGTGAAATACTGACCCTCCTTCGAGCATGAATTAACCATGGATGTTACACCCATCAGCAGCTCCTAGTTGCATCAACAATGCAGAAAGGTTGCAGCAGCAAAAAGAGCATCTGCCTAATTCTACACCAAGAACTTGCTACTTTTTCACACAATGGATTTGGAGGAATTGGAAGATGTTGTTCTCCAGAACTTCCATTCAGTCAGAGGCCACAGCTCTGCCCCTGGGCCTGGGCCACCGTTGAAAGCTCAGTGGGCCTGAGATTGCCTGGAGCTCAGCGACTCCCCTTTCCCCACCAACTGAAGCTCAGCAGCCCCACACCAACCCCCAGAATCGCAGAAGATTTATGGAGCAGAAGAAAGCCATTTAGCCCACTGTGCTGCACAACCCTCCAAATGAGCATTGTCACCTAGTGCCATTCTCCTGCCTTTACTCCATACCCCTGCACACTGTTTTTATTTAGATAATGATTTAATACCCTTTTGAATCCTTCAATTAAACCTGCCTCAATCACACTTCCAACTTGCGCATTCCATACCCTAAATACTCACTATACAATCTATTTACCTCACATTTACTCCATTTGAAAATTATGTTAAATCTATGCCATTTGTGAAAATTCTTAACATCCACTCTAACCAACACGCTTATAGTTTAGAAAACTTCAACCAGACCTCCTTTTAGCCTTGTTCTCTCCAAGGAGATCAGTCTAACCTCTTCAATCTATCCTCTGAGCTAAGGTTCCTCATCTCTGAAACCAATCATGTAAATCTTTTCTGCTCTATCTCCAATGCACCCACACCTTTCCTATAATGTGGCACCCATGGCTGTACACAATACTCCAGCTAAGGTCTAATAAGTATTTTCTATAAGCTTAGCATCAACTCCTTGCTCCTTTACTCTATGCCTCTATTAATAAAGCTAAGGACATTGTATGCTTCATTAACTGCTGTCTCCACTTGTCCTGCCACCTTTGAACACATATACGAGCTCAGGTCTAATTGCTCCTGCATCTGTTTTAGCTATATTTCCCCTATCTTATATTGTCTTTAAACATTCTCCTGACCAAAATGCATTACTACATACTTTTCTGCATCTGCCATTTCTCTGCCCACTCCTCCAAATAGTTTACATCCTTTTAGAGATTTACACTTTCCTCCTCACAGTTTAGAATGCTCTCAAATTTCATATCATGTGCCAACTTGGAAACCGTCCTCTGTACACCAAAATCCAAATCCTTAATATGTATCAGGAAAAACAAGGATCCCTTTACTGACCTCTGGGGAACTCTACTGCAGACTTGCCTCCAGCCCAAAAAATATCCATTAACCATTACTGTCTGTTTCCTACCACTCAGCTAATTTTGTATTCATGTTGATACTGTCCCTTTTATTCCAGTAAATTTCAGCACTAGTCTGTTGAAGGCATCACATCAAACGCCGTCTTGAAATCCATGTGCATCGCGACAACAGCACGACTGAGAATTTCTGATACCCCTTTAAAAAAACTCCAAATTTAGTTAAACATGATTTCCCCTTTAGAAATCCATGGCTCTTCTGAAATAAGCAATCTTTGTCCATGTGATTATCTATAATTCTATGCTGAATAATTATCTCTCGAATTTTCCCCACTACTGAGGTTAAACTGACCGGTCCATAATTGCTGGGATTATTCTTACCACCATTTTTGGTGAAAGCCAAAATATTTGCAAATTTCCATTCTTCTGGTACTTCCCTAGGGTCTCAGGAAGATTGAAAGGCCCCTGAAATTTCCACTCTCTTTTACTTCAATATCCTCTGATCCATTTCATCTGGGAGAAAGTGAGGACTGCAGATGCTGAGATCAGAGTCAAAACGTGTGGTGCTGGAAAAGCACAGCAGGTCAGGTAGCATTCGAGGAACAGGAGAGTCGATGTTTGGAGCGTAAGCTCTTCATCAAAGGTTATGCTCCTGCTCCTCAGATGCTGCCTGACCTGCTGCACTTTTCCAGCACCACACCTTTTGACTCCATCTCATCTGTGCCTCGTGTCTTTTCAACTATAAGTACCAACTGTGTATTCCACAGTTATTCCTAACTGATTTTGTATACTTCTAGTGACAGTGTTCCCTCCTCTGCTCCCATGACCTGAAATGCATCTGCCCCTTGGTAAAGACAGAACTGAGCTCAGTGGCATCACCTCTGACCCAAGCATAGAGAGCACCCCTAGTCCCCTGATTATTGTTCCCTGATAATCCTGTGCCCCATGCTCTGGGTCTCAGTAACAGGACACAATGACTATGTGTGGGGGAGCTTGTCTTTCCTTCAAGTACTTGCTTTAAAACACAACCACTTTAACATCTTTTAGAAACAACTTGAAATCTGTGCTTGTGCCTGACTGATTCAATTCAGCTCAGACTCTCTACTGAGAATATGGCATATGGCAAAAATCATTGCCATTGCAAAATCCTGAAATGTCCTCAAATGGGCAGTCAGCTATTGACTGCTTTCACTTCTTTCTGTGTGCTTTAAAGCTTTTGATCATCTCATCCCACAACACACCTGTCTGGGGGTGTCGACCAATCTATCGCCAGTAAGGGCTGCAGCATTGATTGAATTCTGGTATTCACACCTACTGTGAAAATGCCTTTGAAAAGAACTGAGAGACAGGCGCAGTGCTACCAGACCTCCCAGCTGCCTATGGTATAGTATAGCACACCAGCCTGCTCAGAAAGATGGCTAGAGAGCGGCAGGTCAATTGTTGAACCTCTTCTACACTACTGATGGTTTATAGTCTGCCTTGGACAAAGGGGAGGTATATGGAGAAGATTGGCCAGTGAACATCCACAGGCTTCAGTGCAAGTCCCAATACTGCTCAACAATTGACCTCATGGCCTGCAAACTCATCTTTTCTGCCAACTCTTGTGTCGCCCGTGCTCCATCCATTTGCACCCTGGACCAGATCATTAATGACGATGTTATAAAGTTAATGGATAAATGCAGGACATGGTATCTTCCAGTGATTGCCTCAAAAGCCATACCCCAGTATATTTCACCTCCAAATACCAGTGCCAGAAACAGAATTGCCCATCTATGCACAGTCAGGGAGTAAAGTGTGATCTGACCCCAACATACATTGGAGTAATTCTAAACAGGATTTTGTCCTTCCAGGAACATGCAAATTAAACAGCAACAAAGGTCAAAACTAGAAAGAAAGATGCTGCATCTACATGGTACATTGCTGCTCCTATGCTCCACACTTCAACACTTAGAGTCATACAGAGCATAGAATCATACAATCCCCAAAAGCCATTCAGCCCAACAAGTCCACACTGACTCTCTGAAGAGTAACCCACCCAGACCCATTCTCCTTCCCTATTACTCTATATTTACCCCTGAGTACTGCACCTAAACTACACATGCCTGAACACTATAGACAACTTAGCTTTGCTAATTCAACTATATTGCACATCTTTGGACTGTGGGAGGAAACCCATGCAGACACAGGGAAAATGTGCAAACTCCACACAGACAGTTGCCCAAGGCTGGAATCAAACCCTGGACCCTGGCGCTGTGAGGCAGCAGTGCTAACCACTGAGCCACCATGCCACCCTAAACAGATATAGAGATGTGCAGCACAGACCAACTCATCCATGCCTCTCGGATATCCTAAATTAATCTAATCCTATTTGCCGTCATTTGGCCCATATCCCTCTAAACCTTTCCTGTGCCCATTCAGATGACTTTTAAATGTTGTAACTGTATCAACATCCACCACTTCCTCTGGCAGTTTATTCCATACACACACCACTCTCTGCATGAAAAAATTGCTCTTTAGCACCCTTTTAAATCTTGCCCCCTCACCTTAAACCGTGCCCTTTAGTTTTGGACTCCCCTGCCCCGGGGAAAAAGACCTTGACTATCAATCCTCTTCAAGGTCACCCCTCAGCCTCTGATGCTCCAGGAAAAATAGTCCCAGATTATTCAGCCTCTCCCTATAGTCCAAACCCAAGTATTGCATATATCCCTGGTCATCATGTACACGTCTTGTTGACATCCCTTCTTGGCTTCCTGTCCTCACAAACATCAGCAGTCCCTCTACTCCCACCAACATCTGCAGACAAACAGAAATCTGCGATCAAGCTAAATGGCTGAAGAGCTCCATGCTGCCCTTTGCTCACTCAGTCCATGTTCAATTGTCACCTATCATCCACTGCCCATCCCACTGCCTCATATGGAGCAATCTTCCTGAGCAAGGTTCTACCAGCCAACATCCTTCAGATCAAAGAATAAGAAACACGGGACAACGTCCTTGCAATAAACTCCCACCTGTCGGGTGTCAGGCTTTGAACTACCACCGTGAGAGTGGTCTTTGCTAAACAGGTTCAGGATATGCCCCGGGCTCCTGAGCAGCCGCCCTCTACAGCTGAAGCTGTACAAATGCTTTTTACAGTGTGTGAAGAGACAGAAACAATCTTGCACATTATTGAGGAGTATCCTCTAAACAAGGTGAGTGTTGGACTAATCACCTTAAACTCAGCAAATGAAGAGGCTATCATTTGGCTCTGGAGATTTGTTTTCATTAAATAAATACTTACTCTCTTATTTTTCCATTCAACATTGCAATTTGTGTTGGTGAAATTTGAGTTGCATGATTACAATTAATAACTTAAGTAAAGTATATCCTCTTCATCTCCTCCAACAACTGTTCCATGCCAATTATATTGATAAGAGTCTCTTTTGTCGACTGATTGACCCGCCAGTTCTAGTGTAAAAGAAATTGTGAACTTTTGGCAACCTGTTTATTATCTAGTGTTTGGTAATATTTCCCACAAGAACCGGGCGGTGATGAACCTGCTAAGCTGAACTCCAATGTATGATTTCATTGGAAATGCAGGCATCTGTAAGTGACCGCTGTCCACTGTTTCATTTGGAATAGGTCACTGCTTTCAGTCATAACAGAGGACAAAGAATTCAATACAGAAACATTAATGAGTGTTCTTTATTGACATTGCACAGCAGGTTTGTATTTTAAGGGCAGTACCTGAGACCATCTTTCTCAGCATGGGTTTCCACTAATCGCTTCCGCTGGGTGACCTGGTGTGGTTAAGTTGAACTCTCAACAAGCAGAACAGCATCAGTCCTCTAAACCGGAATTCTTTCCAATAATCAGTGACCTGCTGTTCCCCTAAGCGAAACCCTTGTCATGCTGTAAATTTAAATTAGATTCCATTCTTGCCCAGCTCAGTACAATAGCTGATTAGGGAAGAGCATTGTGGCAGATTGGGAGATCACGCAATCACACTGCCTGAATGCGCTGTGTCTCCACCTCTCTGCTCCTTGGTTTCTTTTCATTCTTTCCTTTCTCTTCTGATAACTAGGTTTGAGAGGACAAATGGAGAAAGAAATTGGTCCATTGGCTGGTGAATTGAAACCATGCGAGCACGTACTGAGTAACAAGCAGTGAAGAATGAATGAGGAGTTTCACAATCACTCAGGGGTTTATTAGAACATGGAATCCTTTACAAGTGGTCACTAAAGCTGTAAAGTCATTTTAAAGGGAACTGTCATAGAGTCATAGAGATGTACAGCATGGAAACAGACCCTTTGGTCCAACCCATCCATGCCGATCAGATATCCTAACCGGTAAGATTTTTTACAAAATGTTTCAAAAGGATATTGGGGAAAAGGCAAAGAAAGAAGTTTAGAGTCATTAAATACAACCAAAGAGCTAGTATTCAATATGATGGGCTGAATGGCTCACTTCTTCACTGCTCCTCTCCTGAATATGTGAATGCATGCAAGTTTTGAGAATTAGATCACCAACTTAATTGGATTTTTAAAGAACAAACCATCAGTATCCTTAGAAACATGAATTAGATCATTAACTTAAACAAATACATACAGAGCATGTTGAAAATACTCAGCAGATGAGGCAGGATCTGTGCAGAGAGCAAAGAGTCAATGTTTCTGCAGTTTTGATAAAATGTCATTAACCAGATGTGTTGATTCTTTCTCTCTATCCATGCTATCTGACCTGCTGAATTGTAACAACATTCTGTTTTTATTTCAGATTTTCAGCATCTCCAGCACTTTGATTCTGTATTAGCCTAATACTTCTTCCACCTTGCTTCCCCCATATCCTTCAATCCCATGCACCTCCCATCCCATCCTGACTCTCTCCATTTCTTTCAATCTCACATACCTTCTCCCCATATCTCCCCTTCTACCTACGCAGGCCCTCCTCATCTTTCTGACTCTCACACACCTCCCCATATCCCTCATCCCACCCTTACTCCCTTCATATACCTCAATCCCACAAATCTTCTCAACACATTCCTTAATCCCAGCTATAGTCTCTCTAGGTACCTCAGTCTCAACCACAGTCTCCTAATATGTCTATCCCACCTACCCATTTTCCCTAAATGAAACATTCCCTCCATTTTCACATTTTATCTCCAATTTAGTTTTAGCTTCTTTCCTGGCAATTTTTAAAAAATGATGTAATCACTTTCACTTTCATACAGAAAAATGCATTATTTTCTAAATTTCCAATTCTCAGAATTATAGTGGATACTACAAAGTACTTAGCGAGTTTTAAGAAGATTTGTAGCTCAGCTTGAGGTTTTGGATGTAGGTTTGGCTTGCTGAGCTGGAAGGTTCATTTCCAGGCGTTTTATCATCCTACTAAGCAACATCTTCAGTGGGCCTCAGGCAAAGCTATGCTGAAGTCACTTCCTGACATTAGTTTTGCTTGTTGTCTTTCAAGTTCAATAGCTGCTGTTTTAGTGTGTTGGTGGGTTTGTGGGCTACTAATGTAATATACTAAGCAAAACTAATGCAATTTACAAAATACTGTGCAAGGACTGTAACAAACACAACATTGGACAAACAGGCAGAAAACTAGCCACCAGGATACATGAACACCAATTAGCCACAAAAAGACATGACCCTCTCTCACTAGTACCCTCACATATGGATGAGGAAGGACACTACTTTGACTGGGATAATACATCCATCCTAGGACAAGCCAAACAAAGACACGTACAAGAATTCCTAGAAGCATAGCATTCCAACCGGAACTCTATCAACAAACACATCGAGTTAGACCCCATCTCCCACCCCCTGAGAAAAGGAACAGGAAGTGACTTCACCACAGCAAATAACATCACCACAGGAAATGACATCACCATCCCAAAAAAACCCAAACATATAAACAGAAAGCAAGAATTATCAGCAATGCTTCACCTGAGGCCCACTGAAAATGTTACCTAGTAGGGTGACGAAACGTCTGAAAATTAACCTTCCAGCTCAGCGAGCAAACCTATATCCACTACAAAGTACTTTCTGAAAAGCAGTAAAATCCTTCAATAAAGAAGTAGCCAGAATGGTATGCAATTCTTCAGGGGGCGCCAACCCATCTTCTTTGTTCCTTTAGTGTTAAACTAGTCTAATTACCCATGAGGTATTGCATTGTATTACTGTACTCAGCAATCAATTAGGATAAATCAGAATGCACATCAATTCGATTCCTGGCATTGTTTGGCACATTCCTGCCTCTGAATTAGAATGCTCAGTTCCAAAACCAGAAATCTGAGCACATAATCACAGCTGACACTCCTAACATAGTGCTGAGGGAGAGCCGCACTTTTCCAGATGAAATGTTAAACCATGCCTCTCATTCCCTCTCAGGTGGATGTGAAAGCTCTCTTGGCACTATTTGAGGAAGAGTTGGAGATCCCCTGAGTGTGAGCATGGTGAATTTTTGAAACTCTCTTCCTCAAAAGATAATGGGAGCAGAGTCTTTGAATGCTTTTAATACAACAGTAGATAAGTTCTTGCTTAGCACGGGATTCTTAGCTTATTGGGGTAGATGGGAACATAGATTTGGAGTAACAGTTGGATCAGCCATGAACTTACAGAACAGTAGAGCAGGCTCAAGTGGCTGAATAGCCTACTCCTGCTCCCTGTTCATATGTTCGTATGTGTCTCAGTTATTTTTACAATTCTCACCCACCACTTACTAAAACACAATATCTGAATATTATCATAATTCTGTTTGTAAGATCTTGCTGTACACAGGTTAGCAGTTGCATTCACTAAATTATAGCAAGAACTAAGCTTCATAAAGTATCTCTGGCTGTAAAGCATTTTGGGACACCCTAAGGATGTAAATGGTGCTCTTTAAATGCAAACTTTTCTTTATTTATATCATGAGTATACTGCCCCCAGGAGATACAAATGGTGGAGTCCACAATGGCACTTTCTGCTCCTCAGCCTAGATTCCTTCAAGCCAGTATTTTCGGGTTTCCTATTAGCATTTCATCAGATAACAGGGGGAGGAGGGAGCTGATGACATAGTGGTAAGTCACTGGACTAGTAACGGAGTATTCCAGGCAAATCTTCTGAGGACCTGGGCTTGAGTCCCAGCATGACAGATGGTGAAATTTATATTCATTAAAACAAAATATCTAGAATTAAATTTGGCCTAATAGTAACTATTTAATCACTTCTGATTAAAAACCCAGGACAGCACAGTGGCTCATAGCACAGCTGCCTCACAGCGCTAGGAACCCAAGGGGTTTGATTCAACCCTCGGGCGACTGTGTGGGATCTGCACATTGTCCCTGTGTCTGTGTGGTTTCCTCTGGGTGCTCTAGTTTCCTCCCACAGTCCAAAGATGTGCAGGTTAGATGGATTGCTGGTAGTGACCAGGAATGTGCAGGCTAGGTGGATTAGCCATGGGAAATGCAGTGTTGCAGGGATAGGGTTGGGGACTGGGTCTGAGTGGGATGTTCTCCGGAGGGTCGGTGTGGACGCGATGGGCCAAATGACCTGCTTCCACACTGTAGTGATTCTATGATTCATCTGGTTCACTAATTCCCTTCAGGGAAGTAAATCTGCCATCCTTACCTAGTCTGACTCCAGACCTACAGCAATGTGGCTGACTCTGAACTGCCCTCTGGGTAACTAGGAATGACCAGTAAATGCTGAGCTAGTCAGTGGTGCCCAAGTCTCTCAAACAAACAAAATAAATTCTCAGTCATTGCTTCAGTTCCCATGTGGCTACCTGCCTTCATGATAAATCATTGCCATTCATTCCCATGGATGCAATCTCACTCTGACTTTGTGAATTATCATGTCTTCGCCCACCATGAGCATGGGAGTTAGCATCAACCACATAGGGTTGAATGAAGGGGAAAAATAGTTACAGAGTGAAGAGAAAGCCATTCATTTCATCATCCCTAAACTGGGTCTCTGCAAGAGCAATTCAGCCAGTCCTACTCTCCCACTATTACACTGTAGCCTTAAAAATCATTTGTCTTAGGCGCTTGTCAAATTCCTTAGAGTGTAGGTTTGCTCGCTGAGCTGTAGGTTTGATATCCAGACATTTCATTACCTGGCTAGGTCACATCATCAGTGGCGACCTCCAAGTGAAGCGAAGCTGTTGTCTCCTGCTTTCTATTTATATCTTTCTCCGGGATGGGGTTCCTGGGGGCGTTTGTGGTGATGTCATTTCCTGTTCGTTTTCTGAGGGGTTGATAGATGGCATCTAGATCTATGCGTTTGTTTATGGAGTTGTGGTTGGAGTGCCAGGCCTCTAGGAGTTCTCTGGCATGTCTTTGCTTAGCCTGTCCCAGGATAGATGTGTTGTCCCAGTCGAAATGATGGGTTTTTTTCATCCGTGTGTAGGGCTACAAGGGAGAGAGGGTCATGTCTTTTTGTGACTAGCTGGTGTTTGTGTATCCTGGTGGCTAACTTTCTTCCTGTTTGTCCTACGTAGTGTTTGTGGCAGTCCTTGCATGGAATTTTGTAGATGACGTTGAACGAACAGAAAATGACATCACCACAAACCCCAGGAACCCCATCCAGGAGAAAGATATAAATAGAAAGCAGGAGACAACAGCTTCGCTTCACTTGGAGGTCGCCACTGATGATGTTACCTAGCCAGGTAATGAAACGTCTGGATATCAAACCTACAGCTCAGCGAGCAAACCTACACCCTAAACCTCAACCTGAGCTACAAACCTTCACAAACCTTGTCAAATTCCTTTTGTAAACCACAATTAAACCTGCCTCTGCCATACTCTCAGGCAATGCATTCTAGACTCTATCCAGTCACAGTGCAAAAAAAGCTGTTTGTTAAAGTCGTTGTTGCTCCTTTTGTTCCTGATCAAGGGCTGCATTACCACCGCTTTATAGTCGCTGCATCATGCTGGGATTGTGAAGAAGGTGAATTCCTTGGGAACTTGGGAATCACAGCTGATACAGCCAGCAGCGTGGGATGTAGAGAGGAAGAAGAGTGTCCTGGAAGGATAATTGAGGATGAGGAGGGACAATGAAGATAATAGCATCAATGAAATAGATAACAGACGTGAGAGGGTCCAATGAAGACTTGAGTATTTGATCATTTCACTCTCCCTGCGGCTTTGTAAAGCAAGTTGAAAGATCAATTCTCCCTTGAAGTCACGGTGGTTCCATCAAAGACATATTTAAACCAGAGGGGAGTGTGCAGACAGTAGCTGTGGCTCAACACATTAATCCTTTAACCAGTATTTAAGGATTAAATTGTGAGATAGCATGCAATAGGCTAGTCACATGAATATTTCATGTGTAAAAACAAGTGCAGTATCACACAGTGACTGTCTCATCATTGCTACCTCTTTTACATCAAGCATTCTTAAACATCCCCCTAATGTTTAATGTTATGCTTCAGTTGACAATAATCCTTCCTGTGGATCAGCCGACCTGGGTCTCAGGCAAGATCAGGATCTGAAGTGATAATCTCGACTGACCGGCCATTGTAGTGGCTAGGCATTGAGTAAGGCGCTGTTCTGTCGTTAAGGCTTTTCAAAGTAACAGGTCCCTGGGCTCAACTTCAACCAAGCGCGCAAAACCACAGAGAGAAAAAATATCCAAAAAGCCCCAGGGGATTCATCAACCAACTGCACTAACAAAACCGGTGCAATAGTGGATTAGTTTCACTCTGGTTTGTGAGACCTTGGTGTGCAAAAGGATTAACGAGCACATCTGCCTACACAGTAACAGTCATTACACATCAAAGGTAATCCATTGGAGGCACAACCGTTTGATTTTGTGGCGCTATATGAATGCACCTATTCTTCGCGCAAAACCATGAGGCCCTGACAGAAGAAGCAGGTCAACGTTTACCACGAGGGGTGGGGGGGGGGAACACTTCCAGGATCATGTAATCCTTTCTCTGTTCGAGATTATCGCCAGAAAACATTCCGGAACTTGTTTCCAATTTGGGTTCTCTTGTGTGCCTATTGATGGTGGATTCCCTGGACAGGGATTGACGAGGGTCGTCATTTCTACCCTAAAAAGGAGGTAGAGAAGGTTGAAGATCTCTCATCGCCCATAAACAAGGAATTCGACGCGAGTATTCCAGGAAGAGTCTGTTTTTGATACATTGCCCACAAATCTCTCCATACCATTCTTAATTATACAATATCCATTAATTTTGGCGAAAGAGTATTTTTTTTTACCGGATTTAATGAGGGTCTTTAAAACAGTGCAAGTATGAGATTCAGTTCAAATGGAAAATCTATTCAAAGTTGATAGTTTAGGGGAAGCCAGGTTAAGTATAGCAATGCCATTATGGCTAGATGGTCTGTTGTAGTGATATTAGTGGGAGAGAATTTCCCGGAGAATGTCTATCTAACTGATAGGGTGGCATCTCTGACAGTGTAGCACTCCTTCGGTAGCGCAATGAAAGTATCGTTTATATCGGCTGTTATTTGGACGGCTGGTTTGCAATGCAGAGAGAGATGCCAACGGCGTGGATTCAATTCCTGCATTGACTGAGGTTCCCAGTCTCCTACTCAACCATTTCCTTCACTTGAGGGTTGTTGACTCTCAGGTTAAATCGCCATCAGTTGTCACTGTCTAGTGAGAGAACAGCCTGGTAGGACTGTGGCACTGGAACTGGGCTCAAACACTTTGCCAAGTCTTTTACCTGACTGGAATTTGGCTCAAACACATGTGTTTGAGCCAAATTCCAGTCAGTTAAAAGACTAAGTGAACACATGATGCTGCTAACTCTTGGTAAATAAGTGTTGGTCTCCGGTAACGTGTTCATTCACTCAAGTCTGCAAAATATTGGGAGACTAAATGAACATGGGGTTAACAGAAAAAAAACTGATACACACACACTGCACAGATCAGCGTTTCGCAGACCCCCTTTACAGACTGATACCCAAGCTCAGGAACAAGGACATCAGTCCACCACCAGCTTCCTGCGATCTGCACTGGGCTCAGCCAATATTGGATTTCCACAATATAACCCCCAATCCCATTCCAGCTTTAATCATTGAACTAAAGGGAAGGAAAAAAACCCCACCTATTTTTGGTTTTGAATACACACAGGTCAATATCAGACAGATGCATCTTTGCAAACAAAAAATCGATTCCATTGAAGTGCAAGTTGGGGAGAAGCGAGCGTTGCCAACTCTAGTTGGGTGTTTTCCTGGGAGATTTTATCATGTGATCTCTCACCCGCTACAATCCCATCCAATTACACGGCCTTTCTTCCCCATCTTCAGTATTTTTAAAATAATTAACAAAAGTGAGCAACAAAAGAAAAATGATTATTTCTGTACACCCCCCGCCCCCCCCAATTTTTTTTAAGAAAACACCACATCCCTGTGCTGGAAATGAATCTTTAAATCCTGGTGTCTTCAGAACAGTCCTGGGTGGTGAAGGGTAATACCCACTTAGTATGGTACCCTACAACCCGGCAGCTGGAGTGATACCTACATTCTAATGGCAACCACTGCGCCGTGTTGTTCGTTGGTTTTAACGGGATGGAAAATAAACTTTGTAGCTATTCTATTGCACATTCCAGTTCCCCCCCTCCCCCCACTGACCTACCAAATCCTTCACAAAAATCAAATTATTCCAAATCCCAACTCATAGGGCAGCCCTGCTCAGTGTCCGGTCCAATGAAAAGCGCAATTATGAGTACCGGTCCAATTCCAATTTACTATAAACCTAGGACAGCAAATAAACAAGAGATAATCCAGATAACTACATGAGGAAAGGACAAGGGGAGCAAGACACTGGACTGGGATCCAGCATGCAAACATTCCAAAATGCATCTCGACTAATTCCCAGATTCGGGCAGAAAGCACAGCCGCTCCATCCTACCTCCCGGGTGTGTGTGAGTGGCTCTCCTTACCTGCTAGCTGATCATACCCATCCATGTCCCTCTGCTCCGGGTTCGATACACCACACTTCTTGCTTTTCCCTTTCATGATCCGTCACTTCAGGAGCCAGTGAGGAGGGGAAGGAGCAGGGGGGAAAACATTTGGAATTAATAAGTCAATGTTTGGGAGGGAGGAAGAGATAGAGAGAGCAGAAAAGCTGCCGGTTTGTTACCTTCTAGTGATGATCCCTCCGTTTGGAGAATGTAATATTTGCTGGGGTTAGATAGGGAGACTGGTTTTAAAATGAAAACAGTTTTCAAGGTGCCTTGGCCGAATGGAAGAGCTGTCGTAGCTGGGCTATTCCTGGGGTTTCTCTCTCTCCCACCCACCCCCTCCTCTCTCTCTGTCTCCGGGTGCGATAGATCCTGACTCGCGTCTCCTGGAGTTACTGAGCCCAGCTCCTCACAACACAGACTGTGACTGCTCCAGCTCTCTCCCACCCTCACCCTCCAAGAAGCTCGCTCAGCTCCGGCAAAGAAGAGTTTTTTTTTTGTTGTTTTGCGATCCTCTGTTTGAAATTGCTGCTGGGTCTTTCATTCAAAACAGATATTTGCAACAAAAGACAGGGCATTGCCAAATTCCTGGGTTGACTCTCCCGAAGCGTCACTGAGTCCCCGCTGTACAATATCTGTGAGTGCTTAATTCTACAATCGTTCCCTCTTAATAGCTTTCGCCTATTCATAACACACACACACACCCCACCCCGGTTTGTTCTATGGAAGAAGCCTCTCCTTGTTTATTTGACAGCTGGTGACTGTCCCTCTTTCCAGGGGATTGCTGGACAACTGAACAAATAGGCATAATACAGAGAGAGAGAGTAAATCATATACTGAGACAGGGAAAGTGTGTGAGAGACACACAGCAGGGAGAGATACAGGGTTCAAGCAGAGTCAGTGTAGAGGCGAAGAAACATACAAATAGCAGATACACACATAAACAGCACACAGGGCAATACACAGACGACTAAGAGTTGACACACACACACCTAAAACCTGCCCATGTAAACACTGGAAGACAGCAGGAGAGGCAAAGAGACTACTGAGAGAGCTAGTGGTAGGAAAGAGACACAGTGAACAAGATAAAAGAGTACACATGGAGTACAGTGAAGGATAGAGTTGAAACATGTAATAGCAAAGGGCTGGCATTTCCAAACCACATCAGTTTGGATCCTTTGTGAGGTCACAAGTTGAAAAGTTTGGGGTCTTGAGGACAGAGCAGCCAATGGCTGCCATCTATCCCCATCCCCTCCCCTCACGCTCACAGGTATTCTGTCCTCTGCATCCCCCCACTAGAGTTCTGCACAACATCACCCCCATCTCCTGAATCTCACAGAAACTCTAGCAATTTCTAAGCCTTGAAATGGGGTCACAGTGGGAAGGATTTGGGAAGTTCTGGCATAGGGAATGGGGAACACATGGGATAATAGAAAGCAGGGAAGTCCGAGGGACAATGGAAAGTTACATCAGAAGACGCGTCATTAACTCCAACTCAATGAGAGGAAGTAGAGAGGAGCAGAGGTTGTGGAAGAATATGACGGGAGCTTGTTCAGCAATGTTCAGGGTATCTGGCCCTGTCAACAAACTGGAAATCACCAAGGAAATTAAGCATAAGCCACCAGAGTCAAGAGATGTGTAATACAGGAAGCAGGATCCTCAACATTCCCTCAACTGGTGACATTGATCATTTGTGATTCTATGGCATGGAGTGAATCGGAAAGGAGCTTCAACTACTGGAAGTACATACAATGGGATTGATTGGGAATGTCTTCACCCATTGAACCTATATAGAATGGGAGAGAACAGGGAAGTGTTTGGTCAATTAGGACTCTTTGAAACAGGAGCAATTGGGAACGGACTTGGGCCATTTGAACTTGATCGAGTGAAATTGAATGGGAAGTAGTTTAGTCCATTGGGATTCTATAGAATGGGAATGATTGGGAAGGTATTTAATCCATTGGGTTTCTTAGCAATGGGAGTCAATGGGTAGGAATTGATGCATTGGCGTTCTAGTGATTAGGATTTCTAAGATTAAAATTATGTGGAGTGGCACTTACGATGAATCATTGTCAAAAAATAAACTGTTAATCTTATAATTTGTGTCATAATTCTTGACCATGTATCAATTTTATCCTGTCAGTCTACAAACCATGAAATTATTGCCAATAGCTACAATTAGAGAAGGTCGACTTGTGGTTTGTACTTGCCTATCCTAATATTGTGGCTTCAGATATGTGGGGGGCCTGGAGATAGAATATGACCTCCCATCTGCAATTTTACCTCTTTCCTGGAGTCGGCATATACAGTGGTCATTAGTATGTTTGATGTCTCCACACAAACACATTCGTTCTTAAAGATTCAGAGGCTACCCCAGCTGGAAACTCTAGAACAATGGGTCACAGTCTCAAGACAAGGATCAATCTAATTAGGATTGAGATGAGGTAGTATTTCTACACTCAGAGAATTTTCTATCCTTGGGTGGTGTGGATGCTCAGTCATTAAGTATAATTAAAACGGAGAATAATAGATTGTTGGGCACCAGGGGACTAATAAAATGAATGGGTAGAGGTATACAGTGCAGCCAGTAATGTATTGAATGGTAAAGCAGACAATGGGGTGGGACCAGGTAGCCTATTCCTGATGTTACTTCTTATATTCATAAATAAAACATATCACAAATGTTTGTGCAGCAGTGGATAATAGTTGTTATTATATCTATATAAGTCTCATCACATCAAAACATTAAAAAGCCCTTCACGTTATGAATTATCTTTTTGAAGTGCAGTGACTTGTGTAAACAAATTTGGCAGGAATTCTGTAATAGCTGCATCTTACAAACAGCACTGAGATGTTTAACTAGTCAATTTATATTTTAATGGTGTTCGTTGAGGGATGAATGTTGGCAGGACAACAGAAGATCATCCTGCTGTCCTTCAGTCATACTGTGGAGTCTTCAACATCTATCTGTTCGAAACAGATAGGATCCCACATTAAAGTTCCAAACAAAGGATGGCAGGTCTCACAATGCAACACCTCTCCTGGTGCTATATTTTTGTGTCAGTCTACTTAAGGTGATCAAGAGACTGCCAAGTAAGTCAATCTGTTTTAATGTCATCTCCATTTCAGTGCACAATCCTCCTGATTGTCAACATGAGAATGAGAAAGGATTTTATGCAATGTTAGTGAATAGGAAGTGGCTTGTTCTGTTCAGATTCCCTCTACAGTGGGAGTGAATAGGGATTCTAAGGGTGTAAAGATAGACTCAGTATGAAACTGTTATGCTTATTAATGCCATTGCCAAGCAATGCCATACAGAGTTAATGCTTGTCACTATGGATGTGCTTGTGTCATTATCTGATGCCGAGAGTGTGACTGGGTTAGACTCCTGTTGGGTCTGTCAGCATCGTGAATGATAAAAAAATACTCAACTCAGCCTGACAGGTCTTGAGGCTCTGATCATGCATGTTATTCACCTCAACAAAATGAGCACTGACAGGTGACACAGTGGGACTGAATCTCTTCTCTGTAGTCTAGAAAAATTCAATGTGCTGCAAAAATAAAAATGCTATGAATATTTCCGCACATGTTAGTACGGTGGGTGCAGCTCTCCCTAATTGCATTTACTGAAGGCCCAACGTTTCAAATGCATTTTTGTGCCCACGGAGCCTTAATCACCAGGAAGGATATTGGAAAACCACAGTGCTCACTGTACTGCATACTGAGTGTGATAAGCAGCTGCTCAAATTGTCTCCAAGTAAGAACTTTGTTTCTCCACATTAATGACAAACCTTCCACTTCCTCATTCTGTCAGTTCGATAGATTTACACTTCATTTTCTTATCACTTCACTTCCTCCATCATTACTGGTAACTGCCCCAACATCTCCCCTCCATTCCCCCGCAATATTTTCCTAGAAGCTCCCAGTCATTCAAATCAATCTCTCTGACTCAGAATCACTGCAGCAGTTATAAACTGATTGATAATTAGAAAGGCTGAACAGCACTGATAGAAATTCATCTTCTGACCTCAGTTTCAACTTCTATTTTCTTTCTAAAAATTGCCGCTATCCCATAATCCCAGGAATCTGCAGCTATAGCACAAATCACAAGAAAAATCTGAATTGTGAAGGATAGGAGCAATGCACAGATAGTGCTTTGGCTGTTCACCCTCTCAGGTCTCAATGCAACCATATTGAATGGGGCTGAGTGGGTAGCACCCTCATTGTCAGAGTTTGACAGTTGTGCGTTCAAGCCCCATTCTGGAGACTTGAGCACGAATTGAGACGGACATTGTCAGGGCTACATTGTTGGATGCGTCAGCATTTGTAAAAAACTAAAGCCTTGTGTGTGCTGTTGGGTGGATGGAAGACCCCAAGCCACAATTCTAAAGAAGATCAGAGTAGTGTTACCCTGTATCTGATAAATATTTACCCCTCAGTCAATCTCACTGAATATTTTCTACTCATTTTCTGCTTGCTGTGTGCAAATTAACTGTTGTTTTCTCTACATTAGAGCAGTTTAAAAGTACAGTAGACAATAGTCATGTCATGGTACAGAAGTTGAATATTCCTTTAAAAAGACACATTTTGTCAATTTTCATTGTCTAGTACTCACCAGGACGTTTAACAAGAATACCTGTGTAAATACAAACCACCATTTATACACTATAAAAGAAGGATGCTGATTTATTGGCAAATTGACTCTGGCTTATGCCTGAAACGTCGATTCTCCTGCTCCTCGGATGCTGCCTGGCCTGCTGTGTTTTTCCAGCACCACATTTTTCAACTCTGGTCTCCAGCATCTTCAGTCCTCACTTTCTCCTAGTCTGGCTTAGGCAGTTCCATGCAACCATTAAATGATAACTGATAGATAACTGTCAAACATCAACTAAAATTAGACCAGGTAGGTTGATTCAGATTGATCAAGACAGTCACATGAGAAATTAACCAGAGAAAGCCTATTACCAGTTATGTTGAGCTGGAACAGGCACAGAGCATGTTCATGGTTTTTTCTGTGTGCAAATTAATACATGTAGCTTCCTTTCAGTATGTACAGGTATACCACCCTGTGAGCCTGACTGGCAATCCTAAATTGTTTATAATATAATTCTTAACTGTTGTTCAATCGCAGAATCACATTTAATATTGGAAAATGGTTTGAGTATAACAAACACAGGCTGGTTGGATGTAGCCAGTACCCTGTCTGTTTCAAACAGCCAAAAGGAAATGCTGTTAGCTACAATCAGATTGTCTTGGGACATATGACCTGTCTGCAGTATAGGATCCAATGCAATCACTTGATTTCAACCTTTTCAGTTGTTCATACACTTCCCAGCAGTTGTTAAAAATGGTAATCAAGAGGAGGAACTTTGGTAGATTTATTTCCCATTCTTAGCCAAAACTAGGTGAGGTCATATATATCTAGCTCAACTCGCTCACTCAGATTAGATGTGACTTTAACATAGATCCATCTTAGAGTGCCTTTACCAGCTCAAATAGGTGGCGATGGGTGATCAGAGCAAGTAGGCAGGGTGGTGAAAAAGGCGTTCGATATACTTGCCTTTTTTGGTCAGTGATTTGAGTATAGGAGTTGGGAGGTCATGTTGCAGCTGTACAGGACATTGGGCGAAAGTGAGAACTGCAGATGCTAGAGATCAGAGTCAAGATTAGAGTGGTGCTGGAAAAGCACAGCAGGCCAGGCAGCATCCAAGGACCAGGATGCTTCCTGATGAAGGGCTTTTGCCCGTAACGTCGATTTTCCGGCTCCTCAAATGCTGCCTGGCCTGCTGTGCTTTTCCAGCACCACTTTAATCTGTACAGGACATTGGTTGGGCCACGTTTAGAATACAGCATTCAATTCTGGTCACCCTGCCATAGGAAAAATGTTGTTAAACTTGTAAGGGTTCAGAAAAGATTTACAAGAATGTTGCCAGTGTTGGAGGGTTTGAGCTATAGGGAGAGGCTGCATAGGCTGGGGCTGTTTTCCCTGGAACATCGGAGGCTGAGTCATGACTTTATGGAGGCTTACAAAACGATGAGGGACATGGATAAGACAAATAGACAAGGTCTTTTCCCTGGGGTGGGGGAGTCTAGAACTAGAAGGCATAGGTTTAAGGTGAGAGGGGAACATGCAGAGGGTGGTGCATGTATGGAATGAACGGCCAGAGGAAGTGGTAGAGGCTAATACAGTTACAACATTTAAAAGGCATCTGGATGGGTACATGAATAAGAAGGATTTAGAGGGATATGCACCAAATGTTGGCAAACAGGACGAGATTAATTTAGGATATGTGGTGCGCATGGAGGATTTAAACCAAAGGGTCTGTTTCCGTACATTTCTATGACTCTTAGTATCAAACATGCAAGTCTGGCCCTTTAGATAAATTAAAAATGGAGAAACAAGTGGATAATACTCTTGCCCAACAAAAAAAACTATCCACCTGAGTAC
This sequence comes from Chiloscyllium plagiosum, assembly GCF_004010195.1. NCBI lineage: Eukaryota > Metazoa > Chordata > Chondrichthyes > Orectolobiformes > Hemiscylliidae > Chiloscyllium > Chiloscyllium plagiosum. The sequence continues at coordinate 45,682,040 of NC_057731.1, read as the reverse complement.
TGAAATTTCCGAACCCCCAGCATACTTTCCAACCCTAGGATCTGTAGATATTTAGGAAATTGAGTTACAGAGATTCAGATTTCCAGTATCTTTGTGTGAAATATTCCCTTATTCCACATCTAAACAACCTAACTCTAATTTTAAGGTTACACCCTGTTGTGTTATTTATGTGGATTTTTCAATTATTCAAACCATCTGCCAACATTGTGCATTGAGATCTGGAGAGTTCTCATCTGCAGTGAAACAAAGGGTATTTCTTAATTTATATGAGTGGTTTATCACCATGGTAGTTAAATACACATAATTAACGATAACTGAACGCAATGCAGTAGTAATAGATGCGATTCTCCCCATTGTGTGGAGGCTCAGTGAAGAATGTTTTGCCATAAATCGAAGCCAATGAAACCAGTTTATTCCCGATGTACCATCACAACAACAACAGAAATTCTGAAGAACCTAACGTTTGACTTCTGAAGAAAAGTAAATATAAATGTAATGAATTTCCAAGGACTTTCCCTCTACTTTAGCCAAGAGATTAGCCATAAAGTTTACAATTCCAATTGCCAAATAACGTAACTCAGGATAAACAGAACAAAGCAATAACGTGCCATGTAGAGGACTAACTATAAAATGGTCTACCTAATGGTCTTCCCATTCCTGATGACGGGCTTATGCCTGAAACGTCGATTCTCCTCCTCCTCAGGTGCTGCCTGACCTGCTGTGCTTTTCCAGCACCACACTCTTGACTCTGATCTCCAGCATCTGCAGTCTTCTCTTTCTCCTAGTCCTCTACACTGTCCCCTGTCAAACACTTCCAGAACAGATATAGGTTGTGTTTAGGTATAGAGTAAAGCTACCTCTACACTGTATAGCATGGCATTAGACATAGGATAAAGTTTCCTCTACTCTTTTAAACTGAAAATAAAGCTCTCTCCACACTGCCTCCATCAAACATTCCCAGGATAGCAACAGCATGGGGTTAGATACAGAGTAAAGCCTCCTCTACACTGACCCCATCACACTCCCAGTGTGAGTAAAATAGATTTTAGATGAGGAATAAATTAGTAATTCTTACTTCATCCAGTTTCCTTAATTTTCTTTGATCTGAGCTGGAAAAAGCACTAAGGAAGCAGTCCTGTCAAATCTTATCAAAAATTGAACAAAGATTTACTTTGGTTTTTAATTAACACTTCCCAATTTCCCTGAAGTGTTTTGAATTGAGAAGTAGAGACAATTAGGTTGAAGATAACTGTTAAAAGGAAATTAAATGATGCTGCCAGGGAGTACTCTTGTGCACTCTTTGAAGTTGTGCGAGGGGTACTACCCCAGCTTGTCAATGTGTCTCTGATCCCTGACACGTAACATTTCCCCTTCTCACACAGTGAAGAGTTGGTTGGTGAGTTAGAGGGTTGATGTGGACTGTTTGGGTTGAAGGGCCTGTTTCCACACTGTAGGGATTCTATAACCATAATGTTAGTGCAGGCCAATATTTGTTCCATTCCAGTTGAAGGTTTTTAAACTAATGATTCCCTGATTCGTTTACTGTGGTCTTTTTTGTTGCGAGTCTGGAGTCACATGGAGCCAGACCTGGTTTGGATGGCAGGTTTTCTTTCCTAAATGGTATTTGTGAACGGAGTGTTTTGTTGTCGATAATGCAGCAGCTTCATTATCTCCAACACCTCCTCAGCTTTCTATCTTCTTGAGATAGAATTACACCTCACCAGCTGTTACAGTTACAATTGCATTTGCACTCTTTTCCCAGATCATAGCCCAGAGTTTTGGATTCCTAACCCAAAAGCTCAGGGGCAGCACGGTGGCTCAGTAGTTTGCATTGCTGCCTCACAGCACTGGGGACCTGGGTTTGATTCCAGCCTTGGGTGACTGTGTGAAATTTGCACATTTACCCAGTGTCGGTGTGGGTTTCCTCCCACAATCCAAAGATGTGCAGGTTGGGTGAACTGGCCATGCTAAATTGTCCATAGTGTTCAGGGATGGATAGGCTAGGTGCATTAGTTACGGGTAAATGTAGGCTAATAGGCTAGGGGAATTGGTCTGGGTGGGTTACTCTTAGAGGGTTGGTGTGGACTGTTTGGGTTGAAGGGCCTGTTTCCACACTGTAGGGATTCTATAACCATAATGTTAGTGCAGGCCAATATTTGTTCCATTCCAGTTGAAGGTTTTTAAACTAATGATTCCCTGATTCGTTTACTGTGGTCTTTTTTGTTATCCATTCAAAGGTGTGGGCATCACTGGCTAAATTGACCATCCCAAATTGATCAGAGGCAGTTAAGAGTCAACTAGGTTTTGAAAGGTCTGGAGTCACATATAGGCCAGACCAGGTAAGGATGGCAGTTCCTTTTCCTAAAGGACATTAGTGAACCAGATGGGATTTCCCTGACAAAGCACAATGGTTTTCATGGTCAGCATTAGACTCTTAATTCCAGATTTTTATTGAATTCAAATTCTACCATCTGCTGTGTCTGGATTTGAGGTCGGTCCCCTGAACATGACCTGGGTCTCTGGACTAATAATCTAGTGATAATACCACTCAGCCATCACCTCCCCATCTAAGTGGATAGTGCATGAGTTCAAAGATTTAGCATGGATTATATTTCACCGCCTGACTGATATAACTGGAAAGTACACACATTATGTTGAAGTTAGGTTGAGCCTTGGTTACACCGTGCTTGAAGTACTGTGAGCAGTTCTGATCTTTATTATTGAAATGCTACAGAGGCCCCAGAGAAGTTGCACAAGTGTTTGATTCTAGCCTTGGGAAACTGTGTGGAGTCTACATGTTCTCCCTGTGTCTGTGGGTTTCTGCTAGGTGCTCTGATTTCTTCTCACAATCCAAAACCGTGTAGTTAGGTGGATTGGCCATACTAAATTGCCCATAATGTCCAGGGATATGCAGGACTAGCCAGGGTAATGCAGGTTTCTGGAGATAGGGTAGGTTTTGGGTCAGTACAGACTTGATGAATTGAATGGTGGTAATTCTACTGTTCTATGTTTCTGTGACAATGCAAATATTGAAATATTTTACATATATTTATATATTATATATGTGTGTATTTATAGAATAGATTGAAAAGGCTGGTGCTTCCTCTTGAAAAAATAAGACTGGGGGGTGAACTAACAGATGGAGGTTTCTCATCTTAAGAATAGTATAGTTTGGCAGATGTAGAGAAACTGTCCTGCATCATGATGAGATAGAAGGTGAGGAGTCTTTGAAACAGAAGGATGCTGGGTGGAGACCCCTTCTCCAAAGTCTTCCTGGCTCCACCAAAATTAATACCGAGCTCCAGGCCTCACTCATTCCCTACCCTGTCCTGGCAATGCGCAGGCAGGATACTTGCAGGATGGCATGGTGGCTCAGTGTTTAGCACTGCTGCCTCACAGTGCCAGGGACACGGGTTTGATTCCTGCCTCAGGCAACTGTCTGTGTGGTGTTTGCACGTTCTCCCCGTGTCTGTGTGGGTTTCTTTCAGGTGCTCTGGTTCCCTCCCACAATCCAAAGATGTGCAGGTCAGGTGAATTGGTCATGCTAAATTGCCCATAGTGTAAGATGCATTAGTCTGGGGTAAATATAGGGTAGGGGGATGGGTTACTCTTCGGAGGGTCAGTGTGGACTTGTTGGGCTGAATGGCCTGTTTCCATACTGTAGATAATCTAATTTAAAATTTGTTCATCTCTTAGGCAGAAGTCCCTTAAAAGGCAATTCGTGCCTGGTCAAAGGAGTTGACATTGGGAAGCAGGGGCCACTGTGTGCCCCTTGCTACTCAACCCTTTATTCCTCCTCTCATGTGATCCTACCCTCCAAAACACTGCTTTCACTCACCTCTGGCCTGGATTGCCTCATGACCCTGGGCCTGGGTGAATGTTTTTCCCCCAGCCACCACTATCTGTCCAGTGGCACTGCTGAGTTAGAGCGCCCTCTCTTGGTCACATGGTTTTCTCTCACATCCATGAGCTTGGGTTTAAATAGAGGAAAGGATGAGGTCAAGAACTGCCTTCAGGTTTGGGCTTCCTAGGAGAATGCTTTGTACATATTGCACTTAAATACCACAAAACATGGTACAGAGAAATACCAGACTCTAAATGTTGTTTTCAATATAAAGTTTGGTCTTCCTTTACCAAAATGGCCCTATGATTGAGATGAATGAAGATATTCACTTTCCAAGAAGTCTGAATGATGTATAAAAGATCTAGAGGGTAGTAATTTTCTCAAAATTGTGTTAATAAATAATCAAGTATTAACTGTATCAAAGATGTCTGCCCCCTGTAATTAACACCAATTTCTTGCTGAATGAAATGTGCTTCACTCACTCAAATCTCTAAAATCATAAAGGGATAACCATCTACACTCTGAGGGCTCTGATGTTTCAAACTCCAATAAACAATTTTGATCCTGATTTTTTCCAATCAAATTACTTTAAATCTGTTTCTGGAGAATTTTATTTATTTGCTTGCTAATTGTGTCATTGAATAAAGCATTTAGGAATTGTTAGAATCACTGTTAGAAGTATTAACTGTTTCCCAGAATAGTTTTTCAGATGTAAACAAAACTAATTCTTTTCTTTCCTTTAAGAGATTGGATCTTCCCTTGGTATCTGTATTCAGTCTCTTTTCATGGGTATTCAAAGTGGGTTTCTCCTCTTAATTACTTGTGGGCTTTTACTGATTTCACTGTATTTTTTAAGAGTTACCCCTCTTACTGGCTGTAAAAGATATCATTCAGACTCATAGTTGTGTTAGTGGTGTCTCTGGCATTTCAAAGATACTTTTCTTCTGCATTACAGTTGTTCAGTGGAGTGACATTTCTGGCTATTTGTTCATCTTGAAACCAAATGGATATGATTTTTGGAAAAAAGTTATGTTTTGACATCTCTGCTGCAAACAATTTCATTTCTGTTTCTTGATCTTCAGTGCTGTCATGATTTTCCGGGCTGTGGATTCCTTCTCTCCCACCAAATTTTGTCACATTTATGCCCACGTCCATGGGTTTGGATTCAAGATAGACTGTTTGATGAGGAGGCAAGGGCAAAAGATATGCTCAGACTTGGGCTTCTTTATAACGACGTTTACTGCACATTAAAGCTATATATTATAATATTTGGGATTCAGAGGTAATTTAGTCTCTAAGTTTACTGTTACATTATTGAGAAACTATTTCATAAACTCTACTGCCTAATGCTAGTTGGTTTACTCCATAGCCTTCTCTTAACGTGCTTCTAACCTTCACATGGTTAGACTTCAGGCTACAGTATAGTTCTCCATGTGTTTCCCTCTTATTTTCCCTTGACCCTGTCCATAATATACCCAGTGAAGAGCTATCCTGTCACATCATTATATGATTGTTTCATAATCCAAAAGAAGTTACACAATGCTGGCCTCTCTGATTGACCAGCTGGGCACACAGAGAACCTGCCAATGGCCTGTTATTTATCAGACTGGCCCATAATTCACTGACCATCTCCACAGTTGGGAACCCAAGCTTTCACTGACTCTCCAGGTGGTGGTTAACACCTTCATTAATTCCAGTCAATCCGTTGTTCCTATACCAGAACTCAGGACAAATATAAGGTAGTCACTCATGATATATAGTGCATACAGTAAATAATTTAGCAGAACTCTCTTTAAGCTGAGAACATCGGGAAGGTGGAACTTACTACCACAAGGTTGAGCTGATTTTAATAAGATCATGTCCGGATTCCTAATAGAAGGGTGTCCACACCATTGTCAGTGAACATCAATCATCTTCACTGAGTATATACCCGATGTAGACATTACTGGAACCCTACACACTTAGGATTCAGTTCCATTTGATCTGACAACATTATGGCATTATCCTTATGCACATGCTCAGTGATCATTATAGGAATGATGGTTTAATTAACCTTTAACTCCACAGTGAATAACATAAATGCATTTAAAGAGAAGCTTCATAAACTGTTGATGAAGAAAGGAATAGAAAGATATATCGTTAGGATGATGTTATCATACCAGCTGATGATAATACCAGTCAAGTCAAATCCCAGAGTGAAAATTGGCTTGATAGATCATAAGTTTTTGTTATCATCATGGTGGTTAGTCATTGAACATATTCTCACAAGGCTGGCAATGTTCTTAACTGAAAGAACAAATATTTATTACAAAAATAAAACAACATTGTGACATAGTTTGGAATGATCTTAATGTAAATAGAAAAGTAAAATTTCAACCCTTGCCCCCACAACATCATTTACAGATCATCAATCCCACTGTAATGTCACTTTCTTAGCGCTTTAATTTCTAATTTAACTTTCTTTAAGGCTGTTTAAGGTCATAATTCTAATTTTACTTGAAAATTAAACTTTAAGAAGATTTACCAGTTGAATTTTCTCTGTTAACCAAATTCCAAGATATACTCACTCACTCAGAGGCAGTCCATCTCATACTGATTGTGTGCCATTATTGGAGAGTATTGGTTAACCAGATTAATTTTTACAACAATTGATGATTGTGGTCATGGTCATCACTGAAACTAGCCTTCAATTTCAGATTTATTCATTTCATTCAAATTCCACTGCTGCAATGTGGGATTTAAACCCAAGTCACTGGGATTCTGAATTATACGTTCTCGTAGGAAGAACATTGCAAGGGAATACAAAACAAAGGGTACAGTTCTAAAAGAGGTACAGGAATAGAGGGACATGGATGTCTAGATGTACAGACCATTGCATAGCTCAAACAGATGGAGAGAGCAGTAAATGAAGCATATAGTAACCTGGGCTTGATGTGGAGGTGCTTGTTTTAGAATGGGGTGGACAAGGTCAGATGTCCTATGACACCAACTTAGCCCCTTCGTCAAGTGAAGTGACTTCACCTACAAAGGAGCAGTGCTCCGAAAGCCTGTGATTTGAAATAAACCTGTTGGACTGTAACCGGCTGTCGTGTGACTTCTGACTTTATCCTGGGCTTTATTCGTAGGAGGACAGAGGATAAAAGCATTGATGTAATTTCCTAAAATGTACAAGGCACTTGTTAAATCTCAGCTGGAGATTGTGTACTGTTCTAGGTTGCACATTATAGGAAGGATGTGAATGCACTGGAGAAAGTAAGGAAGAGATTCACAAGAATGATTCCAGGCCTGAGAAAAGAGAAGCTTGGAGAGAACAGGATTGATCTCCTTAGAGAGAAAAACTAAGAGAAGATCTGATATTAGTTTCAAAATCAGGGGCTGGGTGCAGTAGATATGAAGAAACCATTCCTTGCAATCGATCAAGGATGAGAGAGCTCAAATTTAAAGTAATTTTAAAATAAACAAATGTGATGTGAGAAAACACTTTTTCTTTAAACCCAAATCCCTGTGCAGCTTGGAATTCTCCAGTCGTTCCCAATTTAATTAATACTTTGCTTTTTTAATCTTCCTGCCAAAGCGAACAACTTCACACTTTCACATCTCACATTATCTCAAATTTGGCCCATTCACTCAACCTATGTATGAGGACCTGTAATTGCCCAATGTCTCCTTCATAACATACATTCCTGCCTGTCTTGGTGCCATCTGTAAATTTAACCACCAGGCCTTTGTTCCCCTCATCTAAGTCATTGATGTAAATTGTAAAAAGGTAAGGCTCCAGCATAGACCTCTGCAAGACCCCACTCACCACATCTTGCCAATCAAACAAAGACCTATTTATGAATACTATGTTTTCTACCAGCCAACCATTGTTCTTTCCATTCTAATATGTTGCCTCCTACACCATGACCTTTGATATGACATGTTATCAAATACCTTCTGGAAACCCAAGTGTATTATATCTACAGGTTTCCCTATATCCATGGTGCATGTTTCTCCTTTAAAGAATTTCAATAAATTGGTTAAACATAATTTCTTTTTGACAAAATCATGCTGACTCATGCTGACTCTTCCTGACTACCTTGAGTTATTCTAAGTGCGCAGCTATAATCTTTTTAATGATCAATTCTAGTGCCTTCCCCATTACAAACATCAAACTAACAAGCCGATAGTTTCCTATGTTTGTCTTTGTCCCTTCTTGAATAAAAGGGTTAAACTTTTCATTTTCTGAATCGGTCATTACCTAAACCTAGATCATTTTGGAAAATGCTAATACATCTACCACCTCATTCACAACCTCTTTATAGCCCTGGGATGTAGTCCCTCTGGATTCAGAGACCTGTCACCCTACAGCTCCATCAATTTGCTTAGTACCACTTCCTTTCTGATAGTCAATTCACAAAGTTCCACTCTTGCATCCATCTCTTGATATACAGCTATTACGGATTGTTCTTTGCATCCTTGTAGTGACAACAGAAGCAAAATATATGTTCATTTCATCCATTACTTCCTTATCATCTACTATCTCCTTCAGCACCATTACAATTCTGTAATTCTGTGGTATTACTCTCCATTCTCACTCTCTGGAGAGTCAACACTTATTTTACTTCTTTTCTTTTTTAAATACCTGTAGAAATTCTTGCTACACATTTTTACATTTCTAGCTGGCTTTCTCTCACACTTCAAATTCTTCATTCTGATTAATCTTACAGTCATTCTCTACCATGACCAATCATCTGACCTACCCACTCTCCTTTTGTTCAATTGTATGCTTTTTCCTGAATTTTGACATAATCCTTTAGTCAACAATAGATGGTAGTTCCTCTCATTAGAATCTTTTCCTTATAGTAGGAAGATATTTATTCTGACTCTTCTGAAATATCCCTTTAAACATGTAGAGTCACAGAGTCATAGAGATGTACAGCATGGAAGCAGACCCTTCGGTCCAACTCTTCCATGCCAACCAGATATGCCAACCCAATCTAGTCCCACCTGCCAGCACCCGGCCCATATCCCTACAAACCCTTCCTACTCATATACTCATCCAAATGCCTCTTAAATGTTGCAATTGTACCAGCCTCCACCACATCCTTTAGCAGCTCATTCCATACACGTACCATCCTCTGTGTGAAAAAGTTGCCCCTTAGGTCTCTTTTATATCTTTCCCCTCTTACCCTAAACCTG
>NC_057731.1:45663901-45672548 GCF_004010195.1 Chiloscyllium plagiosum | reverse complement strand
GATCCTTGTGGCACTCCACTGGTCACAGGCCTCCAGTCTGAAAAACAATCCTCCACCACCACCCTCTGTCTTCTACTTTTGAGCCAGTTCTGTATCCAAATGGCTAGTTCTCCCTGTATTCCATGAGATCTAACCTTGCTAATCAGTCTCCCATGGGGAACCTTGTCGAACGCCTTACTGAAGTCCATACAGATCATATCTACTGCTCTGCCCTCATCAATCTTCTTTGTTACTTCATCAAAAAACTCAATCAAGTTAGTTCTGGACTCTCCTACCACAGGGAAGATGACTCTGTCTATTTATCCCATCCATGTCCCTCATGACTTTTAAACCTCTATAAGGTCACCCCTCAGCCTCCGACACTCCAGGGAAAACAGCCCTAGCCTTTTCAACCTCTCCCTATAGCTCAAATCCTCCAACCCTGGCAATATCCTTGTAAATCTTTTCTGAACCCTTTCAGGTTTCCCAACATCTTTCTGATAGAAAGGAGACCAGAGTTGCTTGTCTCAATTTATCTAACATAGTGTGCCACTTCACAGCAAAACTTGAAAGGGTTCAGAAAAGATTTACAAGGATGTTTCCAGGGTTGGATGATTTGAACTATAGGGAGAGGCTGAACAGGCTGGGGCAGTTTTCCCTGGAGCGTCGGAGGCTGAAGGGTGACCTTATAGAGGTTTACAAAATTATGAGGGGCATGGATAGGGCAAATAGGCAAAGTCTTTTCCCTGGGGTTGGGGAGTCCAGAACTAGAGGGCATAGGTTTAGGGTGAGAGGAGAAAGATATAAAAGAGACCTAAGGGGCAACTCTTTCACACAGAGGGTGGTACGTATATGGAATGAGCTGCCAGAGGAAGTGGCGGAGGCTGGTAAAATTACAATATTTAAGAGACATTTGGATGGCTATATGAATAGGAAGGGTTTGTAGGGATATGGGCCGGGTGCTGGCAGGTGTGACTAGATTGGGTTGGGATATCTGGTCAGCATGGGCAAGTTGGATCAAAGAGTCTGTTTCCATGCTGTACATCTCTGTGACTCTATGACTTCTTTCCCTTATGATTTCTTATCTCCATCCAAACCGATTCTACGTCCTGATCCCCTGAATTGTCCTGATCTACAACTATAAGACAAAAAAAATCTTTGATTAACAGTGCTACCTCCCCACCGTTTACCTAGTTTCCTATTTTTCTCAATATTCAAGACCCAATTCTTCTCTTCCTGAAGCCAGGTCTCCATAAGAGCTATCAGATCATATCCATTTGAAGAGGTTAAGAGTATTGAAGAATTTGATAGGTTAGATGGAACAAAAATAAAATGTACTACAGCCATGGTGATCTCAGAACACTTTACAGCCAATAACGCGCTAAAGTAATGCAGGAAACTGGCAGCCATTTTGCATACATCAAAATTTCAAAAATAGCAAGATGGGATATTGCCAGGTATGCAAGGTTTCAGTTATAAAAACAGGGTGGATAAGCTGGGACATTTTTCATTGGAGGTTAGGAGATTGCGCAATGACTTTATAGCAGCTTATAAAATTATGAGGGATATAGATAGGGTTAATGGTAGTTGTTGTTTCCCCAGGATAGGGGATTTCAAGACTTTGGGGCACATTTTTAAGGTGAGAGGAGAGACATTTAAAAAAGACATGAGGGGCAAATTCTTTACACAGAAAGCATGTGAATGATCTTCATGAGGAAGTGGTGGATGTGGGACCAGTTACAACATTTAAAAGACATTTGGTTAAGTATATGAATAGCAAAGGTTTGGCAGGATTTGGGCCAGGAGCAGACAAGTAGGACTAATTTAGTTTGCAATTATGTTTGACATGGACAGGTTGGACCAAAGGGTCTGTTTCCGTGCTGTATGACTCTATGATAATAACTGGATCATCTGTTTTTGTGGCATGGACTGGGGATAAATATTAGCTACAATACCAAGAAGATCTCCCCTCACTTTCTGCGCATTAATACTCCAGAAACTTTTCACATCCATTCACCAGCCAGATGAAGCCGCTGCTTATTGTTTCCTCTGCAAAGTGACACTTCTGACAGTGCAGCACTCCCTCTGTACTGCATTGCAGCATCAAACTTGATGTTCGCAGCAAGCACAGGAGCAGGAACTGAAAGCAGAGCCTTGTAACTCAGAGCTGAGGGCATGAGCCACAGCTGTGAGTCACATTGAGAAAATGGTTTTCCTAAGAGGGGAGTCCAGAACCAAGGGGGCAGACATTAAAATTCAAGCCAGGCTGTACTGGGGTGATATCAGTAAACACCTCTTCAGACAAGAAGTGGTGGAATAGAATCGCTGACTCTTGTGAGTCAAAAAGAGGCTATTTGGCCCATTTTGTAAGTGTCAATTCTTTGATAAAGCATTCCAATTAATTCCTGCTCATCACAACATGGTCCTGCAAGTATCTCCATTTTAATGAAACTTCCAACTCTCATTTGAAAGTTTTTAATCTTCTTTCCACTGCCTTTTCAGGCAATGCATTCCAAATCCTAACAACACTGACTTCAGGTGTCAAGTTCCTTATCAGCCCGCACCAACAGGAGCAATCTGCCTGAAATTGTTCACTAATCTAGCAATCACTCTTGGTGCAGTGGAGAATGAACTGGAGAGAAATGACCCCCATGGACAGAGGTTCACTATTGGAACTCGGCATCTAGCCCGTGCTATCAACACACAGGCCAGTCATTACTGAATACACACCACAAAACTGGAGAACAATTCAAAGTTAATAAATTGCTTGATTGAATGGAAACCTATCAGAGAACCATAAAAATAGACAAAGAGAGACTTGCTATAAAATTATTTATTGAACCATCAGTAAATTGACATTCAATGAAAATGGGATGAAATGCCTGCATGCTTCACAGCCCTGTGAGTAAATACCCAACATTTTAGTGGATGACTTTATTAAGTAGGTCATTTCTGTTTGAACAGCACTATCCAACACAATCACCATCCAGTATATCAATGCTGGTTTATTTTCCTTCGGATGTTCTGTAACGTAGCAATGTTGTATCTCTGTACTGCTTACTGGGGGTGGGGGTTTCTACATTCTTACAGTAAAAATAGGAGGTTTCCCACCTCCTGTCGTCAAAACAGAGAGTTTTAACATTTTTGTGGGAAAACTAGATGATTGCTAACCTAACATTGGCTAAAGATAATTGCCCCATCTTTTTCCAAGATTTTTCCCATATAAAAACTGGGGTCTTAGTAAATTCTTCCCACCTGAACCACACTTTAAATTATAGATCTCCCGTTCTTATTGTGGCCTCAGTCGTATTCTTATTCTCATGGGTTGTTGGACTCAGTCCAGTTAAACTTTTAATCTGTCCCTTTGCTGCCTTAGATCTGGCTCTGCACCATTACCAATGCTGCAACTTCAGTTTAAGTAACTTCTACGGCACTTGAATTCTGTGCCTCGTGCCATCCTCTTACTATCACGGCAATGCTCTTTCTGAGCTGTGAGTGTCCTTTTTTTGGTACTCTAAGTCTTCTCAGCCCATTTTGCACTATTACTTTAACCAAGAGGGAGTTTTAAAGTCAGTCAAAGAATTCCAATGACCAATTCCTACTTGAACCTCAAATCAGGAAATTTCTGATAGATCCTCACTTCCTGACAAAATCTGTAACTGCTTATTATGACTAGCTTCCAGCTTCTAACATTTGCTTCTGCACTTTTCTTACCATTAAATGTTGTTTCTCCTTTGCTGACCTCTCCATGTGGTTCCCTGTGGACTGTTTCACTGTTCAGATGCAGCAGCTCCTGACTGTCTGTGTGAATTGTTCATAAAGTCTTTAAGTCTGTCAATGTCTAAGGCTCACTCTGGATCTGCTGGAATTCCCCATTCGTGGATCCACTAAAATTCCTGCCTTTGTTTCCTTATGTTATTGCTCAACATTGCCTACCACGGATCACCATGTTGTATTTGGCTTTGCTCAAACATATGCAGCCTGGGGCTGGGGTAGTTTGTTGACAATTGATCAAGTCTCAATGAGGAGAAGCTCGTTCTTAATCAGCATGCATTTTCTTGAAAGTTCATAATCTAGTAAAGTTACATTGACAAATTAAACATTCTTACTCAGATTACAAAGTGACCTGTGGATATTGGGCTTCAGATCACAAATTCCTAGGATTTTCTGCCTAACCAAACCTAATCCCGTATGGTATCATCAGATTGGGTAGAACTTAATGCAGGGTTCCATTATAAGACTTTCAGTTCTATTACCTCATACAACAATACCGACCCTTCAAATGTACAGTGCTTCATGAATACTGACACTGGGACAGTGCAGCAGTCTGTCAATATTGATCCTCCAAAAATGTAGTACTCCCTTTGTATGGATTTTCTGACAGTGCAACACTCCCTCAATAGTGACCCTCCTAGAGTGTAGTGCTTCTTCAGTACTGATCCTCCAACACTGCACTACTCCTTCAGTACAGACTCTCTGGTAATGCAGTGCTGCCTCAGTACAGTGCTTCCTCCGTACTGACCTTTTGGCAGTTCAGCATTCTCTCAACACTAACCTTCATCAGTACATCACTCCCTCTATAGGGACCCTCTGACAGTGCAGTACTTTCTCAGAACTGACCCTCTGACAGTGTGGTGCAATCCCTCAGTGCTGACCCTCTGTCAGTGCAGCTGACAGTACAACACTCTCCCAGTACTGACCCTCCGACAATGCAGCACTCCCTCAGCACTGACCCAGCATTGTAGTGTACTCAACACTGACCCTCTAACAGTGCGGTGCACTCTCAGCATTGTACTAATCTTGATTACATTGTTAAATTCCAGCATGATCATTAAACCCACTGTTTTACTGATTTAATGTTGAAAAGGCTACCAGCTGTGCTGTCAGCTGGACAAGGCATGAAGTCTTTTCCTTGAAATGAGGTAATTTCTTGAGCAAGTATATATTGCACAAAAGAGCCTGTTGGTATAAAATCCTGTACACAAACCTCCTCCCACCCTTCTGAATGTAATGCAGGGCCAGTCTGTAAATGGATTAAGGACAAGTCTGAGAGGTTCAAATATTCCATAAGACATTGTTTCCAACCCTGCTGGAATTAATGGAATTGAACATGTCTGAGATTAATAATGCACGGGTGATGTCAGTTTCATTTCCTCGAGCTCTCATCTGATTACATTTTGATCAGCAGCAGCCAAAAAGAATTCTCTCCTTGCTCTGCAAGTATTTTTTAAACAATGCTCAACTCATTTCGATCCACAGGGAATTAAAGTGACAGGGGATTGGCAGAGAGTGAAGGGAGAATGGGAAGTTCGGCTGAAAAATCAGTCACAATTAAATAACCAAGTAGGCAGTTGTCTCTCCCCAGTTCTAGAATTTCTAGAACACGTCCATGATTTGGAGAACTGAGCAAGGCTTTGCTCATGAGCAAGGCTACAAGAAAGGTGATAGTGACCAGACCCCAGCCACTGCAGTAGTCACTCCAACAGTTTATTTAATTCATAAACAGCAGTCACTCAGTTTGATTGTCATTTCCTGCTTCTGTATCCTCTGTTGCTTTTTTTTCTCCAGATTTTGGGAAATTAAGATTTATAAGCAAAGTACACATTGCTTCTGACGCAACAAATCCTTTCTCCAAGATTACCTCCAGGCAAATTTCTTGCATTCTACCTCAGTTCTAACATTCAAGATGTATTTAATGGGAGAAATGTATAAAGGATGTGCTGGTTGGGTGAGATGAGGAGGCAGGTGCAGAATAGAAATAGTTAGTACCAATGGCCAATCTCTGTGCTGCAAATTCAGCAAAAAATATTATTTGCCTAAATCAGCTTTTATCCATAATTCATAGATTTCTTAATGATTCATCTCTATATGCTGACCCAATACCTCAGTAATGATGTTTATCTTCCATCTCTTATTCATACAAATGTATTCCTCTACAATCCGCAATGACATGGATGAAGGGACTGAATTTGTTACACTTGGTAATAGCACAAAGGTAGTTCAATGAGTAAGTGAACACAGGAAGTCTGCAAAAGGAAAGGGAAAAGTGAAGAGTGAGAGCAGAAATGTGGCTGAGGATGTATAATGAGGGTAAATGTGAATTTGCCTACTTTGGCAGGATGAATGGAAAATCGGCATTTTATTTGAACGGGGAGAGAAGCTTGACACCATCCAGGACAAAACAGCCCGCTTGACTGGCACCACATCCACACTCCCTCTGCCACCAACGCTCAGATGCAGAAGTGTGTATTGTTCACAAGGTGCATTGCAGGAACTCAGCAAGCTCTTTATATAGCACCTTCCAAGCCCACAACCACTACCTTCTGCAAGGATTTTTTTTTATTCTGCTGTGGGATGTGGATGTCACTGGCTGGCCAGCATCTATTGCCTGTCCCTAATTGCTCTCGAGAAATTGCCTCTTACAGACATGTGGGAATGCTGACAATTTTCCGTCCCAGCCCCACATTATCCTGACCTGGAAACATATTGCAGTTCTTTCAATGTTGCTGGATCAAAATCTTGGAACTCCCTCCCTAACAGCATTGTTGGTATCCCTGCAGCACGCGAGCTGCAGCAGTTCAAGAAGACAGCTCACGAGCACCTTCTCCAGGGAAACTTGGGGCTGGGCAAGAAATGTTGACTCAGCCAGTGACTTCCACGTCTCATGAATGACTGAAAACCGGCTGCAGAACAGACCAACACAGGCGGGTCTGGATGTTCTTGTACTTGAATCCTAAAATGGTCATGTGCAGGTACAATACATAAGAGCAGACAAATCGGGAATAGAAATAGGTCACTTAACCAGTCAAGCCTGCTCTGTTATTCAATAAGATGGTGGCTGGTCTGATTGTAATCTGAAACCCATATTCCTGCCTCATCATTCACCATCTCATTTAACAAGAATCTGTTTACCTCCACTTTAAAAAATATTTAAGGATTCTGCTTCCAATGCCTTTGGAAGAAGAGTGTCCAAATGACTCATGACCCTTTGAGGGAAATCAACAACTGCCAACTTTCTGTTTTAAATGAAAGACCTATTGAGTGATTTGAAGCCAGTTGGAGTGTTGCCATTTAGATCAGGGAGAATGGAATATAAAAGTTTTGCAACTGTTGTATGTGATCTTGATGAGGGAAGGATTGCGTAAAGTTTTAGTTTCCCTAGTTAAGAAAGGGCATCATTGCATTACAAGGAGGGATGTAAAGGTTTACACAACAGATTCCTGGAATGAAGGGATTTTCCAATGAAGAAAACTTGAATAGGTTGGGTCTATAACCATTGGAGGTTAGAAGATTAAGAGGTGATTTTATTGAACCATACAAGATCATGACAGAATTCCCCAGAGTGGTTGGTGAGAGGTTGTTTTTCGCTTTTCAGAGAGATTAGAATTCAGGAACCCCATTTAAAAATAAGGGGTCTCCAATTTATGACCAAGATAAAGAGAAATGCTCTCCCTCACTTTTGTTCATCAGTGGAATCCTTTGCTCAGAAAACTGTTGAAGCAGAGTCATAGAGTTTACAGCATGGAAGCAGATACCTTGGTCCAACCAGATCACGCTAAACATAATTCCAAACTAAACCAGTTCCACCTGCCTGCTTCTGGCCCATATCCTTGCAAACCTTTCCTATTCATGGACTTACCTAAGTGTCTTTTAAATGTTGTAACTGTGCCCACATCCACCACTTCCTCAGGATATTCATTCCACAGACGAACCACTCTCTATGCCCCTTGTGTCCTTTTTAAAATCTTGCTCCTCTCACCTTAAATATATGCCCTGTAGTCTTGAAATGCCCCATCCTAGACTGGGTCTGTGTGTGTGTGCATGACAATACCTTTCTGAATGATATGTACATGCATGAGAGTACATCTCTGAATGACTTGGAGTCATAGAGTAATTTAGATGTACTGCACAGAAACAGACCCTTTGGTCCAACTTGTCTATGCCGACCAGATAGCCCAATCCAATCTAGTCCCACCTCCCTGTAAACCCTTCCTATTCATATATCCATCCAGGTGCTTTTTAAATGCTGTAATTGTACCAGCCTCCACCACTTCCTCTGGCAGCCCATTCCACACACGCACCACCCGCTGCATGAAAAAGTTGGCGCTTAGGTCTCTTTTATATCTTTCCTCTCTCAACCTAAACCTATGCCCTCTTCTTCTGGACTCCCCCACCTCAGCGAAAAGATCTTATCTATTTACCCTATCCATGCCCGTCATGATTTTATAAACCTCTATAAAGGTTACCCCTCAGCCTCCGACGCTCCAGGGAAAACAACCCCAGCCTATTCAACCTCTCCCTATAGCTCAAATCCTCCAACCCTGGCAACATCATTTAAATCTTTTCTGAACCCTTTCAAGTTTCACAACATCTTTCTGATAGGAAGAGACCAGAATTGCACGCAATATTCCAACAGTGTCCTGTACAGCCACAACATGACCTCCCAACTCCTGTACTCAATACTCTGACCAATAAAAGAAAGCATACCAAAGCCTTCTTCACTATCCTATCTATCTGTGACTCTGCTTTCAAGGAGCTATGAACCTGCATTCCAAGGTCTCTTTGTTCAGCAACAATCCCTAGGACCTTACCATTAAGTGTATAAGTCCTGCTAAGATTTGCTTTCCCAAAATACAGCACCTCACATTTATCTAAATTAAATTCCATC
>NC_057731.1:45659941-45663174 GCF_004010195.1 Chiloscyllium plagiosum | reverse complement strand
TTTTGCCCTCCTGATTTCCCTCTTAAGTATACTCCTACTTTCTTTATACTCTTCTAAGGATTCACTCGATCTATCCTGTCTGTACCTGACATATGCTTCCTTCTTTTTCTTAACCAAACCCTCAATTTCTTTAGTCATCCAGCATTCCCTATACCTACCAGCCTTCCCTTTCACCCTGACAGGAATATACTTTCTCTGGATTCTTGTTATCTCATTTCTGAAGGCTTCCCATTTTCCAGCCGTCCCTTTACCTGCAAACATCTGTCCCCAATCAGCTTTTGAAAGTTCTTGCCTAATACCATCAAAATTAGTCTTTCTCCAATTTAGAACTTCAACTTTTAGATCTGGTCTAACCTTTTCCATCATTATTTTAAATTTAATAGAATTATGATCGCTGGCCCCAAAGTGCTCCCCCACTGACACCTCGGTCACCTTCCCAAGAGTAAGTCAAGTTTTGCACCTTCTCTCGTAGGTACATCCACATACTGAATCAGAAAATTGTCTTGTGCGCACTTAACAAATTCCTCTCCATCTAAACCCTTAACACAATGGCAGTCCCAGTCGATCTTTGGAAAGTTAAAATCCCTGACCATAACTACCCTATTATTCTTACAGATAACTGAGGTCTCCTTACAAGTTTGTTTCTCAATTTCCCTCTGACTATTAGGGGGTCTATAATACAATTCCAATAAGGTGATAATCCCTTTCTTATTTCTCAGTTCCACCAAATAGCTTCCCTGGATGTATTTCCGGGAATATCCTCCCTCAGCACAGCTGTAATGCTATCCCTTATCAAAAATGCTACCCCCCACCGCCTGCCTCCTCTCCTGCCTCCCTTTCTATCATTCCTGTAGCATTGTATCCTGGAACATTAAGCTGCCAGTCCTGCCCATCCCTGAGCCATGTTTCTGTAATTGCTATGATATCCCAGTCCCATGTTCCTAACCATGCCCTGAGTTAATCTGCCTTCCCTGTTAGGCCCTTTGCATTGAAATAAATGCAGTTTAACTTATTAGTCCTACCTTGTCCCTGCCTGCCCTGACTGTTTGACTCGTTTCTGTTCTCAGCTGTACCAGTCTCAGATTGATCACTTTCCTCATTATCTCCCTGGGTCCCCCCCCCCTTATTAGTTTAAATCCTCCCGAGCAGCTCTAGCAAATTTCCCTGCCAGCATATTAGTCCCCTTCCAATTTAGGTGCAATCCGTCCTTCTTGTACAGGTCACTTCTACCCCAAAAGAGATTCCAATGATCCGTAAATGCGAATCCTTCCCCCATACACCAGCTCAACAGGAGGGAAGTATACGGTAAATATCAGTACCCTTAGTAGCATCAACGTTCAGAGAGTTCTGAATGCACAAGTCTACAGTTCCCTGAAAGTGGCAACACGTGGATAAGGTGGTCAGGAAGGCATATGGTATGCTTGCCTTCATCGATCAGGGCATAGAATATAAAAATTGGCAAGTCATGCTGCAGCTGTATAGAACTTTAGTTAGACCACAGTTGGAATGTTATGTACAGTTCTGGTCACCACATTACCAGAAGGATTTGGAGGCTTTAGAGAGAGTACAGAAACAGTTTACCAGGATGTTGCCTGGTTTGGAGAGTATTAGCTATGAGGGGAGATCAGAGAAACTTGGTTTGTCTTCACTTGAACATCAGAGGCTAAGGGAATGAACTGATAAAAGATTACAAAAGTATGAGGGGCATGGATAGAATGGATAGTTGGAGTCTTTTCTCCCAGGGTAAAAATGTCAATTACAAGGGGACATAGGTTTAAGATAAAAGCGGGTAACTTTAAAAGAGATGTCAGAGGCAGGTTTTATTACAAAGAGGTGCTATGTGTCTGGAATGCATTGTCAGAGGAGGTGGCAGAGGCAGATATAATAGCATTGTTTCAGAGGCATCTTAGCAGATTCATAAATAGGGAATAGAGGTAGCTTAGAAAGACATCCTGTGCTGGCGCAGTTTTGGTGGGCCAAACGGCCTGTTCCTGTGAAGTACTCAGACACACATAAACACACATTACTCAGAGGTGTACACTCACAGACACAAACAGACATCATTCAGTGATGTATACACACACACAAAAACATGCCACTCAGAGACGTACACACACACAAACACATGAGGTGCCATAAGACTGGAGGTTGGTTAACATGGGCGGCACGGTGGCACAGTGATTAGCACTGCTGCTTCAGAGGGCCAGAGCCCCAGGTTCAATTCCTGCCTCAGGCGACTGTCTGTGTGGAGTTTGCACATTTGTTGAAGGTTCTCTACAAGAATCTCAGGGAGTCCCTCTCCCACTGCAACTCCCAGGTCATTTCCTCTGCCCTGAAGCTCTTCAACCATGTCGTGAAACAAACTCGATACCACAGCCACATTTGCTTCCTCAGTGCATGCCTCCGTAACCAACTCATCCGCCGTATCTGCTCCCAGGAGGACCAGTTCCACCATAGAACACACCAGATGGCCTCCTTCTTTAGAGACCGCAATTTCCCTTCCCACGTGGTTAAAGATGCCCTCCAACGCATCTCGTCCACATCCCGCACCTCCGCCCTCAGACCCAACTCCTCCAACCGTAACAAGGACAGTACGCCCCTGGTGCTCACCTTCCACCCTACAAACCTCCGCATAAACCAAATCATCCGCCGACATTTCCACCACCTCCAAACAGACCCCACCACCAGGGATATATTTCCCTCCCCACCCCTCTCCACCTTCCGCAAAGACCGTTCCCTCCGTGACAACCTGGTCAGGTCCACGACCCCCTACGACCCACCCTCCCATCCTGGCACATTCCCCTGCCACCGCAGGAACTGTAAAACCTGTGCCCACACCTCCATCCAAGGCCCTAAAGGAGCCTTCCACAACCATCAAAGTTTTACCTGCACATCCACTAACATCATCTATTGTATCCGTTGCTCCCGATGCAGTCTCCTCTACATTGGGGAAACTGGACGCCTCCTAGCAGAGCGCTTTAGAGAACATCTCAGAGACACCCGCATGAATCAACCAAATCGCCCAGTGGCTCAACATTTCAACTCCCCCTCCCACTCTGCCGAGGATATGGAGGTGCTGGGCCTCCTCCACCGCCGCTCCCTCACCACCAGACGCCTGGAGGAAGAACGCCTCATCTTCCGCCTCGGAACACTTCAACCCAGGGCATCAATGTGGATTTCAACAGCTTCCTCATTTCCCCTTCCCCCACCTCACCCTAGCTTCTAACCTCCAG
>NC_057731.1:45580660-45659667 GCF_004010195.1 Chiloscyllium plagiosum | reverse complement strand
TTCAGAAATGAGATAACAAGAATCCAGAGAAAGTATATTCCTGTCAGGGTGAAAGGGAAGGCTGGTAGGTATAGGTAATGCTAGATGACTAAAGAAATTGAGTTAAAAATCACACAACACCAGGTTATAGTCCAACAGGTTTAATTGGAAGCACACTAGCTTTCGGAGCGACGCTCCTTCGTCAGGTGATTGTGACTGAGCGTCGCTCCGAAAGCTAGTGTGCTTCCAATTAAACCTGTTGGACTATAACCTGGTGTTGTGTGATTTTTAACTTTGTACACCCCAGTCCAACACCGGCATCTCCGAATCATATCTCTAATAAGTCCTTCTTTTTTCAAAATTGCGTAAATCCTATCCCTAAGAATCTCCTCCAATAATTTACCTACCACTGATATAAGACTCACCATTTTGTAATTTCCTGGATTATCCCTGTTGCCCTTCTAAAACACAGGAACAACATTGACTATTCTCCAGTCCTCTGGAACCTCTCCTGTGACTAAACAGGATACAAAGATTTCATTCAAGGCCCCAGCAATTTCAAGTCATGGGGACCTGGCTACTTTAATGCTTTTCAAAACACCCAACACCTTTTTTATATTGACATGAACTAGATTATCAACTTGCCCTTATTGAGACTCATCATCCACCATGCCCTCCTCCTTTGTGAATACTGATGCAAAATATTCATTAGGGACCTCAGCCACGTCCTCCAGCTCCAAGCATTATATCCCTCCTGTGACCTTGTGTGGACGTATCCCTTCTCTAGGTACCTTCTTGCTTATATATATGTAGGTAGATGATAGATAGATAGATAGATAGGTAGATAGATAGATAGATAGATAGATAGATAGATAGATAGATAGATAGATAGATAGATAGATAAGAAAGAGATTTTCTTTCATCCTGTTGGCAAAGACATGTCCAGTCCCTTTCATCCCTCCTAATTCTTTGTTTAAGTTCTTTCCTGCTATCTTTGTATTGTTTGAGTGCAGTGTCTAACTTCAGTTTCCAATGTCTCCTTTATCTTTTTGTCTCAGCTCTCAATTTATCTTGTCATCCAAGTTTCCCCTTCAATTTCACTGGAACATGCTGATCCTGAACTCTAACCAACTGGCATTTAACAGATTCCCCATGCCAGGTCCAGGCACTCCATGTAGCAAATCAGAAGCTGCAGCTGAAAACGCTTCCTGCGTACATCATCACCACTGGAAGTGTCCCTGATTTCCTCCATATTGCAGAAGGAGCATTCTGAGAGGCTGAGCTCTCCTGCCATTTCAAACTTATCAACTACAAACAATAATCCGCAAACTAATTACACAACTTTACCCACTCGTCACCAAACTCCTGCTCTCTATTCCTAGCAGACTACAATTACAAAAAGTAAGTGTTCTTCTCTGCCCAGACACTGCACACACGGAGTCTGCAAACCTGCTTTTTCTGGAGCAGCCAAGCCTTGGCCACATATTGACTTGTGATGTCACCTCCAGAGCTCCCCCCATAAAACCATCAATTCTGCAGCATTTGGACGACAAATGGCGGTACAGCTCCCTTATCGCAAAAACAAAGTTTAGTCCATTCACATTAATTCTGGTTATTTCCAATTTTTCCCTTGTGAAATTGGAGAGATTTAACAGAATCTTGGACTGTGCGCACTGGGTTTCAGGCAGGAATACAGCAGCTAAACAGAAGTGAGGATCAGCAAGATTGACAGCAGTGATATGTGTTATAGAGACCAGGGGCATGGTTGACAGGTTGCAGATGGCCTGCTGGAAGATTTCATAGGGGGAAACAAATACATTCCGAAAACTAGAGAGATAGAGACCAGTCAGCTCCAGGTTGAGAAACTTCCAAATCATCACAATCGCCATCACTGCTCAAGAATGATTTCTTCAGATTGTTTCAATCCACTATCTTGATCTGCTCTTACTAGAACAGAAGACATAGGAGCAGAAGTAAGCCATTCAGCCCATCAAAAAATGCTCTAGTATTCAATGAGATCCTGGCTGATCTGATAATCTTCAACTCCACTTTCCTGCCTTTCCCTCATAATCCTCGATTCCCTTACTGATTAAAACTCTATCTCAGCTTTGAATATACCTAATGACCTGTCCTCAACAGCCTTCTGTGGTGAGGAATTTGATAGACTCACTACTCTCTGGGAGAAGAAGTTCCTCCATGTTCTTGCACATCTTAAACACATTTATGTATGTTTACAGATGGTCCATCAAATGAGAAGCACAAGTCTGATAGGCTGAATGGTTTTATCTAGGCTGCAAGGTTCTACGTTTCAATTCACTCTCTAAATTATGTTGAGGTTTCTCCTGACTTCAGCCTTGTTTGGAGATTTTGATCTTCAGAACGTTAGTTCTAGTGTTTTCACCAGAAGAGCAGCTTTCAGGAGAGACTCCTGTCACCTTCATTGCCAGCTTATACTGTGGAGGTGTTTCAATGTGCCTTATTGATAACTCTTCACAGCCTGCGAGAGTCTCGTGCATGTAGTTAAAACACCAAAAATGCAGGAAATGCTCAGCAAATCTGGCAGCATCTGTGGAGAGAGAAACCGTTTTAGTGGCCATCAGAACCATAATCTGAGATATTATCTCTCATTTCTCTTTACTGAATATTCCGAACATTTTCAGATGTTATTCCAGCTTTCCAACAGGACTGCCAATGCTGGTCAGAGTCGATAGAAAGTGGAGCTGGAAACGCTCAGCAGGTCAGATAGCATTGGAGGTGCAGGAAGATCAACATTTCATTTAATCATTTTAAACATCTGTGTTAAATTACTGGCTCAACTTATGGATTTACAAGTCTCGCCCCAGAATTCTGTCCTTGCAGTCTACCCTTGTGACTCCTGTATCATTCTCCTAGGCCAGTCATCTTGCTGTAGGGGCAGGGAAGAGACATAGACCAGCACAAAGTTATCTTGGTCTCTATTAAAACAAGCAAGGGAGTGCATTAACCCTTACCCCAGTGAGAGTCAGTGTGTGTGGGACCGGACCCCAGTGAGAGTCAGTGCGTGTGTGGGACCTATACCCCAGTGAGAGTCAGTGGGTGTGGGACTCATACCCCAGTGAGAGTCAGTGTGTGTGGGACCCATACCCCACTGAGAGTCAGTGTGTGTGTGGGACATATACCCCACTGAGAGTCAGTGTGTGTGGAATCCATACCCCAGTGAGAGTCAGTGGGTGTGGGACCCATACCCCAATGAGAGTCAGTGTGTGTGGGACCCATACCCCACTGAGAGTCAGTGTGTGTGTGGGACGTATACCCCACTGAGAGTCAGTGTGTGTGGAACCCACACCCATATCGTGAGAGTCAGTGTGTGTGTGGGACCTATACCTCATTGAGAGTCAGTGCGTGTGGGATCCGCACCCCAGAGAGAGTCAGTGTGTGTGTGGAACCCTCTACCCGAGTAAGAGTCGCAGTGTCTCGGACCCTCTACCCCAGTGAAAGAGAGTCAGTGTGTGTGGTAGTGAAAGTGGGGTTGTTAGATCTGTACCTCGTTTACCACCAAGGAGGTAGGTGTTTAACAGTAAAAAATGTCCCAGCCCTGGTGTGCAGTTTGCAGGAGTGCTGGGCAGAGTGATGTTTAACACAAGTGACAGGTTTCTGATGTATGATGCCAAACCAAGTTTAACAAAGCTTTAAAATGGATCTTTGGTAAGTGTAGTCATTCCTGATAAAAAAATTCATGGCACTCGGAATTAAACGTTTGATGGAGTTATCTGTTGTTAATATCTAAGGCAAGAGTTGATTCAAGAGAACGATGCCGCATTGAGTTATATTATTTCTTCTATAACGTTCTGGTGAGATTAACCTTCTGAACCCTGTATCCAAGTATTTCCAGTCAGTCGTACCTCATTATGAAGTGTTTGTTTAAACTGCGATAATTTCCTACCTGCTCCAGTACACAAGAATTTCAACCAATTAGAACATGTCTAGCAAAACAATAAAATATGTAAATATTATGTTCTACACTGTCCCTGTCAAACATTCCCTGGACTGGAACAGCACAGGGTTAAATAGAGAGTCAAGTTCCTTCTATGTTTTTTTTTAAAACTGAGAATAAAGCTACCTCTATTCTATTAAAGTAACAATTAAATTCCCTCTACACATTTCTCATCACACACTCTGAGGACAGGGACATCGCAAGGTTAGAAACAGAGTAAACCTCTTCTAACAGCTCCCATCAACACTCCCAGGACAGGAATAGCACAGGGTTGGATACAGAGGAAAGTTCAGTCTTCACAGTGCCCATCACTACAAGGACAGGGACAGCATGGGCTTAGATACAGAGTAAAGTGCTCTCTGTCCTGGGAGCATTTGGTTAGCATGGGGTTAGATATAGAGTACAGCTTCTCTACATAGTCTGGATTATACACTCCTAGGATAAGGATTAGATACCAAGTAAAGTTCCCTCAACACAGTCCCCATTAAACACTCCTAGGACAGAGGCAGTATGGGGTTAGATACAGAGTGCAGCTTCTCTACATAGTCTGAATCATACACTCCTAGGATAAGGGTTAGATACCAAGTAAAGCTTCCTCTACACAATCCCCATTAAACACCCCTAGGACACAGATACAGTATGGGGTTAGATACAGAGTAAAGTTTGTCTTGCCTCAGCCTAACATCAAGTTTAATCAGCCTACTACACAAACGTGGTAAAAACAATGACTGCAGATGCTGGAAACCAGATTCTGGATCAGTGGTGCTGGAAGAGCACAGCAATTCAGGCAGCATCCGTGCTGCCTGAATTGCTGTGCTCTTCCTACTACACAAACGTGTCATTTTCAATTCCTGCATTCACCATCTGTGTCTCCTGTCTGAGTGATGTTGCCAAGTAATGGAGAACTCAAAGTCTGCACTATAATGGGCTGTGTTTAGACTATCTCAGATTCACTTGCAATGCTTGATATTTGACTTTGATTTGTTTCCTTATCACATCCGACATTGCTCAATGTATATTTACAAATCCTCAGCTGTCTACCTGCCAAGATGCTGCACAGTGTACCTATACTATCACCCCTCATCTGCAATTTTTGATGCACCTGTCTAAAATAAAATCCTTACTCTTTCTCTTCATGGGTGTTACCTCAGTTAAGAACACCAGTTTTGCTGACAATAACTCGAAGACTTAACAACCTTCAGTGTGGGGTGGAGCACATACAATGAGCCAGTCATCACCACATCCTCCTCGATGCCCTCAGCTTCTAGGAAGTCCTGACAACCCCCTCCTTACACCCTCCTCCCTGATGCCTGTATCCTTATCATGGAGCTTACAGTCTCCATTACCATTAAGATTGAGACCTCTGCTGCTTTCCACCAACATCTGTATCCCTGGGTTGAAAGTTACTATCGCCCCACTCCTATACTCTTGTAGGCCACTCAGCCCTTCAAGCCTGTACAGGTACTACCATTCAGTTAGATTATGGCTATTCTGACTTTAACCTCAACTCTACATTCCTGCACATTATGATAATCTTTCAATTAATCAAGTCGTTATCCACTGCCCTTTGAGGAAGGGAATTCCAAAGACTCACAACCCCACTGAGAAAGAAAAACTGTTTCCTCAGCTCTGTCTTAAATGGGTGATACCTTATTGTTACACAGTGACCCTTGGTTCTAGAGTCTCCCACAGGAGGAAACATCCTTTCATCATCCACCCAGTCAAGTCCCCTCAGGGTCTTATATGCTCCAATTATATCATCTGTGTCGATAAGCTTATTTCAATGTCACCAATTTAGGGCCGTGTGGGGTTAGCATTTGGTTTCCAAGGCACTAACTTCACACTCACATTCCTGGATGGAGTAATTGGTGCACGAGAAAATAGTTCACAAATAAGGATATTATTGGAATTGTGCTGTTGAGAGGATGATTTTCTTCATGGCCCTCCTGAAATAGTCAGAGATAAGCATATTCAGGGACCCATTCTCTGCAAACTAAAGGAATGTGTTCAAGCTTTGCTCCTTTTTGGAATTATGTGCAAAATTGGAGAACCTATCATTCCCTGTTGCTCTCAACCAATCAGACTTAATTTGTCAACCAATCAGCAATCTGTTCTGTAGTATTGAGTGGTCTGATTGTCAAAGTTTGGCATCCTTGCATTTATCCAGGCGAGTATAAAATCTTTGATAATACATCTCTTTCTTTAGCAAGGACTGGAAATTTGTCAGCTTGCTGAGTGCACTGTTATTATTGTGCAGTGGGCATGGAAGCTACAACTGAAAGCATCAATGAATGATGTCCTGGACTTTGGAGATTCCTGCTATCTGGAGGAAATTAAAATGCAATGGAAGCTCATGCTGTTCCTGACTGCCCAGGAGGAACGCAATGAAGTTGCTATTTCTGGCGAACAACACATCGTTCACCTGCTTGTCACATCTGTGCACCACAGATTGAATGATATTCCCTGTGGCAGTCAGCAATGAGGTTCAGTCATAAAAGTTTCGAACTAATGTGACCTTGACTGCCACCAGCAATGCGGTGCTCTGTCCTGTAGTTTGGCTGGACGTCACATAATTGTAACCTGCAGCACGTCTCTGTGGTTTTTTCTCTCTTTGCACAGTCGGTTCTTCAGACAGAAGTACAGGTAAGTCTGTCTTTGTACAAACTGCACATCCTATCCGGGGTGGGGGGTAAGCGTTCAGCTGTCTGGATGGACTCGCTTTGCTCCTCATCAATCACACCCCAAAAAGAGGAACTCCCTCAGGAACACCCGCTGCCCAAACATATTACTGGCTAATCGAAAACAGCCAAGGTAAACCCCCATTCCGCCATCAACACCTCCCTTCAAGTACTGAATTAAATGTACAAGGGAGAAAAAAAAACAAGATTTAATATAAATATTGAGAACCATATAAATTCAAGTAGATATTAATGTTAAAGTCCCTGTCAAAGAATGATAAATAACATTATCACGTTGCATTAAATCTCCAGCTGAGTTTCAGTGGCCAAAGGAAAGCTGGCTGGAAACCCACCGAAAATAAGTTGTGGGCAAAGACAAGAAATGCTTGCATTCATATAGCACCTTTTCAGTAGCAAAATTGCCAGTTGCCGCCCGATCAGTCTACTCTCCATCATTGGTAAAATGATGGTAGGTGTCATCAGCAGAGCTATCAAACTGCACCTGCTCAGCAATAATCTGCTCAGTCTCAGCCAGTTTTAGGTTCCGGCAGGGCCACTCAGCTCCTGACTTCATTAGAGCCTTGGTTCAAACATGGTCAAAAGAGCTGAATTCCAGAGGGGAGGTAAGAGTGACAGCCCTCGACATCAAAGCTACATTTGACTGAGTGCAGCATCAAGAAGCCTTAGTATCAATGGGTATCAGGGGCAAACTCTCCGCTGGTTGGAGTCTTACCTGCTACATAGGAAGATGGTCGTGGTTATTGGAGGTCAGTCATATCAGCTCCAGGACATCTCTGCAGAAGTTCCTCAGGCTGGTGTCCTCGGCCCAGCCATCTTAAGACACTTCCTGAATGATCTTCCCTCCATCAGAAATAAGGATGTTCACCGATGACTGTAAAATGTTTGGGATCATTCATGACTTCTCAGATACTGAAGCAGTCCATGTTCAAATGCAACAAGATCTGGACAATATTCAAGCTTGGGCTGACAACTGGCAAGTACCATTCATGCCACACAAATGCCATAATATGACCATCTTCATTAAGAGACAATCTACCCATCCTTCCTTGACATTCAATGGTGTTACTATCACTGAATCCCCCACTGTTAACGCCCTGGGATTACCATTGAATATTTTGTTAGTGTCAAAAGGAATGTCCTGAAAATACCAATTGAATCACAAATTCAAATGGATGCAAGCCAATTTAACCAACTTACCTAATTTACCGAGAGCAGCTTCATTTTAATACTGACATGAAATCTCAGACTTTAGGCCATCCAAATGAAAGGTTCTGACCAATTTAATAATGGCCGTCAGGGTCCCTTTGCTATTAAACTGGTTTATCAATGCTTTTGTCCTAGACCCATACAATCAGAGCAATATTCTTCAGTCTGAATCCCCAATATGTTGCCTCTCTGTTAAATGATACAGCAACCAGATTCCAGGACAATTACTCCTGTGTCTTCAACCGAAAGGAAAATTCCAAGACTCGAAAGGCTAATTGTTCTCAAGGCCTCACAGGGCACATTAATTGGGAGACCGATAACAAACTAGTTCAACAATCAATGAGACAACTCAATCTAGACAGATTCAATTTCTTCTGAGATTGTGCTGAACGCATTTCCTTACCAGAGTGAGGTTTGCTGTAAAATAAAGTAATCAATTGTCAGAATGGCAGCTTCTCTGAAACCATCTAATTTAATTGATAATGGCACCATACTCCCTCAGAGACTGTCTCTCTCCCCTCATGTCACACAGACAATGCAATGTCAACATTACCCTCCCAGAGCTCCTACTGTTCTGATCAATCTTGACACACAGGGTCATTGGATTTCCAGCTTTTAGGTAACAATCTGACACAAAACATTCGGTTGTATTTCATGCTTCAGGCCTCAGTGGTGACTCTCGGGGAATCACTTCCACTACTAAATCACAACATTGGGAGTAGACATTGTTCAGAGGCTTAAAATCAAAATCTAGAATGAAACTGCTAGTGTAGTACAGAGAGAGCACTCATGGAGTTGCACACTGTCGGAGGGTCAGTACTGAGGGAGTGCTGCACTGTCGGAGGGTCAGTACTGAGGGAGTGCTGCATTGTCAGAACATCAGTACTGAAGGAGTGCTGCACTGTCAGAGGGTCAGTACTGAGGGAGTGCTGCATTGTCAGAGCATCAGTACTGAGGGAGTGCTGCACTGTCAGAGGGTCAGTACTGAACTGTCAGAGGGTCAGTACTGAGGGAGTGCCACACTGTCAGTGGGGCAGTACTGAGGGAGTGCTGCACTGTCAGAGGGTCAGTATTGAGGGAGTGCTGCACTGTCAGAGGGTCAGTATTGAGGGAGTGCCGCACTGTCGGATGGTCAGTCCTGAGGGAGTGCCATGCTGTCAGAGGGTCAGTATTGAGGGAGTGCTGCACTGTCAGATGGTCAGTACTGAGGGAGTTCCACACTGTCGGATGGTCAGTCCTGAGGGAGTGCCATGCTGTCAGAGGGTCAGTATTGAGGGAGTGCTGCACTGTCGGAGGGTCAGTACTGAGGGAGTGCCACACTGTCGGCTGGTCAGTCCTGAGGGAGTGCCATGCTATCAGAGGGTCAGTATTGAGGGAGTGCTGCACTGTCGGAGGGTCAGTACTGAGGGAGCACCGCACTGTCGGATGGTCAGTCCTGAGGGAGTGCCATGCTGTCAGAGGGTCAGTATTGAGGGAGTGTTGCACTGTCGGAGGGTCAGTACTGAGGGAGTGCTGCACTGTCGGATGGTCAGTCCTGAGGGAGTGCCATGCTGTCAGAGGGTCAGTATTGAGGGAGTGCTGCACTGTCGGAGGGTCAGTACTGAGGGAGCACCGCACTGTTGGAGTTGCCACCTTTCAGCTGAGATTTTGAACCTCTCAGATATATGTAAATGATTCCATGATCACTAAAATGAAGTTGAGTTGGCCAGTCTGTTCCTGAATCATACCCACTAAACTCTCTGATTTGTGTTTATGGGAGCTTGCTGTGCACAAATTGAATTTCGGATAGACTCAAGTGTCAGTGATGAGAGCAGCAGTCTGGGAATACAATGCCTTGGAGAATAAAAACAAGAACAGGTTTTTGCAATGAGTCCGTTTTGCAGAATAAGGAAGTGTAATTTTTCTAGAAGTGGTAGATGTCATGGAGCTCATTTTAAACCTCGTTCACAGGGCTGACACCAAGGGCACACGACATAAAGATCACAGTATAATTAATGGGCCAATTGTGAATGGAGCAGATAAATTCCAGCACTGAATTCATTTAAAGGAGTGATTGAGCTGTACAAATACCCATGCATGAAAAGCCAAAAGAATCTTAAGTAGTGAGAAGAGGAATGAAAGGTCACACATCCAATTAATATTCATATCATTTTGTATTTTCTCTTATGTTTTGGAACTTTCATGTGATGAAATTGCAGGTTGCGGCTCACGTCCTATGTCTTTTAATATCTCGCCCTGTTTAATCCTACTCTGCACAAGTCCAGAAAACATCTGAGCAGATACAGGCCATTCAGCCCATTGAGTCTGTTCTGCCATTCAATGAGATCATGGTCAATCTGATAATCCTCAACTCTGCTTTCCAGCCATTTCTCCATTACTCTTGATTTCATTTCACTAATTAAAAATCTGTCACAGCCTTGAATGTACATAATGACCCAGCCTCAACAGCCCCCTGCAGTAACGAATTGCACTCCCTCTGAGAAGAAATGTCTCTTCATCTCTGTCTTACTCTAAGATGATGCCCTCTCCCACAACAGAAAACAACCATTCTACATCTACCCTGTCAGGCTTCCTAAGAATCTTGTCACTTCTCATCCTTCTAAATTCCAAAGAGTACAGGCCCAACCGCCGGGACCTCTCCTCAGTAGAAAACCCCTCCATACCGAGGATCAGCCAAGTGAACCTTCTGTAGGCTGTCGGCAATATATCTTCTCTTAGATAAAGGGACTAAAACTATTCTTAGTGTTCACGGTGTTGATCTGATTAGTACCCTGTATAGTTTTAGAAAGGCCTCCTAATTTTTATTTTCCACTCCCTTTTAAATGAAAGCCAACATTCCATTTGCCTTCCATATCATCTGCTGAACTTGGGTGCTAGCTTTATTTGTGATTCATGCACAAGCACCTACCAAATTCCTCTCTGCTGTAGCTTTCTGCAGTCTTTTCCCTTTAAATAATATTCAGCTCCTCCACTCTTCCTGCCAAAGTGTACAATCTCATGTTTTCCCACATGATATTCCATTGCAAAGTTCTTGCCCACTCGCTCAACCCATCTATGGTAGGAGAGTGCAAAACTAGAAGGCATAAGTTTAAGGTGAGAGGGGAAAGATTTCAAAGGGACATGAGGGGCAACATTTTTTTAAACAGAGGATGGTGAGTGTATGAAATGAGCTGCCAGAGGAAGTGATGGAGGTGGATACAATTACAACATTTAAAAGACCTTTGGTCAGGTACACAAGCGACAGGAGGGTGGCAGCTTTAAGATTCTTTCACTGTAAAGAGCTTGGTCTCACTCACTGGTCCAACAATCTTGTAACATCATTGTTACATTGAATCAGCCCAAAGATTGTCATGGGACAGCAGCAAGATCAAAGGTCATTGTTGAAAGAACCAGGGGCTTCCTAACTCAGGGAAATTATATTGTTTGTTTTGAACTTAATAAAGATTTAACATTTATGCTGGTTTCAAGTCTAAACACTCCCGGGACAGGTACAGCACTGGGGGGTTAGACACAGAATAAATCTTCCTCTACTCTTTTGAATTGAAAGTAAAGCTTCCTCTATCCTTTAAAACTGTGAGTAAAGCTCCTACTGCTTTTCCAAAATGAAAGTAAAGTGACTTCCACACTATCCCCATCAAATGCCCCCAGGACATATACAGCCCAGGATTGGATACAGAATAAAACTGTCTCTACACTATGCCCATCAAACACTCCCAGGACATGTACTGCCCAGGATTAGACAGAGGATAAAGCTCTCTCTACACTGTCTCCATCAAACACTCTGAGGACAGGTACTGAACTGGGTTAGATACAGGGTAAAGCTCGTTGTACACAATTATACAAATTTTATTGATTTGATGACACAGCTCTGTGAACTTCAACAATTTAAATCAGCACTTTTAAGACAGGAGGGGAGGGATTGCTTGAGAACATAATCAGACCAGTCAGCAAGGAGCAATCTCGCAGACAGATAGAACTCCCAACAGATCAAACATGTCAATGCGCTGAGCGATATGGAATAATACACATATGTCTGGATTTTAAAAACAATCTGTCTTGATTATGACAATTTGGATGAATGAAAAGCAAGTTTGACAGTAAATGGGAGGTCAGTTCTGTTGGCTGATGGGTCCTTATCCTGGTACTGAAGTGGTAGCAGATTATCCACTGATATTTCCCGGACCCAAATGATGCCTTCAAACTGAGATGGAGAGATGGCAAGCAAACTATGTGACTCTGGCCTCATGGCAATGACCTCCCGCATTCACAGGGTGATTATACATTGGCAACAGGCTACTTTCACTGAAGATTGGTCAAAAGGAAAGATGTCAAATTAAATGAACTCAGCTGAAGGCCAAGTGTTTCATCAGATTGACAGCTTCCTGTCGTTTTGGGTGCAGATTTTAATATCAGACTTTGCATTTCGGTAGCACTTTTCATGACCTCATGAAGCTGCAAAGTCTTAAGCCGCTGAAGTACATTTTGAAGCATCGTCAGTGTTGCAATACAGGAACATATCAGTTAATTGCACACTGCAAGATGTCACAAAAACGAAAGCAATACAGATGGGAAGAAAAAGTTAGCTAATGTTCCTCCATTGACTAATATTTTGTAATAATTGACCAAAAAGTGTATGAATGGCTACAAAATTCAGGTATGGAATCAAGAAACTGTATCAAAACATGATGAAATACTGACCACATGGGGACTGTATCTGCTTTATTGGAATTGTACCCCTCTGTGTAATCATGCTGCTAGGTCAGGGGAGGGCAAACTGAATTCCAAATGAAACATTTCCTATAGCTTTACTATGTGGATACTTTGTAGAAGGACGAAAGATTTAGCACTTTGATAGCACCTTTCACAGTCTTAATGCTTGTTAAGGTGCTTCACAATCAGTGGATTTGTTCCGGTAAGTTGTGGGTTTGGAACTGCTTGAGCTAATTTGCATGTAGTAAGCTAGTGTGAACCAAATAAATTTATTAAATTGATAGAGGGGTAATTATTGGCAGGAACACCAGCCTCTTTGAAATTATGTCACTTTTTTTTATGGCCAATTCAACAGCCAGATTGGATCTGGGTTTAAAGATCATGAAAGAGCCATACCTCCGCCAGTGCATATCTCCCTCAGTGCAGGTTTTGAGGTTATTGGACTGCATTTTATGCTGAACTTAGAGTCATACAGTCATAGAGATGTACAGCATGGAAACAGACCCTTCGGTCCAACCCGTCCATGCCG
The DNA here is from genome assembly GCF_004010195.1 of Chiloscyllium plagiosum. Taxonomy (NCBI): domain Eukaryota; kingdom Metazoa; phylum Chordata; class Chondrichthyes; order Orectolobiformes; family Hemiscylliidae; genus Chiloscyllium; species Chiloscyllium plagiosum. The sequence goes on along the minus strand of NC_057731.1, from coordinate 45,646,571 downwards.
ACCAGATATCCCAACCCAATCTATGCCTACCTGCCAGCACCCGGCCCATATCCCTCCAAACCCTTCCTATTCATATACCCATCCAAGTGCCTCTTAAATGTTTCCAAAGTTCCAAAACAATGCAACAGCATATGAAACAGTAATTGCTGCTCCTGCAATTCGAGGAAATCACCTCCAGCACCTAAAATACCTCAAAAAAGGAGCAGCTGTTACAGCCAGAAATTTTTCCCGTCCTCCATCTTGGATTACCCAGAATCCTTCTCTTGCCCTCTTTAAACATGGGACCTAACCATGTGACCCAGGCTCTCTGAGGCAAGAATCCTGCCCATTCATAAATCAGACTGAACCCTGCTGGGGTGAGCAGGACTGTCCTTTGAGAAGACATTAAGGAGTCTCGGCATCTATTCCCCGGAGTTTGGAAGAATGAGAGGTGATCACATATTGAAACTTAGAAAATCTTTGCAGAGAATGGCAGGGTGGCAGCAGAAAGATGGCTTTCCCTGTCTGGGAGTGTCTATAACCAGGGAACACAGTTTCAGAATAAAAGGCAAACTGTTTAAAAATGAGATAAGGGAGGAAATTCATCATTCAGATCGGTCCGAGTCTTTGGAATACTCTTCCCCAGGGGTCAGTGGAAGCTCAGTATGTTCAAGGCAGAGACCTGTAGGTGTCTAGATACTAAAGATAATTCAGAATATTGAAAGAATGACGTTACTTATGAACAAAGAGCAAAAGTAAACCATTCAGCTCTCTACCTGCTCCATCTTCAATAAGATTATGGCTGATCTAAGTGTGGCCTTAACTCTACTTTCCCATCTACCATGGATAGTGTGAAGAAAGTATATTTTTAGAAACTCGGGTCCTAAAGTGTAATAACTCTGTACAGCTTTACATTTGATTTGCATTTCTGTACTGTATTAAGAATGGGAGACATTGTTTTAGTTTCATTTTAGACTTGTTCAGTGGTACAGAGTTCTCTGGAGGTTTCTCTATGTGTAAATTAAAACCCTTGAGGTGAATGAATCAGTGCATTAGAAACAAGGGTCAAAGAGAGAAAGTCAACTGGATTGTTGTTTAATGATAAAGTGCCTCATGACACAGTGAGACAGAAACAAATTCATTTAGAAAAGCAGCATTCAAGTTTCTTTCTGTTTCAGAGTGAAAAGACCTGAAATAGCAAACAAGTTGACAGTCACCAAAACAGTCGGGGCAGAAGAAGAGAAGTCCTGAGTGGCTTAGAGGTTAGTAAGAAAAAGGTTCCAAAAACAGAGACCTTAAAGTGTGAGGGAGGAAGCCAATTTACAAGGCTGTTGAATGCATGAATTTAAGGAACACATTAAGGAGTAAATGAGCAGAGGTAGTAGCTTGTTTAAGGGTCTTAGGAAGAGGCATTAAACAAAGTGCATTGAGTGAATGTGAACTGAATAAGGAATTTTAAAGTAAAGACAGAGTGACCCTTCACTGAAGTTTGAGTATTTGTAATGTTGTTGTCTGGGGGTAAGAGGGTTGAATCTTTGTTTCTGATATTTGTGATAACACTGCTTCAAATAGTTTTGGACAATGTAATAACATTTGTCTCTTTTTCTTTTTGTGTACTTTTGTAAAAGTACATTGGCAGCCTCTTTCAAAAATACTCAGTGATTTAGTATCATGGTAACCAAATCACAAAGACATGGTCTATCAAGTGTGTCTCAGTACAGGAGCTGACTTGTTTGTCAGCATTTCCTTCAATTCCCTTTTCATCATGTGATTACCCAGATTTATCATAAGTGCAAGCAAAATAGAAGCAAAATAGTGTGGCTGCTGGAAATCTGAAATAAAAACAGAGAAACTCAGCAAGGCTGGCAGTATCTGAGGAGAGAAAAATAGTGTCAACATTTCAAATCTGATATGACTTTTCTTCAGAACTCTTGAAATGCATTTCCGTTAAATGGCTGTAACATCTTTTGTTGAGTTGAAGTAGGCACAGTTCATGTATATGTTCTTTCTGTTCATAAAGAATACGGTCCTGTGTATGAATATATGTAGATATCAGTACATGCAAGTTCATCACATTGCGAGCCTGACTGACAATCCTGAATTGGTTGTCAGTGTAATTTTTCATGTGTTCAGAATTATCCAACAAATACTGTCCAATGTAAAGAATCATATGTGATGTTAGACATTGTGCTGTGGATTTTTGCAACCACACAATGGTTGAGTATCATCAGTACCTTGCTTGTAGCAAACACCCAAATGGGCATCCTGACTGGTACAATTTGCCAGTCTTATGGACGTACATCTACATAACTAGCATCACAAAGGCACTGAAATTCGTATACCACGTTACTCATTTGTGCGAAATGCAGCGTGTTTTTTTCAGCTTGATAGAAGCATTATGTTATTGGTGAAAATCACTTGTGAATATCAGCGCTCCGAACGCTTGTGATTACAATTAAACCTGTTGGACTATAACTTGTTTCGGGTGACACAGATGTCTTGTGACTTATGACCATGTCCACACCATGGCTAGAGATGGACAAGGAAAGAGCAGGAAAAGACAAGGAAAGTGAATTGGAATTTATCAAAAAAAAAGGAAATGAAAAGGCTGGAATTAGAAATTTAAGAAATTGAGGAGGGAAAGAAGAACAATTTGAGCTGAGAATGATGCAGTTAAAATAGGAGAAGCCTCAGCCACAGAAGCTAAACACAGTTCTCATGAGGAAAAGCCTCGTCATAATTTAAACTCCATTAAGGAAATGTTTAAGTTTGTATAAGTCCATTCACAATTCAAGGAAAGTAACATGGATGTATTCTAAATGCCATTTGAGAAAACAGCAAACCAGATGAAATGGCTGAAGGAAAGCTGAACATGGCCTGTGTAAAATAACTTGACAGAGCTCTTAAAATATATGCATTATTGTTAGAGGAAGTTTCGAAGCATTGTGATGCTGTAAAGCAGGTGATTCCAGGTGCAAATGAGTTCATTCCTCAAACATATAGACAAAAGTTTCAAAATTGAAGGAAGCAGCACAGTAACAACTACTTGATCAGTGCCTTAGTAGGCGTCTATAACCTTGGGTGTGGACTATATAGCAGGAACATCCAAACTGCAAAGGCAGAACATTCACCTCTCTCTCTCTCTCTCCCTTCTGTGTGGAGGAGTAAAAGAAAATCTCTCATAGCTTACTCCTGTCATAGAATCATAGAATCCGTACAGTGTGGAAACATGCCCTTCGGCCCAACAAGTCCACATCAATCTTCCGAAGTGTAATGCACCCAGACCCATTCCCCTACACTATTATCCTATGTTTATCTCTGACTAATGCACCTACCCTAAACATCCCTGAACACTATGGGCAATTTAGCATGGCCAATTCACCTAACCTGCACGTCATTGGATTATGGGAGGAAACCGGAGCACGCAGAGGAAACCCACGCAGACACAGGGAGAATGTGCAAATTCCACACACACAGTCAACGAGGCTGGAATCAACCTCGGGACCCTGGCACTGTGAGCGACTGTGCCACCCATCTTTCTCTGTAGGTTGTTCTCCTTACCCGCTGAAAGAAGAAGAAGGAAATTCATCTTCAGAGGCACTGAAAAGGTCTCAACCAGTAAATGAAAGATTGAGAATCACTGTATCCACAACCTTGCATTAATAGTAAAGAGTTGAAAAGAGTAAAAAGTAACCTGGAAACAATTCATTGCTGTCCGTGATCCAGACTGGTGTCAGAACTGTGTCGCTCTGACATTTTTAGCCCTTCTCCACCCATAAATATTTGTGTCTTATCTTGTTTCTTTGTGTGGCTGATTGCATGGGTGTGTTTTTAAAGGGAGCAGCAGAATGTAAGATACAGAGTTACAGATTAGCAATACAACAGGTCTTTTTTTTTGCAGGTGGTTTGACCAAATGTTCCCATTTGCAATGACTCCACGAAGAGTGGTGCTTGATTTCCAGTGCAAGTGAACAGTGGCAACAGACACAACTGGACACATACTGCCCTTTTTCAACTCAAAAGAGCAGGAACAAAGTGTTGACCATTCAAAGTCAATCTGCCTGATGTAAAATTTAAACATAGTTTGGCAGTTGATTGTCAATTATCATTAGCAAGTGTGTTCTGAATGGTAATGCCTCCCCCTATCAGAGTCTATTTGACAACAAATCATCATTGTTTTCTCATAACAATTAAACGGAAAATAACATTTATATATATTGTTTTTGAATTTTTCTGAAATATGTTAATCAAAAAGCTTTAGCAAGTTGTACCTTTTTTCAGCAACAGATAAATAATATCTTTTTCAGCAATACATAATATTTTATAGCTAACGGAATTATCCTAATACTAAAAGTGCTATACTAAAAAGCAAACCTTGTTAATACATTGTGTGACAAAACCCCACTACAAGTGTAAAATCAACCTACTCTAATTATTGTAGAGGTATTCATTAAAAGTTACACATAGTTAACAAGGTTAATGTGTTTTTCTGGTGCATACTGGAATGACTAACTTATCGGCTTCTGTATTTAGTTTGTATAAGAATGGTGTAAACAGCCGGTGGCATTGTTAATATTTGATATTTCATTTGAGAAGCTGGTGGTTTAACAGCTGCTCTAAAACAGGTGTCTCAAAATCCCCAATCCTCCACGAGTATCTGAAAATAAAGGGTATTCTGGCAGAGGGATATGGACCAGAGGGGAACAGGGCAGAGGGGAAGTGCAAAGGGCCTTCCAGCTCCAAATCCTATAGTTTAGGGAACTGAGAATCATGGGGGCAGACCGCAACGTGAAGTTGAGATCACAGTCACATCAGCTACACTCCTTTGGAATGGTGGAGCAGGGTCAAGGCCTGAACAGCCCACACCTGCTCACAGGTCCAATCAACTAGCAACATGGGTCTGTAGAACACAGGGAGAAGAAACATTGGTCAGAGAGAGATATAAATAAACATAGAAAATTACAGCGCTGTACAGGCCTTTCAGTCCTCAATGTTGCACCGACCTGTGGAACCAATCTGAAGCGCATCTCCCCTACACTATTCCATTTTCATCCATATATCTATCCAATGACCATTTAAAAGCCCTTAAAGTTGGTGAGTCTACTACTGTTGCAGGCAGGGCATTCTATGCGCCTACTATTCTCTGAGTTAGAAAACTACCTCTGACATCTGTCCTATATCTATCATCCCTCAATTTAAAGTTATGTCCCCTCATGCCAGCCATCACCATCCTAGGAAAAAGGCTCTCACTGTCCACCCTATCTAACTCTCTGATTATCCTATATGTCTTAATTAAGTCATCTCTCAACTTTCTTCTCTCTCATAACAGCCTCAAATCCCTCAGCCTTTCCTCATAAGACCTTCCCTCCATACCAGGCAACATCCTGGTAAATCTCCTCTGCACCCTTTCCAAAGCTTCCACGTCCTTCCTATAATGCGGTGACCAGAAGTGTACGCAATACTCCAAGTGCAGCCGCACCAGAGTTTTATACAGCTGCAGCATGACCTCATGGCTCCGAAACTTGATCCCTCTACCAATAAAAGCTAACACACCGTATGCCTTCTTAACAACCCTATCAACCCGGGTGGCAACTTCCAGGGATTTATGTACATGGATACAGAGATCTCTCTGTTCATGTACACTACCAAAAAACGTACCATTAGCCCAATATTCTTTATTCCTGTTGCTCCTCCCAAAGTGAATCACCTCACATTTTTCAGCATTAAACTCCATTTGCCACCTCTCAGCCCAGCTCTACAGCTTATCTGTGTCCCTCTATAACGTGCAACATCCTTCAGCACTATCCACGACTCCACTGATGTTAATGTCATCTGCAAATTTATTAACCCATTCTTCTACATCCTCATCCCGGTCACTTATAAAAATGACAAACAGCAGTGACCCCAAAACAGATCCTTGCAGTACACCACTAGTATCTGAACTCCAGGATAAACATTTCCCAACAACCACCACCCTCTGTCTTCTTTCAGCTAGCCAATTTCCGATCCAAACCGCTAAATCACCCTCAATCCCATGCCTCCGTATTTTGTGCAATAGCCTACCACGGGGAACCTTATCAAACACCTTACTAAAATCCATATGCACCACATCAACCACCTTACCCTCATCCACCTAGTTGGTCACCATCTCAAAGAAGTCAATAAGGTTTGTAAGGCCAGGACCTACCCTTCCCAGAACTATGCTGACTATCCCGAATCAACTTATTTCTCTATAGATGATTACAAATCCTATCTCTTATAACCTTTTCCAACACTTTACCCACAACCGAAATAAGGATAGAGATTTGGGACAGAAAAAACCCAAACCACTTCAACCTGAAACGTCTTGTATCTTTACCCCAAGTTTTGAAAGTGTTTTAATTTGTTTAAGTACTTATTCCATTTTTTTTTTGCAAGTTACTAATGAATCTGCCTCCAGTGCCCTTTCCAGTAGTTCCTTGTAAAATAAGGATATTGATTAAGCTTTTACCAACTAAAAAGAAATTGATGCTAATCAACAGACTATTAATTAGAATATTAATGCAGTATCTCTTGAATGCGTAGGCCCAGCAATTCTAATTTATTCATCTGCATTTAATTTTCAGCCCATTTTTCCATTATGGTCCATATGTGTATTAATTTTCTAGACATTTAAGAGTATGTTTCTCCTGAATAGATAATGAACAGATGGCACTAAGTCACACAATGACTAAATCATATTAAACTGCATCAATGCTTAAGGCAAACAGGATGCAACAAGAATATTTGGAGACATTCCTAACTGGTCTATTTAAATAATTTGTTTTTTTCGCTATTGTTTCTCTGTTTTCATTCCTTTCTTCAAGAGATCAACTTTATTTCATGAACTTGATGAAATATCTTCACTGTTGATTTTCAGTGCAGGTAAAGAGCCAGATACTACAGACCGTAAACTTATAGAATGAACCAGTCAGTGGATGCAGAGATGTGGACGTTCAAGTTTAAGTTGATCAGTGGCAAATAACATTTGTGCCATACAAAAGTGAATCTACCCAACTCCTCTTGGCATTTTTATCTCTGAAACCCTCACTATCAACATCCTGGAAACTATCACTGGCCATAAATTTAACTGGGTCAGCCATATTAACACAGTGTGTCAGAGGCTGGGAGTTTGGAGGCAAGTAATTCACCTCCTGACTCCCCAAAGCCTATCCACTATTTACAAGGCACAGTCAGGAGTGTGATGGTATACTGCCCATTTGCCTGGGTGGATGCAGCTCCCACAGCACTCAAGAGTTCAACACCTTCCAGATAAAGCAACCCCCTTGATTGTCACCACATCCATAAATGTTTATTCGCTCCACCACCAATGCTCTGTAGCAGCAGTGAGCACCATCTACAAGATCACTGCAGGAGCTCAGCAAGGGTCCTCAGCCAGCACCTTCCAAACACTACCATCTAGAAGGAGCAGATACATGGGAATACTTGCAAGTTCTCCTCCAAGTCACTCATCATCCTACTTTGGAAATATATTAATGTTCCTTCGCTATCGCTTGGTGTTTGAAGAAATCCTGGAAATCCCTTCCTAAGGATATTGTGGGCTTATCTACAACAAATGGACTGCAGCAATTCAAGAAGTTGTCTCACCACAACTTTCCCAAAGACAATTCAAGATGGCTAATTTGTTTTCACTTTGTTTTTGGTCAGAGAGCCTATAAAATGGAATGCCGATCCTGAATTTCAATATGGCTGAGACAATAGTGACATAGAAGAGATCTTAGAAGATAAAAGGGCTGAAGCTGATCATCAACACAAATATGAGATGAGCGATATTGAAGCCTTGTGCTATTTATGCGATTCCTAACCTCCTCTCCCATTGCCGAGAATCTGCTCCACACACTCCCAAAGACCCAATTCACACCCACAAGTTGGATATTGGAGAGATGGGAGAAGGAATGACACAGATTGCAATAATATCAGTAACAGAGACAAGAAAGCCTTCAATAAGAGAGGTTGAAGGTGCCTCTTCGATAACGAGTGCTTAATATTGTGAAGGACAGGAAGTAAATAAATAAATAACAATAATTAAATACAAAAAATATTCAGAGAGAGAGATGGGATAAAAAAAACATTTGAATTCTGCAAAGGGAGCCAGTTCCATGAATGTTTCTGCTCGTGCATCAGAGCAAATGAGTACAAACCAGTGAGAACAGCAAGCTAGCAGCAAGATGGATTGAGGTACAACAGTATTACAGATTCTGCACTCACTGTTTTCCTGGGTTCCATGTCAGCTGAGGTTTCAGTGTTGTGAAAATTAACTAGAAATCAGAAAGCAGAACAATTCTGCACAGAGTCCAGCATTCATTTCCAGCTGGCATCAATCAAGATTTGAGTAGTGGTCTTGACCCAGCCCGACAAAGGCCAACAGACAGGAACAGGGAGACTGATGACAATCAATTAACAACACTCAAGAAGCTCAACACTATTAAGGACAAAGCAGCCTATTTCATTGATACCACAGACACAAACATTCACTCCCTCCTCACTGATGCTCAGTCGCAGCAGTGTGTACTATCAAGATGAACTATAGACATTTACCTAAACTCCCGAGACAGCACCTTCCTAACTCCTGACAACGACATCTTGAAGGATAAAGGCAATAGTTACATGGGAACACCACCCTCTACAAACTTCCCTCCAAGCCATTCACCATCCGGACTTTGAAATATTTGGTTAATCCTTCAACGTCGCTGAGTCAAAATCCAGGAATTCCCTCATTTACAGTATGGTGGGAGCACTTGAAATGGACTGCCGTGATTCAAAAAGGCAGCTTGCTCACACCTTCTCAAAGATAACTAGAGATGGACAAAAATAGGAAGGGAATGGAGGGTTATGGATCCTGTAAGTGAAGACAGTTTTGTATGGAGTGTCAACACAGGTTTGGGTGGGGGCGTGGTGAAGGGTCTGTTCCAGTGCTGTATTGTTCTTTGTTCGAAGAAATGTTCGCCCAACCAGCAAAACCCACATCTCATCATGAATACAACAAGAGTCAGAAATGCGGGAGAGCAGAAACCCAGAATGTGAACATGTTCAACATGTTCCATCTCCCTTTCACCTCCATCATTTGCCTCTAGTTTCTGCCCCTCGCTCTCCTTGAGGAGCTAGATTTCCTATTTGGATTCGCCCCCAACACCACTGGTATCTAGCACCTGACTCAAGTAGTGTTCTTTAGATCTGGCTTGAGTGGCAACTGGCCAATGGACCATTCATGGGAAAGGGTGGACAGTTTGGAACTGCTTGACCCTTTTCTTGTCAGACCAACAACATAGCAACCGAGTGTTTGTTTCCCCCACTGGTCAGGAACTTGATGGAAAAGCCACCTAAATGTATTACTCCTGGTGAGTTTGGATAACATTACTCCCTATGGGATGAGAAATCTTGGTTGGTTATTTTGCCCATTATCAGTCCAGATATTTTGATGTCAAATTGAGCAGCCTTTGTGTTGCCGCAGGGGAGAGAAATCAACCTTCGAGGCAGTGATTGAGTGAGTTCAGTACCACCTAGGCAGTATAAACAGTCAGTGAGGCACCAGGGAAATGTGTTGTTTGCTTCTTTCATCCCTAACATTAGTTCCCATAAATCCGAATGACCAGAGGTTCTCCCAGATGGTCTTGGACGAGGGTCCGTCTCTGAGTCAGAGGGTTGTAAATTCAAACACCATCCCAGAATCTGAACTCAAAATTCATACTGGCTCTCTTAAAAAACACTGTGCTTTCAGAGATCATAAAGTCATGATGGCATGGAGGGTGGACATTCAGCCCATCAAATTCATGCTGACCTCCATTGAGCAATCCGGTCAGTTTCACCACACAACTCTATCCCGGTAACCCTGCAAATTTATTTCTCTCAGGTGGTTTCTTTTGGACATCATTGATCCTCCTCCGCTTCCAGTTCCCTAATAGACAGAGCTCCTGGTGCTGTCTTTTTGTTGTGATCTTAAATTGAGGTTCCATTGACAAAGAAAAATAATCCCATGGCTTTGTTTGTGGAGGTCTCTCTGATGAATATTTATCCCTCAACCAACAAGTTATCTAATCCTTTATCCAGGTTTTGTGTCCCGGTCACTGTCTATCATCAGGTCAGGAGTGGGTATGCTCACTGGTGGTTGCAGAATGTTCACCTTCTAACAGACTTTAGTAACCCAGATGGCATTTTACAACAATGGTTTCATGGTCATCAGTATTGAGACTATCGTTCAATTGCAGATTTTAAAATTTAAACTCAAGTTCCATCATCTGTCAACATGGTATCTGAACACACAACCCCAGAGGTTTAGCCTAGGTCTCTGCATTCCCAGTCCCATGACAATATCATTGCCTCCGCAAGTACTTAGAATTATATCATTGTTCCTTCATTGTCTTAAAATTTCCTCTCTAGCAGCACTATCGGTCTACCCACACCACATGGACTGCAGGAGTTCAAGAAGGCAGCTCACCACCACCTTCTCCAGGACCACCAGCAAAGGGCATTAACACTGGCCTTATCAGGGACAGTCACATGCCAGAAGCAAACGACAAAAAATTGCAATAACAGCTACTCTTTGGGATATTTTGAACCAATTGAAAGAAAATGGTTAAATCATTCGATTCTTCTGAACTATTCAATTTCTAATGAGACTCTGCTTGGCTGTGCATTTTGCACTGGATAGGAACTGCAGCAAAACTGCCTGAACTCAATTGGTTCCATCACTGCATATCCTCTATCCTCAAGAGAGCCCTGGGTTAATCACCATCAACAAACACCTTTTTTTTAACCGGCTTGTCAATCACTTCACTGTCCTGAGGCTGTAAATGAAGGAGATGGTCCAATTAAATTGGTCTGCTCTAACAAGCAATGCCGCAATACAAGTTCCCTGGAGAACTGAGCAGGAACCGGAGGCAATGGCTTATTCAGAGAGACTCCAAAGAAAAATGAGAGGGAAGAAACATCTGACTGACAGGAGACATCATCCAAGTCTTTAACTGCTCAGAGGCAATGTCGATGTAAAGTGGTTAATTAACACATGATTAAAAAATGACCAGAAACACAAGATGAGAAGGAACGTTCCTCTCTTCAACCTCTTTGACAATTTGATTAAACACTTCAAATGAAAATAATGAAGTGGTATTAACCTGAAGCATTAATTCTGCTTCTTTCTTCTTTCTTACTGCTTGAGGACTGGAGGACACTGACAGTCAAACCAAAGGAGCTAAATTCCTTTTCCCCAGCAAGTGGTTAGGATGTGGAATACACTTAGGACTCAAAGTCAAACAACATAAAAGGGGCCTTGCATCCCAGTGAGTCTGTCCGATTTATTGATGTATGTATGTACATACGTACGTACGTACATATGTATGTATGTATGCATGCATGTATCTTTTAAAGATTGCAAGGTTTGCTGCCATTACTACCCCTCCATGCCTAGCTGAGAGTGTGGTGGAGCCAGACTCAATTGGGGATTCCAAAAGGGAATTGAGTACTTACTTGAAGATAAAAGAAAACTTCTGCTTTACTGAGAAAGGGAGGGGGCTGGGACTAGCTTTTGCAGGAAGTCAGCATGGAATCAATGGGCTCTACACTCTCCTTCAGCATAGTAATAATTACATGTGAAGGAGCACACTCAGAATGAAGGGAGGATGGAGGATGCCATTTTTAAAACGGAACTATGACTACTATAGAGAAACAGGCAGATAATTAGCCAGCTCCTTCTGGAATGTCAGAGGAGTGAGAGGAGTGAGGTTGAAAGGACCAAGGGCAAGAGGACTGAGGGCAACAGGAGTGAGAGCAAGAGGACTGAAGGCGAGAGGACCAAAAGTGAGAGGACTGAGGGCAAGAGGACAGAGGATGAGAGGACAGAGGGTGAGAGGAGTGAGGGCAACAGGAGTGAGGGTGACAAGACTGAGGGAGAGTGGAATGAGGGAGAATGGAATTATAGCAAGAGGACTGAGAGAATGTGAAGAGACAGCGAGAGGACTGAGGGCGAGGATGGGGGAGGGGACCAATTTGGTTTCCATTCTTCCACAGCCCTTGCATAGACACTATGAAAGAAAAATAGAAGAAAAATAGTAGTCTTGCAGTAAGATGCACAATGGGCCAAATGGCCTACTTCTATTCTGATTTGCAACAACTGCATCCAAATATTTCTTCAGTGGTTCCAAGATATTACTACAGCCATTCAGAGTTCCAGACTGAGGTAATAGCCAACGTGAAAACTGAAAAAGTTCTAAATTTAACATCCACTTGGTCAAAACTACATTGTTTATGCCTGAAGCTTATCTAGAGGAACAATTGAGTCTCTACTGAAAAGGACAGAGAATATATCATCAGAATTCTCTTGACTAAAACTTGGCACCCACAGGGTGAGGGTTATGATATCCCTTGGGACTTGGTTGGTATAAGATGATGGCAGTGACTCAGATGCTTTCTGTGCTCTAATTTAATAAGCTGCAGCTCAGAGCCCTGATATCTATCAACACTTCCAATGTTTTTCCTTGCACAAATAACATTTTGCTGAAGAGAAAATCAATGTTCATAAAAACAAAGATGGTTTGGTGAGCTGTGAGATCACAGTCAAAGCAATGCAACAGCAACTTGCAGTTACATATTACCCTTAATAAAAGGTTCCAAGGCACTTTACAGGAACTATATGGAATAAAATCAGGACTTCAGCTATATAAGGAAATATTAGACCAAGTGACCAAAAACTTGGTCAAAAGCATCTTTAAGAGAGGTAGAGAGGGGAAGAGTTTTATGGTGAAAATTCCAGAGTTCAGAGCCCAAGGTAACTGGGGATTACATTGTTGGATCCATTAGAGTGAGGCATTTCCAAAAGCCATAATTGCTGGTGTGCTGCTGTGCAGAGAAACAATGGGTTTCTGGAGTTGGAGGCTGGAGAGATTCTGTTGAACACATATGTAGTTGAACGTTTCAGGTAAGCCTGTGATACTAACACATTTATGTGTTACAAGGAAGTCAGACCCTGTAGAGCTCACAGCATGCTGCTGCATAGATTTATTATCATGCTCAGACTGGTCCTTAAAAATAATCATGAAATCTGGCCTCAGTCTGAGTGAAAGACCTCAAGTACCAACACGGTAGTCAGATGTAGACTCCAGAGTCAAGGGTGTGGTGCTGGAAAAGCACAGCAGGTCAGGTAGCATCCAAGGAGCAGGAGAATCAACATTCCGGGCATAAGCCCTTCATCAGGGCTTGTTGATTCCCCTGTTCCTCGGATGCTGCCTGACCGGCTGTGCTTTTCCAACACCACATTCTCCACTCTGATCTCTAGCATCTGCAGTCCTCACTTTTTCCCCGATGTAGACTCCAGTCTAGAGTAGATGATATTTTTCTCAGATAAACCTGAACAACCCCAAAGCAAAAAAGTCCTTAGAAGGGAGATAGAGGAATTGAAGATTTCCTTGAAGTGAATTGCAGTGAAGTTAACTCTGAACTGGCAGGATGCCCACACCAGCCGCTTTGATGTTGTTAAAGCACAAGAGTAAGTACTTAGCAGGGAGGTGTGGAAGACTCAGTTCTACAGCTACAGAGCAGCCCTGCATCTCCACTCAAAGCAGCAACAGCTTCAGGTCAGTGCTTCCTTGGACACAGCGGGTTTCATTGCCAGAGATCCTTATTTGGCAAAATGTTGCTAAAAACTCAGCAGGTTTTTCAGTCCGTCCTAGCAGCCTTTGATGTTCATTTTAGTCCTTGTTATTAAACATGACAGATTCATCTATGTGTCCGAGCAGCAAGCGTACAATCCAAACTAAAAAGTAAAGGCATCATATCCCAGAGGGCCACTCTCGTTAGACAGACAGATGATTGGTAATGAGTTTAACTCTGAGGGCACCACACCTCAGGCAAGGGATGAGGTTGAGAAGCTGGAACCTTCATGGTAACCTTAGCTGGTGTGAGACATGAACCCATGCTGTTGGAATTAGTCTGCATTGCAAACTAGCCAGCCAGCCAGTAAGCTAACCATCATGAAGCAACAAAGGGAAAAATATTATTAAGGAGCCTACCAGCTCGAAACAAATCCTTGTCCAACCTGATCTTCTACAGCAGTTACCAAATATATTAGCCCAAGTCAAAGACAGTCCCAGTGAAGGTGATGAGTGTATTGCATTCATGAGGAATTGTCTCAGCCTCTCCAAGAAAATGAACTTGAGTCTGAAGAAAAATGGATGAAATTTTGTGAAGAATATTTGCAGCTTCTCCAAGAGTTTGATCAGCTTCATGATCTTTCTGCAGTTTGTTGGAAAAGGATGATCCTCTTTGTCCTTCAGGGATTCCTAACTAGGAAACCCAACCAGTGGCAGAATTGAGAACACACCCCTCTCTGGTCCAGTTTCATCACTTCAGGAAGATCTTGTGATACGCGATTCATCGGTCATTGATGCAGCACATCAAAATCCCTCTGATATTCCTGCAAATTTGATGGAGCAGCTTTCTTCTCCCACTCCTGTGGTCAAGCCAGTTTGTAGGAGCAGCTGTACTCATGAAGAAACATGTCTATTGAAGAAGTGTTGAAAGTTCCAGTGCGTTCAGCTTTACAGGGTGCTCGCACTGGGATTTTGTTTGGCAGCATAGAGGCACATGATGAAACCATACACGGAACAGGAAACTTTACATATATAGGAAAATCCTTCAGCAATAACACATTTGAGAATGATGGCCTACCTTTATATGAGGGCTTAGAAAATTCTTCTTCTTTGTCTTTAGCTCCCGAGGCACTGCAAGAGGAAATGGTACACATTGTTAAAGCTGCTCTCATCTGTTCTTTTCATCCAGCGTGTTTTGTGGCTTCAGATGTAGTCTTAACATCCTGACTGTGAACCTTCTTATGAAAGCAGCAATCACTGAAGAGATCTTGCTGATTCTTCGCAGTCCTTTATGAAGTGGATCCTTACTCTGCAGTCTTCTGAAAGGTTTGCTCTACTCTTCATCCTAAACCTGAGAATATAGCACACAGTGCAGGAGCCTTGAGATGTCATTGTCCCACTATTGCAGCAGAATGCTGATACTCCTCAGCACTTTTTTAATGATTCGACATCCCCATTCAGTAGTCTTCCACAGGCAGATTCTCTCTTTACCAGAAGGTCTCGAGAAAGCGATAGCATTAATTGGCGTCCAATTAAGAGGAAATGGTGACCAACCTCCTGTTCTCATCCTGGTGCAGCAGCCCCTTGGCCATTTATCCCCTCAGTGCTATGAGCTTTGAGAAACCATCACTAATCCTTCTCTTTTTGTTCCAGGCTAATGACTTTCATTCCTGCCATTGACCTCCTGCCATATTTGGAATGCTTCTCAGGAGAAGTCGTTCGACCTGTATAACATATGAAGCTGAAAACAATGGACTTGGGGTGGGGGGATGGTAGGTGTGGGAGTTGAAAATACATTCAGTCTGAAAGGAAATAGTTTTGGTTGTTGTCAGTTGAGAAAATAGTAAATTGTTGGAAAACTCAACTGTGGAGGAGATGTCAAAATATGAATATACATACATCAAGATTGGAGGTTAGAATCTGTCCTGCTCAGAGCATGCTGCTCTGTCGCTTTACCATTACGTAGACAATTTAATAAATGTTATTTTAAGGTAACCTAGAAGTCTGGCCTGAGCCTGAAGAACACAAATTGGAACAAGTTACAACAGAGCAGATAAGAGAGATGGAGAGAGGGGAAGACAGTGGAGAGACTTCAAAACAAGGATGGGCATTGAGGTTTGGATTAGAGTGTTGCTGGAAAAGCACAGCAGGTCAGGCAGCATCCAAGGAGCAGGAAAAGCGACATTTTGGGCAAAAGCCCTTAATCAGGAATGGAGGCAGGGAGCCTCCAGGATGGAGAGATAAAATGGGGGTGGGTGGAGTGGATAGGTGGGAAGGGAGATTGTCAGGTAGGACAGTTATGAGGACAGTGCTGAGCTGGAAGTTTGGAACTGAGGTAAGGTGGGGGGAGGGGAATGAGAAAACTGGTGAAGTCCACATTGATGCCCTGGAGTTGAAGTGTTCCAAGGCAGAAGATGAGGTGTTCTTCCTCCAGGTGTTGGATTGGAGGGAGGGAGCGCTCCACCCTCCCCTCTGATTTATCACCTCCATCCCCACCCCCACTCACCTATTGTACTCTTTGCTACCTTCTCCCCAGCCCACCCCCACCCCCCACATTTATCTCTCCACCCTGGAGGCTCCCTGCCTCCATTCCTGATGAAGGGCTTTTGATCAAAATGTCGATTTTCCTGCTCCTCGGATGCGCCTGACTTGCTGTGCTTTTCCAGCACCACTCTAATCTAAACTCTGGTTTCCAGCATCTGCAGTCCTCACTTTTGCCTTTGGGCATTGAGGTGCTGTGTGACCAGGAGCCAATACAAGTCAGCAAGTACAAGGAATACAGTGAATAGGATTTGGTGAACTTGGATATGGAGAGCAGAAGTGTGAGTGATTGCATGTTTGGGGATGTTAAATGTGAGCATGAAGCTAAGCGTGTGCTGGAATAGACGTCTACAAGTAACAAAGGCATACTTGAGAACTTCAACTTCAGATGAGCTGACACAGGGAAAAGGTTGGACAATGTTACAGAGGTGGAAATGGCAAGTCTCACTGCTGTGCAGATAATGTGGTTGGCATCTCCACTTAAAATCAAATATAATACCAGAGCTTTCAGACAGTCTAGTTCAGCCTTAGGTAGTTGGCCAGGAGATGGAGGAAGCTGGTAGTTCTAGAATAGAGTCTGAGATGGGGAACTGAAATCAATAATTTTTGCCTTCTCAGCTGGAGGAAATATTGGGAGATAATGGACAAAGGGGATAAGGGAAGTGGTAGGGAGATGCAAACATCATGAAAATAGATGAAGTTTTCAAAGACCAGAGCATGGATGAGAAATAAGAGGGGGACAAAGGACAGATCTCCAGATGACACCACAGACGATGGTGTGAGAGCAAGAAGAGAAGCCATTGTAAGTCATTCTCTGGCTGGGTCAAGATAAACAGAAATAAAATCAGGAAAGTCTTACCCTGCTGGATGATAGTAGAGATGTTTATGGGCGAGCATAATGTTATGGACAACTGTATCATAAGTTGAAGCTAGGCTGAGAAGTATAGGGAGGGAAAAGCTACCCTGGTCACAGTCGCAAACAGGACATTGTTTAACTCGTTCCCCCAGGATATTGGCATTGCTGTCTCGAATTGCTCCTTGATGTGCATGGCATTACAGAGGGCAGTTCAAAGCCAACACAGTTGTGGAAGGCACATGTAGGAGAGACTGGATGAGGATGAAAAGGACAATAGAGGACTAGGTGGGCTTTTACAAATTACACTAATAGGTTTACATTCACCATCCCTGAGCTGAGCTTTCAATTACATATTTTTGTGGATTGAATTTAAATTTCTACTGCTGTGGTGGGTTTTGAACCATGTCCCCCAAGGCGATGGCCTGGATCAACGGTTAACAATTTTAATATTAGCCATCATGTCCCCCAAATCCCATGACTGCAAACTTGCCAAGAGCCATTTCTGTACTGTTCAGCAGAGTGGAATCTGACTGAAGGGAAGTAAAAATGGCACTGAGTGAGAGATGGGAATGGATTTGGGAACAGCACATTCTTGGACTTTGGAGCAGAAAAGGAGATTAGAGCTGAGATGATAGTTTGCAAGAATGGTGGAATTAAAAGGGCAAGAATGATAGCAATAGATTTGAAGGATGGAAACGGTGGAAGAAATCTTTGAACTTGCAACACAAGCAATAATGGAATTACTTAAACTATGGAGTGTTTAATGAGTTGGAAATTACATGTGTGTGAGATTACCAGAATGTGATAGAATTAGGTCATGGCTTTGACCAGTGGACTTAACTTTGTTGACTCAGTCTCAGTGAGTTCAGTTTCTTTAGTCAAATTATGAATGACAGAATTAAACAATACTTACAGTTAATAAAATCCATACTGGGAAGAACTAGCACCACTACTTAATAAAACATTTACAATTCATCAAATATTAATGCCAAAGTGGAAATGTAAGGAGTAACCCTGTATATATTTATATCTGTAAACTAATTTTGAAAGTCAATTACATTTCTGTTACACACTGTCTTGAAACTAACTTGCATATGTCGTTGCAATATTGTCACTGAACTGAGATTTTCTGTTATACTCTCGAGCGTTTAGATGAATGAGAGGCAATCTCATTGAAATATACAAGACTCTGCAGGGTTTTGACTGCTCAAAGGCTTAATGATTGTTTCTGTTGGTCAGGGAATATAAAGTCGAGGGGCACAGTCACAGAAGAAGGTGTTAATCATTTTGCGCTGAGATTAGGAGAAATTAAGAGGATTAGAAATCTTTGGAATTCTCTGCCACAGAAGCTTCTGGATTCTCGATCATTGAATATATTCAAGGTTGGAATGGACAGATGTTTGGACTCTCAGGGAATTGAACGATACAAGTATTGTTGTGGTTCTGTTCACCGAGCTGGAAATTTTTGTTGCAAACGTTTCGTCCCCTGTTTGCAACAAAAATTTCCAGCTCGGCGAACAGAACCACAACAACGAGCACCCGAGCTACAAATCTTCACCCAAACTTTGAATACAAGTATTAGAAGGAAGTGGTGTGAATCCCAAGATCAGCCATGACTGTATAAAGTAGCAGAGTAGGATTGATGGGCAGAATGGTCAACTCCTGCTCCTATTTGTTTGCGTTCTCTATATCATATCTGCACTGTTTGTATTGTACAATTTGTTGGTCACTGAGACATCAGTGCTGGATAATGAAAACTGTGATCAGTTTTTGAGCCACTGCCACGAAGGATTTCAAGTTTGGGATCTGAAAGGCTATGTGTTCTATTAATTCCATCATAGACTTTAACAAAACACCTCTCAGCTCGAGAGCCCCATCGAACCTGAACATCCCCAGTTTTGTGCAGGGATAGAATTCAAATTTCTCCTGGCATTTATGTGAAGTGTATCCTGACATCAGCCTGAATGTCCCAGCTCAAATTTTAAGCTTCTGCTTATTTGTTCTGGAGTCGCCCCTGAAGAAGAAATAATTTCACTCTCTCTTACTATCTCTTAATCGGTGGAAGGAGTTTGATCAGCCTATACCATCAGTAAACCCTTTCCCCCAGCACCAAGTGCATATCTACTTATTCAGCACCCTCACACCCTCACTATGTAATGCCTCGTTTCCCCCATTACCATGGTACTAACTGTATGTCTACAGCTGTCAATCCAGGTCCCTCACACCATCACTCAGTAATACCTTTTTTCCTGTCCAGTACTGTGGTACTGACTGTACCTTTACTGATGTAATCCAGCTCCCTTACAGTCAGAGTCTTAGAGATGTACAGCACGGAAATAGACCCTTCGGTCCAACTCGTCTATGCCGACCAGATATCCCAACCCAATCTAGTTCCACCTGCCAGCACCTGGCCCATAATCCCTCTAAACCCTTCCTATTCACATACCCATCCAGATGCCTTTTAAATGTTGCAATTGTACTAGCCCTCCACCACTTCCTCAAACAGCTCATTCCATACACATACCCTCTGGTTCCATGGCTATTGCAGGGTACGATAGGGCTCCCACAATCAATCTCTGGCTCACACACATTCTGGGATCCAGTAATGACAATTCATACCAGTGCCTCTAGTTGTTTGAGGGAGCAGTCTGCCAGGATTCCGGCTCTCGACAATTCTCCAGGATTGACAGTGTCCAATATTAATGTCAAGTGATGACAGAATTATTGTTGGCAGTGATATCATCTGCAGTCAAATAGCCAGTAAGATCATCGCTTGAGAGAATTAGAAAGTAGGACTGGAAATAAACTTCTTAGCAATAAGAAGGGGAATACACAGAAATTGTGAATAATTCTGAAGGTTATCTTATCTCAAAGATCTCACTGAGTTGCAACAGGCATGACGAGAAATAGATTTGGAAGCCAATATAAAAACTAAAAGATCAAAGCTGCACAATATGTATTAATACACTTTGAGTGGCAGTAATGAGCAGTCTTTCACCAGAGAAGCTAGGTGTAGGGCGGAGACACTGTACAGGATGCTCAAAGGTTGGATAGAGCAGGGGAGGTGGCAAATATGCAGCATATCACATGCAACATATAATTAATAGCAGGCAGTCCCAGTGTGCAGATCATTCAGTGAAGCTGCTAGGCCTTCCACCTCCTGCTGTAGATCCTGCATTCATAAACACTGTTGACTCTTCACAAAAGCAACAGAATCACATAAACATCTTTTGAAGATCATATCTTTGATTTCACAATAAAAGACTTCAATAACAACTCCCTGATGTTGCAACCTTTTTGCTGTTACACGCTCCCCTCACTCTCCCCTTTCCATCAGCGACCAGGAATTTCATATTCCCTTTTCATCTTTATTCTTTGAGTCAAAGTGGGGAATATTAGAATGGAGGAATAAATAGAGCAATGGAGAAATAAAATGTAGAGCAAAGTGCCTCGATACTGTTTCATCAAAACTCCAAGGATAGGTTCAGCACGGAGTAGGAGTGCCAGATTTTCTTCCTTAAGCGACATTAGTGAAGCAGATGGGTTTTTACAAAATTGACAGTGGTTACCATTAGACTATTTTATTAAAAATTCCATATGCTTAATGTATTCAAATTTTACCATCTTTCATGGTGAGATTCAAACACATAACTTCATGAGTGTGCAGACTGGATGCAGAATAAATCTTCCTACTCTTTTAAACCGAAGGTAAATTGCTCTCGAGTGGACTGTTACTCAAAAGACCCAGCAAATGTTCTGTGGATCAGCCTCAAATCTTGCCAAGATAGATGGTGGATTTTGAGTTCAATAAATATCTGGATTGAAGAATCCAAGAATGAATATTAATCTGTTGTCAGTTTTTGGAGAAACCCATCAGGTTTACTAACGTCCCTTAGAGACAGAAACTGCCATCCTTACCTGGTCTGGCCACACGTGACTCCAGACCCACAGCAACTTGACTGTTAACTGCCCCTGAACAATTAGGGATGGGCAATAAATGCTGGCCTAGCCAGCCACGCCCTCATCCCATGAATGAATATAAAAAAAGCATGGGGTTAGAACAGAGTTAAACTCTTCCTCTGCGCTTCCATCAAACATTCCCAGAACAGATACAGGTTGCCTGACTTGCTGAGTGGTGCCTGGACTTTTGTTTTTATTTTGGTCAGTGATAGATGGGGGTGGATTGGATGTTATGGCGCAGGCACAATTTCAAGGTCATTTGTGGGACCTGCTTGCAAAGTCTAGAGATACGCACAAAATTCTGAAATTGGTTAGAGTCTTTGGGTTGCCTGTCTCACAGCAAGAATCCAGATCATTATCGGTGGAAAAGAGAGATGGGGGAGACTATGGATCCTGCCTCATGGCGAGCTGGAGCTCAATCAGCACTGTGTTGTGTCAGAGAAAATTATGTTGCCTCGGTCTTGGTGAAAGAGGAGGCAGTTTAGATAGTGAAGTGTTTAAAATTAGATATGGTCTAACTAAAATGGAATAAGGCACAAGGACTGACCATAAGACACAAGAGGAGATGTACACCATTCAGATCAGCGAGTCCACTCTACCATTCAATGAGGTCATGCTGATCTGAAAATCCTCATCTCCACTTTCCTGTCTTATCTAATAACTGTTGATTCCTTTCAATATTTCTAAGGGAGATGAAATTGGAAATTATCAAGGCATTGGTCACAAATTTTCAGACTCTCTTAGATTCAGCTGTTGTACCAGAGAAGTGGAGCATTGCAAGTATATCAAAAAACAAAAAAATCAAATAACAACAAAGCACAGGAATGAGCTCTTCAGTCCATCAAGTCTGCGTGACACTTTGCCTTCTAGACTCAAAATCTTCTGCCCCTATGCAGTCTGTGTCTCTCTATTCCATGTTTGTCAAAATGGCACTTAAAAT
Source organism: Chiloscyllium plagiosum (assembly GCF_004010195.1). Lineage (NCBI taxonomy): Eukaryota > Metazoa > Chordata > Chondrichthyes > Orectolobiformes > Hemiscylliidae > Chiloscyllium > Chiloscyllium plagiosum. The sequence goes on along the minus strand of NC_057731.1, from coordinate 45,624,676 downwards.
GTTGCTATTGTATCTGCTTCTACCACCACCCCCTCTGGCAGTGCACTTACCACCTTCTGTGTAAAAAAATCTGCCTCTCACATTTCATTTTAAACTGTCCTCGTTTTGCCTTAAACCTATGTCTTTTAGAAGGATGAGAAGGGACCTGTTTTGAGATGTATAAGATTATTAAAGGATTGGACACTCTGGAGGCAGGAAGCATGTTTCTGCAGATGGGTGAGTCCAGAACCAGAGGACACAGTTTAAAAATAAGGGGTAGGCTATTTAGAACCGAGTTGATGAGAAACTTCTTCACCCAGAGAGTGGTGGATATATGGAATGTTCTGCCCCAGAAGGCAGTGGAGGCCAAGTCTCTGGATACTTTCAAGAAAGAGATGGATAGAGCTCTTAAAGATAGTGGAATCAAGGGTTATGGGGATAAGGTAGGAACAGCATACTGATTGTGGATGATCAACCATGGTCATAATGAATGGTAGTGCTGGATCAAAGGGCCAAGTGGCCTACTCCTGCACCTATTGTCCTCTTATAATTGATATTTCAACCCTTCTATCCATGCTTCTCATAATTTTGAAAACTTCTATCAGATCAGCCCCCATCATCCGACATTCAAGTGAAAACAAACCAAGTTTATCTAATCTGTCCTCAGAACCAATACCCTCCAAACCAGGTAACATCCTGGTAAACCATTTCTGTACTCTCTCCAAAGCCTCCACACCCTTCTGATAGTGTGGCGACCAGACCTGTACACAATATTCCAAATGTGGTCAAACTAAAGTTCTATATAACTGCAACATGACTTACCAATTTTTATATTCCATGCTCCGACCGATGAAGACAAGCACACCATATGCCTTCTTGACTACCTTATCCACTTGTGTTGTTACTTGGGAACTGTGAACCTGTATGCCTAGATCGCTCTGCATGCTAATGCTTCAGGGGTTCTGCCATTTACTCTATACTTTCCTAGACCTTCCAAAATGCATCATCTTGCATTTGCTTGAACGAAATTCCATCTGTGATTTCTCCACCCAGATCTCCAGCCTATCTAATATCTTGCTGTATCCACTGGCAATCCTCTGCACTATCTGTAGTTCCCCCAATCTTTCTGTTGTCTGTCAAATTAATCAGGTCACCTACATCTTCCTCCAAATCATTTATATATTTATATATTAATTTCAAACAATCAGCATCACTGCACTGATACCTGTGGAACACTACTAGTCACAGATCTCCAGCCAGAAAAGTACCATTCCACCATTACTCTGTCTTTTATTCCCAAGCCAGTTCTGTATTCATCTTACCACAGATCCCATGCAACTTCAACTTCAGTGTCTGCCTGCCATGGGGGGACTTTGTCAAAGGCCTTGCTAAAGTCCATATAAACAATATCCACCACCCTGCCCTCAATCATCTGTGCCACTGCCTCAAATTATTCAATCAAGTATGCAGGACACAACCTTCCCACTCAAATGCTGTCCAATCCAATAATGCTGCCTATTGTTGACAATTTCATATTTTTCTAAATGTGTGTAAATCCTAGTCCTAAGAATCTTCTCTTATAATTTCCCTACCACTGATGTGAGGCTCATTGGCCTATTATTTCCTGGACTATCCCAGTTTCCTGTTCCGCCCTTAAACAAAGGAACAACATTGGCTATTCTCCAGTCTTCTGGGACCTCTTCAGTGACTAAAGAGGATATAAAGATTTCATTAAAGGCCCCAACAGTTTCCTTACCTCCATCAGCATTCTAGGTTGGAGTCTTTCAGGTCCTGGGGGACTGCTCTACCTTAATGCTTTCAAAACACCTAAGACCTTCTTTTTATATCATATATCAACATAGCCCTCTCTAGTCTCAGCATTCACATCTTTAATTTTTATGAATATTGATGCAAAGTACTCATTAAGGACTTCACTCACTTCCTCCAAGTAGCATAAGTTTCCTCCTTTATCCTTGAGCCAGACTTACCCTTTCCCTAGCAATCCTCTTGCTCCTTATAAACAGATAAAACGTCATGGGATTTTCCTTAATCCTGTGTGCCAAGGGCTTTCTATGGCACCTTTTTTGCCTTCCTAACTCTGTTTAAGATTTTTCCTGCTTTCTTTATGTCATTCAAGGGCTCTGCCTGGCTTTGGTTTCCTAAACCTTTTGTATGCTTTCTTTTTCTTTTGATTAAGCTCATAATTTCTCATCATCCAAGGCTCCCAAATCTTGTCATCCTTCATTTTCATGCTGGCCTGAACTCTGATCAAATGGCCTTCAAAAGATTCCCACATTATTCTTCTTCATAATTAACTAAAATGTGCAGAATTATGGTCACTGTTCCCAAAATGCTCCCAAATGAAACTGCAAACACCAATATCAGCTCTAGTATGGCCCCTTCCCTAGTTGGAGAAAGTAAGGACTGCAGATGCTGGAGATCAGAGTTGAAAAGCGTGGTGCTGGAAAAGCACAGTGGGTCAGGCAGCATCCAAGGAGCAGGAGAGTCGACGTTTCAGGCAGGAACTCTTCATCAGGAATGAGGGTCAGGGTTAGGGTTCTCAACGAATAGCTCATTCTCAAAACATTGACTCTCCTGCTTCTCAGATGCTGCCTGACCAGCTGCGCTTTTCCAGGACCACACTTTTCAACCCTTCCCTAGTTAGAGTATTTACATGTTGTTTCAAGATATCCTCCTTCATCCAAGTCCCTGGCAGTAAAGGAGTCAAAAGACATGATAGGCCAGCAACTACAAGCCACGCAGTTTTAATTCAATGATATAAAAGCTTCTAGAAAGAGTAATTCAGGACAAAATTAATCATCACATGGGCAATGCAGACAATAAGGTAATATAAAGATGGATTTGCTAACTTACTTGAGCTTTCTTCATGAAGTAATTGAGTTTTCATGAGGGAAATGGTATGATATGGTTAATAAACATGTTATTTGGAATTTTTTGAAAAGCCTTCTTCTGTTCTCATGGATAGTGACAAAGAGAAACAACTTGATCCTTTTTTACACTTTTGATATATCTTGTGCTGTCATGGGGCCTGATTCCACTGCACTTCTCCCAAGGGAGTTGTAACACGGGCAACACTAATGGTGAATTCGTGTTGTTCAGGCTGGAGAGAGGTTTATGGTAGACTTTCCCATTACACAATACAATTCCTGGAAGAAAGCGAACTGTAGAAAGATAGTATACAACTTCAAAGGACATGGATAGCCTCATGAAACGGGCAGATAAGTGGAAGACAGAATTTAATGCAGAGGCATATTAAATTATTTATTTTGGTGGAAGGAATATGGAACTATTGTAAGGTATAGGATGCAATTCGAAAAGGTGTGTGAGAGCAGTGGGTCCTGGGTGTAGATTCTTATAATCAGCCTGTTCAGACATGTTATTACATGCCTCTGGAGCAGGTGGGACTGAACCTGGGCATTCTAGTCCAGAGTAAGGGACACTACCACTGTGTCACAAAGACCTAGGACTTGGGTGCATTATATTTTGAAAAAAATCTGATGAAATCAAATCAATCCAAATAATCAATTAACTCAAGAAACTGCCCTTAAAAGGGCAACAGGAACTGAACTGAGAAGGAATTAAAACTATCGCAAAGCTGTGTGAGAGTGCAAATGGAGAGATTTTACCTTATGACCACCATCTGGTTTAGAATCTGATCTCACTAGTTTGAGTCTCAGAAATGAGTGCCACCCACCAAGTCAGCTGACAAAAACTACAGTTTCGAGAATTGGATGTTGTTAATTTGCATGTTGTATTTTGTTTCCCGAGATGCATCAAATTTAATGCACATCTTAAAGAGCTTCTAGTGTTGAGGCATATAAGAGCAAAGGTGCTGCAATGTTTGGAAATTGAACCCAAATCAACTGTTCGGCAGGTAGCTATGCTCACCACTAAATCATTGTTGCATGTCTTGGGGGTAAATGCACACAATTATTGTGGTGGCAGGACAAGTTAAGATCAGGAATAATACAACATCCTGGCTTTATTATTAAGGATAGGGAGTACAACAGTCAGGAAACAGTTAAACCTGTATAAAACACTAGTTCGGTCTCAACCAGAGTACAGCATCTAGTTTCAGGCTCTGCACTTTAGAGAGGAGGTGAAGACATTACAGAAAGCATAAAAAAGATTAATGAGGAATATTCAGGGATGAGAAATTTGAGTTATGTAAATAGATTGGACAGGTTGTGGCTGTTCTCTTCAGAGAAAGTTGAGAAGAGCTTTAGTTGAAGTGTTCAAAATCACGAGGGGCTTAGAGACAGTGGACAGATAGAAACTGTTCCATCAGCAAAGGGATTGAGAACCAGAAGGCAGAGGTGTACGCTGATTGACCAAAAATTACAGAAGTGTCATGAAGGAAAACATGGTTCACGTAGTGTGTGGTTAGGGTGTGGATTGCACTGCCTGATAGTACGGTGGTGGCAGGTTCAAACGAGGCTTTCACAGGGGAACTAGATCATTATCTGAAAAGGAAGAATGTGTAGGGCCATGGTGAGAAACCAGGGAACGGCACAAGGTGAACTGCTGCTTTAGAGAGCTAGCACAGATGCAAAGCGCCATATATGGCTTCTGCCTTTGCTGTAACGATTCTACGAGGTATAAAGTCACAGGTTCAAGTTTCACTCATGGATTTGAGGACAACGTCCAGGTTGACACTCTAGTGCAGTGTTTGCAAAGCCTGAGATTCCACCGTTGATATGTGCCTACCCACTCGGGTAAACATCTCACTGTCGAAGACAGAGGTGTTTTCCGTGGTGCTTAGGGCCATTCTTTAATCCGCTACCAATATTACTAAAAAGAAATTTGTTTGCTATCACATTGTGTTTGTGGGATCTTACTGCATAGAAATAGACTGCAGTGTTTCCTACATTAAAACAACAAGCACACATCAAAAAAAAATCTTTAATTGTAAAGTCTTTTGAGACATAGTGAAGTTGTGAAAGGCAGTTTAGAAATGCAAGTTCTTCCTTTTGCTTTTTCTGTCCATTGTGGATGTGCAAGAATGTTTAACCCATGCTGTGTGTTCTTCCTGAACATGGCAGCAAGGTGGCTCAGTGGTTAGCACTACGGCCTCACAGCGCCAGAGACCTGGATTTGATTCCAACCACGGGTGACTGCCTCTGGAGTTCGCGCATTCTCCCAGTGTCTGCGTGGGTTTCCTCCAGCGACTATGTCCTCCCACAGTCCAAAGATGTGCAGGTTAGGTGGATGGGTTGTGGGAAATGCAGGGTTACAACAATGGGGTGAGGAGGTGTGGGGGATCTGGGTGGAATGCTCTTTGGAGAGCTGGTCTGGACTTGATGGACTGAATGACCTGCTTCCACATTATAGGGAATTCTACTCAAAAGAGTTAATTAGTAAATGTACCACTTACTGTAACACTGAGACATACAGGACAGGAAGAGCTGAACTTCAGTACAAATGTCACTGGCAGGTACAATGTTTCTGTCGCCTTACAACAATGCTATCAGCACATACCTCTAATGAAATACAAGAATGCAGCTGGATCATGATGCATGCTAACCGAATATACTCACTCACATAATGCTCAGGTTGAATTTCATCAGTTTTTTTTTCCTACCCTTGAATTTTACAAGAAGTGTACATTTCCAAAAGAGGCTCCTCTTCAGGGAAGCAATGAAACCATAGTCGTAGCCTCTGCATTGGAAAACAGAGCTCCCATATAACTCTGTCCCACTGGCCCCTCGGCAACCCACCAGTGTCTTTCCCACAATAAAATCCTGGACTCATAGATAATGCATATCCTCTGACACTTGGCACTGGGTTGAGTGCAGCCGGCAAAGAGGTGATAAGGAATCCGATTACAGCAGTTATTGGTCAGGGATCAAATCTTAGGTTGTGTATCAGAGCCTGAGCTCATCTTCCAGCAGAGAATGGGATGGGTTGGGGGTCGAGAGAGAGAGAGAGAGAGAAGAAGAAAAAAAAAAGAGACACACAGAGAGAGCATGACAGAGAGCGAAAGAGAGATAGAATGAATAGTTAGGCACTGGACACCTTGTTGAGTTTTGCCTCTTTAGCCCATGGACGCCGAGGCCGACAGTACACAATTTAATCATTGTTTAGCTGTGATCAGCTTCCTCTATATGGAGTGGAACCAGCTTGAAAGCTTACAGTCAACCTGGTCAACCTGGCCAGGTCAACCTGGCCTTTCTCGGAAAGTTTCTAATAACTCCCTGAGTGCTTTAGCTAGAGAGTTCTGAATTTTAATGACAACCCGAGCTGGAAGAAAAATGGCTTCCTGAAAAAGATGCTCCGTTACAGTTCTTTATTTTCCAAAGCACGTTCCACAATAAGACAGGAAGCTGCATCACTTGTGTGCAGTGATTGACACTTCTAGTAAACACAGTAACTAGGGATCAGCATTAAAACGTTCGAGCCAGCTCACACCAAACCAACACACACTGGCCCGGCCAGGTTCAGCTCCCAACATCAAGTCCAGACAGTCCACAGAAGTCTTGTCCCCAGGGTGGAAATGAGAACTCAAACTCACTAAGACTTTCACCCAAGTAACTGCAGAATCTAGTCAGACAGCTCTTGACACTGAGTAAGGAAGCCCAGCAAGGGAGGAGGAAAAGAATAATACTTAGGAGACCACAAAATTGTCTTGCATATTTGTGTCATTCCGCTTTGCCAGGACCAGGATTCCTGCTTTACAAAAGTCAACAAAACGGGTTCAAGGAGTTCAATCTCAGGGATGCAGTGCGAAGATGCAGGGTCGATGTTCCTTGCCCTCGCTGTGAAACTCTGATGGTATTCAGATTGCCAAAAACAACATGCACCATAGGAAGTCAATCGAAGAATACGATTTTTTTTTAAAAAAAGAGAAATCATTACACGATAATCCACTGGAAAAGTAAATCAAACGTCATTGCGCTAGGAAACCAGAGGTGGGAGCGTGAGGCTGATAGACAGAGGCCACTTTCAGGAGATGGTGGAGAACTCTTTCAGCAAGATTTCCTGGCTCAGTGTATTAACAGCAAGATTCTTCCTCACATTAAGACTGATGGAGCGTACCTATGGGAGGACAGAGAATCGCTCAGTGATGGATTAGTCTGCAATGGAGTTAACACAAATAAAAAGGCTAATGTCTCACTTCAATAGCAATGGAATATGCTGAAAATTCTCAGCAGGTCAGGCAGCATGTGTGGAGAGAAAAACAGAGTTAAAATTTCAGGGTTATGATCTTTCATCAGAACTGGCCTCAGATCACAGCCCTGACATGTTAACTCTGTTTTCTTCTCCATACATGCTGTCTGATCTACTGAGCATTTCCAGAATTTTTTGTCTTGATTTCAGATTTGCAACACCTGCAGCACTTTGCATTCTATACAGTCATACAGCATGGAAACAGACTTCTTCAGTCTAACCTGTCTGTGCCATCTGCCATCCCAATCTGACCTAGTCCGATTTGCAACATTTGGCCCATATCCTTCTAATCCCTTCCTATTCCTATACCCATCCAGATGCTTTTTATATGTTGTAATTGTACCCACTCTACCACTTTCTCTGGCAGCTTGCTCCATACACACACCATCCTGTGCATGATAAAGTTACCCTTCAGGTATTTTTAAAATCCTTCCGCTCCCACCTTAAACCTGCACTCTCTAGTTTTGGATTCCTCCCACCCTAGGGAAAAGATGTCAGCTTTCCATCTTATCCATTGTCTTTCTTTTGCCAGAGATTTCCCATGGCTCATGAGTAAGACTTCTACCTCACATTCAAAAAGTCTCAATCCAGGGAGTTGAGCACATAATCCAGGCTGAGACATTAACCTGAAAATCTATCTTCCCTCTCTGGTCGCTCTCAAGACCCCATGATCCCTCTACAAAGAAGGGTAGAGTGGGTTCTCCCCAGAACATTGGCCAATATATTTCCATTAAATCAATATCACTAACAGAGATTACCCGAACATGATCACACTGCTGTTTGTGGTGAGAAAGCATGTAACCTTACATGCGGCTCATCTGTTACAGGATATGCAGGAAAGCACTTGACCACAGTGGGGTGGGGGGTGGGGGTTTGTTCAGAAGACTTAAGGAAATCGGTTATTAGTGTCAATGGATCGGTGTAAATAACGTGATAACATTTGTTCACTTGCGGAATGGGTGGCAGTACTTCCTTTCAACCCCAAGGGCTGGAAGCTGTGCATATTTTATAGTCAGAGATTGGATAACTGAATTTCTGGTTTATATTGAAGACACTTAACAAAACTCATACTCAATAGGAAAAGAACGTGCAATTTAATAAGCTGAGTGGAAAATGCACGGAATAGAACAATCCTAATACATTTTCATGTAAACCACACTGAGCAGACTTGAATTTATTAAGCTCAGCTCCCTCACCTTGACTGTTCTGGAATGTGAGCGTCTCATTACCCCTACAGGCTAGGAAAATGTGAAGGCTGAAACTGACATTGTAGGAAAGTTGTGAGTGAGAGAGAGAAAACATTCTTCTACAAAATTACATTCACTGACCTAAGGGTTCAAGGGACACTGATAGAGAGAGGGAGAGACAGGACAGAAGCTGGTGAAAAAGTTAACTTTTTGTGGTCTGATTTGAGTGCACACTTGCTTGTTATGGATTGAATTATTTTTGTGTTGTTCCCTGGAGCTCAAGATCCAGGAATGTTATGAATTTAATTTGCATTTTGGGAATCTAAGATGATTTTTAAAAAAGCCATTTTGTAGGACAATGTTACTGGGCATGTTAGCCCGGACAAGGTTACCTCATGGCCTTTTCCACATAGTTTAGACCAGTCTCTTGTTCCGATGTACTGTTAAAAAAGAAGCTTATCTAGCTAAAAGCAATTGGCCATTTGGGGCCTGGCTTGATCAGGGTTTCCCACTTTGATGTGCGTGTAGTCTAATTAGTCAAGCTTACTCAGACCTGTCAATGAGTTTCTCTTCCTCTACAAACATAGAACAATACAGCGCAGAACAGGCCCTTCAGCCCTTGATGTTGCGCCGATCTGTGAACTAATCTAAGCCCATCCTCCTACACTATTGCATCATCATTGCATCATGGATTGTTTAAATCTCCCTAAAGTGGCTGAGTTAACTACACTAGCAGGTAGAGCATTCCACGCCCTTACCACTCTCTGAGTAAAGAACCTGCCTCTGACTTAAATCTGTTTTAAATCTATCACCTCTCAATTTGTAGTTATGCCCCCTCGTACAAGCTGATGTCATCATTCTAGGAAAAAGACTTTCACTGTCTACCCTATCTAATCCTCTGATCATCTTGTATGTCTCTATCAAATCCCCTCTTAGCCTTCTTCTTTCCAATGAGAACAGACCCAATTCTCTCAGCCTTCCCTCGTAAGACCGTAGTATTTTTATTATCTCACTACCAATTTCTGTACAAAGCCAGCTTGTTTGCAGCAATAAGAGGAGCAGCCTGAGAGAGCTCTTAGGGGTAAGAGCTGGCACTGCTACTCTATTAATGGTTTTAAAACCTTAGCTCAAGCCTGGCTTGTAGGTATCTATATTATAGTGTAACATTGATGCCATTGGTAAATAAAGCTAATAATTTAAACTAAACTGTCTGTAAGAGTTTTATATTCCAGACTATCACAGAGTACAATCTACAGGATGAATCAAGATAGGCTTACAGGTCAAGCCCATAAGGGATTCCCTGAACCGTCTCGAATAGGTGCTTAAATAGTGGGACCTTGCTGTGCACAACTTAGTGAAGATGTGTGAATTTAGTTATTGTTTTCTGATTGCAATATGGTTAGTCTGGTTTTGTCACAGAGAAGTAAGTTTGCAGATGACACCAAAATTGGAGGTGTAGTGGACAGTGAAGAGGGTTACCTCAGATTACAACAGGATCTTATCAGATGGGCCAATGGGCTGAGAAGTGGCAGATGGAGTTTAATTCAGATAAATGCGAGGTGCTGCAGTTTGGGAAAGCAAATCTTAGCAGGACTTATACACTTAGTGGTAAGGTCCTAGGAAGTGTTGCTGAACAAAGAGACCTTGGAGTGCAGGTTCATAGCTCCTTGAAAGTGGAGTCACAGGTAGATAGGATAGTGAAGAAGGCACTTGGTATGCTTTCCTTTATTGGTCAGAGTATTGAGTACAGGAGTTGGGAGGTCATGTTGCGGCTGTTCAGGACATTGGTTAGGCCACTGTTGGAATATTGCGTGCAATTCTGGTCTCCTTCCTGTCGGAAATATGTTGTGAAGCTTGAAACAGTTCAGAAAAGATTTACAAGTATGTTGCCAGGGTTGGAGGATTTGAGCTACAGGGAGAGGCTGAACAGGCTGGGGCTGTTTTCCCTGGAGCATCGGAGGCTGAGGGGTGACCTTATAGAGGTTTACAAAATTATGAGGGGCATGGATAGGGTAAATAGGCAAAGTCTTTTCCCTGGCGTCAGGAAGTCCAGAACTAGACGGCATAGGTTTAGGGTGAGAGGGGAAAGATATAAAAGAGATCTAAGGGGCAACTTTTTCACGCAGAGGGTGGTACGTGTATGGAATGAGCTGCCAGAGGATGTGGTGGAGGCTGGTACAATTGCAACATTTAAAAGGCGTTTGGATGGGTATATGAATGGGAAGGGTTGGGAGGGATATGGGCCGGGTGCTGACAGGTGGGACTAAATTGGGTTGGGATATCTGGTTGGCATGGACGGTTGGACCGAAGGGTCTGTTTCCGTGCTATACATCTCTATGACTCTATAACTTTGGAATACGGAAAATCCAAATGCCCATGACTATGTTTCAAGAAGTACTTTGTTGGCTGCAAAATACTTTAGGATGCCCTGAGGTCATGAATGGCCCAACAAAAATACACGATCTTTCTTTCTCGTCTTTAACTGCACAGAATCTGTCTGCCTGGGACAAATGATGCTTTCTTACCAGCTCTTTGAAGAAAGCTGCCTCTTTGGGCTGCTCTGAGTAACGTTCGTACTGATCCAACCCATCCTGGAGCTTTAGTGTCAGTGTGTCATAGTTAGAGCGGACAACCTCCAATACCTGAGGAGACAGGAACATTATTACTGAAATACAGAGGCCGAATCAGAGCAAAGGTAGCAGAAGTAAACAAAATCAAGTTACATTTTGTTAATGATTTAAGGATCTTAAAACCCAAGAGGATTTGGTGGTAACAGTGAGATAAGGAGTCCCATAGCAACTAAATCATTCCTTATCAGCACCCAAAAAACAATGACTGCATGCTGAGTTTTGTCTTCAATACAGTGAGAATCAGTGAGGGGGGAGGAGGAGGAGGATGCACAGGAGACGTTAAGGTCAATTCAGAGTAAACATCTTTATTAAAATAAAATTTGCCATTCAACACAACTTTTCCAACTGGTTCATAATTAGGTGCATAAATTTTAGTCTTGAAAGAGTTTTAACCATTCATAATCATGTCATCACAAATGTTTCCAGAAACTACTGCCCTACAGGTTACAATCTCAATTTCCATTTACAGCAGGTCAAATGCTTTCAGACTAATGATTCAGAAGCTGTGTGGGAATAACTAGCATTGCTGAATCCAGTGACATCATTGCTCCCTTAGCAATGTTATAGCCCTCCACCTATGATCTCACCCTTTGAACAACATCATGGCCCTCTGCTAGTGACACCATTCCCCTGTGTGATATCAGAGAATTCTCTACCACAGAAGGCTGTGCAGGCCAAGTCACCAAATACATTTAAGAAATAAATAGATTTCTCGACACTAAACGCTCAACAATATGGGGAGGGAGTGGAGCAAAATGCAGTGATAGGAGATCAACCATGATTATGAATGTTAGTGCAGACTTAATGGGTTGAATGGCCCACTCTTGTTTCTATTTCATAAAGCTTCTAAACATTTCTGCCAGTGACATTACTTCTCTCACTGCAAGAACATGATAATAGAAACACAGTAAATACATGGAGCCCTTTATCCACCCCCTCACCTCAATTATTTGATTTACTAAACTGCAGTTTGACCTGTTACAATATACAGCCATATTCTTCTGAGATAATGCTGCTGAGACTAGGACTTGCCATGAACACCAAAGTCGTTATATAGTTACAAACTGAAGTTTGCTTTTCTTGCACGCTAGCTTCAGCAATAAGAGAGGAATTTTGGAGAAAGATATGGTTGAGAAGAGCTTTCTAAATTTGAATTATCATTTACAATTGAAAGAAACCGAAAGTGTTAGCTGGGTTACTGGAATGGGAAGATGAATGGGTTAAGTAGGTCAGGTCTTTGAGAGGAAGCAATTTAGATGGACATTCATGGGCAATAATCATCCCAAATAATCTTCATGACCTGGGACAATATTCCATTAGCTCCACGAAAGTCAAACACAAGTGCTCAAGAACTGTCAGTCCTCAATGTTGACAGTTTTCTCCATGTACAAATTGTATGTATAAATACATCGATACTTGCCAGAATATTGCAATCTAGTTTATCAAAAATAAACCCAGTGCCTACCAGCCTGTCTTCACTGTATTTTCACAGATTTATGAGATAATGAGCTGTTAATAGGAATGAATGGTCCCATAATGCACAAGGTGCTATCGAGGGACAGGAAAACATGTGGTAATTAGGATAGTTCTGAATTCCCCTAAGCATGGAATTATCTGACATGTTTGAAACTAATGTCAGGTTATTAGAAAACTGGCAAATAATAAATAACAGATCCAGAGGTGGAAACGCATGAGTACATAAAATAAATCCAATTATTTACAATAACATCTTGCAGTATTTCAGGACCATTAGCATTGCAAAGCATTTTAAAGTGAGTCACGAGTGTGTAATCAAACAAGAAATTTGCCACCAAACTACATCAGGACATAGTAGGTCAGGTGAGACAGGTTATAAAGAGCATTCTTAAATGAGGAGAGATAGAGAGGTTGAGAGATCTAAAGAGGAAAAAATCAGAGATTAGGATGAAGGGAGCTAAAAGGCATGGCTTCCAATAGTGAAGCCATTAATTTCAGCAATGTGCAAGAGACTTAAACTGGAGAAGTGCGGAGACACAGAGGGTTGTAGGGCTGGACAGTTTACAGAAATGGAGAAGAGGTGATGCTATGGAGAGATTTAAAAAACAAGAACTGCAACATTAAAACTGGAGCATCTAACTGAAGCTCAAACAATTAAAGATGCCATGTTTGACCCTAAACCATGCAGCTGAACATGAAGAACTATAATCTGGAACAGAATGACTGGAAACCAACTAAAAGAAACTGGTAAGGTTTCTATTTCAATTGTGGCCTTAAAGAGAGTGTTCTCAATAGTGTGACATACACAATCCTGCAATGGTAAAACTGATTTGTTTCCTTTAAACAATCCAATGAAATCTTTTTTGTTCATCTCAGTCATCATAGCAAGCAGATGGGTCCTTGCTCTTATATCTGACTTGAAGGATGTTACCTCTTTCATCTGACACTTTGGGATGCTGGTTCAGGCCCTTTTTCATGTTCTGGAGTTCGGCTTCAATCCTCAGCATTCCAACTCAGTTAGTGCTTCAGGATAGGTCACACTGATAATTAAGAGTGAAGTTGACAGTAGGAGGACTATCAGTCTAGAATAAAGGCTGGAGTCGAGTTAGAGATCTTCAGAAACTAGCTCAATGCTGGAACAAATTTGAGGGGTTGAACAGAATTCTTTTGTTCCTGTACTGTTGATAATGCTCTTGCTGTGTGAAAGCATTGCCAGTGCAATTGAAATGCTACACAGCAAATATGAACCCCTGCTCTGAGAATGCTCATGCCATTTGGCATAGTTTCCTACATACTGGCAAAAGTCTGTTATTGAGCATAAATATCTTTAGGATCTTTGAGGTTTTGAAAGATGCTATACATAACAAGCTTTCTCTTTTCCCTTACATTGGCAGTCAGGTTTTAAACCATTCTGTACATCATTCTATGTATTTCCACTATTAGTTAGTAACATGAAGATAATACAATCACAGACTAAACTGAAAAGGAGTGTGGGCTGCTGTGCAATAATTCCAAATGAGATGGCAGCATCCCTCTTGATGCTCAGAACAGCAAGGCCCGGGCTGATCCATCAAATGTTCTATAATCACCATTCTCATTTGAGGGAGCTTCCATTTCACAGGGCTGGGCAAGGCAGGGTGGGAAGATCACACGTCCAACATGACCATCCATTACACTGTTGGAGGGTGGGTATGGACAAGAATCAAAACAACACCAACTTTCATAAAACCCCACAGACCAGGCACACGTGTGGTACACAGGGAGGTGGTCAAGTGTCTATGATATCTCAATTTAGAAGCAGTCTGTTAGCACTTTTAGAAAGTGAAGACAGGAGATGATAGAGATGGACTGTTTGGGAAATTACAGTGACATTAAAAGTAAATGCTTGAGAAAGTCAGTCACAATAGTTCAGAAAGAACATGATTACCTTGGGTCTTTCTTGAAGAATATTAAAAAGCGGATTTTGGAAAGGTGCAGAAGCAACAGGGTTGTTGTCATGCGTGATTTCAACTTCCCTAATATTGATTGGAACCTCCTTAGTCCAAATAGTTTGGATGGATCAGATTTTGTCAGGAAGGATTCCTGACTCAATATGTAGATAGGCTGACTAGAGGGGAGGCCATATTGGATTTGGTGCTTGGCAATGAACCAGATCAGGTGTCAGATCGCTCAGTGGGAAAGCATTTCGATGACATGATCACAACTCCCTAACATTTACTATAGTCATGGAGAGGGATGGAAGCATATGGTATAGGAAAGTATTTAATTGGGGGAGGAGGAATTACAATGCTATTAGGCAGGAACTATGGAACAGATGTTCTCAGGGAAATGCACAACAGAAATTTGGAGGTTGTTTATGGAACACTTGCTGCGAATGCTGGATGAGTTTGTCCCACTGAGGCAAGGAAAGGGTGGTAGGGTGAAGGAACCTTGGGTGACAAGAGATGTGGAACATCTAGTCAAGAGGAAGAAGGAAGTTTACTTAAGGTTGAGGAAGCAAGGATCAGACAGGATTCTAGAGGATTTACAAGGTAGCCAGTAAGGAACTGAAGAATGGACTTGGGAGAGCTAGAAGGGGGCATGAAAAAAAGCCTTGGCGGGTGGGATTAAGGAAAACCCTAAGGCATTCTACACTTATGTGAGGAACAAGAGGACGGCCAGAGTGAGGGTAGGGCCGATCAGGAATAGTGAAGGGAACTTGTACCTGGAGTTGGAGGTGGTAGGGGAGATCCTTAATGAATACTTTGCTTCAGATTCACTAGTGAGAGGGACTTGTCATTTGTGAGGACAGTGTGAAACAGCCTGATATGCTAGATCAGGTTGATGTTAAGAAGGAGAATGTGCTGGAAAATTCTGAACAATACGAGGACAGATAAGTCCCCTGGGCAAGACGGGACTTGGAAAAGAGGGAAGAGATTGCTGCACCTTTGGTGATGATCTTTGCGTCCTCATTGTCCACTGGAGTAGTATCAGATGATTGGAGGGTGACAAATGTTCAAGAAATGGAATAAGGATAACTCTGGGAATTACACACCAGTTAGTCTTACGTCAATGGTGGGCAAATTATTGGAGAGAATTCTGAGAGACACGATTTATGATTATTTGGTAAACCATAGTTTGATTAGAGATAGTTAGCATGGCTAAGTGAGGGGCAGGTCATGCTTCACAAGCCACACTGAATTCTTTGAGGATGTGACAAAACACATTGATGAAGATGGAGCACTAAATGTGGTGTATATGGATTTTAGCAAGGCGTTTGATAAGGTTCCCCATGTTAGGCTCATTCAGAAAGTAAAAAGGCATGGGATACAGGGAAATTTGGCTGTCTGGATATAGAATTGGCTGACCAATAGAAAACAAAGAGTGGTAGTAGATGGAAAGTATTCAGCCTGGAGCTCAGTGATGTTCTGCAGGGATCTGTTCTGGGACTTCTGCTTTTAGTGATTTTTAAAAATGACATTGATTAGGAAGTGGAAAGGTGGGTCAGTAAGTTTGCCAATGATATGAAGGTTGGTGGAGTGGTGGGCAATGTGGAGAGCTGTTGTAAGTTGCAACGGGACATTGATAGGATGCAGAGCTGGGCTGAGAAATGGCAGATAGAGTTCAACTTATATAAGTGTAAAGTGTTTCATGTTGGAAGGTCAAATTTGAATGCAGATTACAGGGTTAAAGGCAGGATTCTTGACAGTGTGGAGGAACAGAGGGATCTTGGGGTCTACATCTATAGATTCCTCAAAGTTGCCATCCAAGTTGATAGGGTTGTTAAGAAGGTGTATGGTGTGTTGGCTTTCATTAGCAGAGGTTTGAGATTACGAGCTGCAAGGTTATGCTGTAGCTTTATAGAGCACTGGTTAGATCACACTAGGAATATTGTGTTCAGTTCTGGTCGCCTCCTTATAGGAAGGATGTGGAAGCTTTAGAGAGGATGCAAAGGATGCTGCTGGGACTGGAGGGCACAACTTATGAAGAAAGGTTGAGGGAGCTAGAGCTTTTCTCATTGGAGCGAAGAAGAATGAGAATGATTCGTCAGAGGTGTACAAAATGATGAGAGGCACAGGTAGAGTGGATAGCCAGAGACTTTCCCCAGGATGGAAATGGCCATCACGAGGCAGCATAATTTAAAGGTGATTGGAGGAGAGATGCCAGAGGTAGGTTCTTTATACAGAGAGTGGTGAGTGTGTGGAATGGACTGCCAGCAGTGGTAGAAATGTCAGATACATTAGGGACATTTAAGCAACTCTTGGATAGGCACATGGATGATGGTAAAATGACGGGTATATAGGTTAGTTTGATCTTAGAGGAGGGTAAAAGGTCAGCACAACTTGGAGGCCCAAAGGGCCTGTACTGTGCTGTATTGTTCTATGTTTGATCACACAGTATAGGTAAAATAGCTCTTGAACCATATTCAAATTTTCAAATTGCTGGCAATGCTTGCGCTTTCAAGCCAGTAGAATTTAGGGGGTGGGAGGGGGTGAAAAGGTAAGGGAGAGAATAGAGCTGTATAGACTGAGATAGACTTGTACAGATACTGGACTTTAACCTTGTGGGCTCTGGGATGAAAATAAATGCTATCAGAAGCTGAAACACAATACTCAAAGCAGCACTGCATATACTGTGCAATCACTCTAAGCTGAAAACTAAGCAAATAGCAGGAATTGATGGATGGCTCTTCCAGACTGACAATATCACATATTTAGCAATACTAAACTGTTTTGGAATAATGTTCAGTGTAGCAGCCCCTGTGTATCATTCAGTAGGAATTGCCAGCACAATTTAAAGACAATGACCTTATCACATCTTGTTCCAGAAGATTTGGCAAACATGCTTGGTTTAGAAATTTGACATTTTCCAATATTGCCTCCTCCCAGCTGGAATGGAATCCACACCAATTTAGATAACAGGACAGCTTGAAACAGAAGCCCATTCAGTCCATTAAGGTCATTCTTT
The DNA here is from genome assembly GCF_004010195.1 of Chiloscyllium plagiosum. Taxonomy (NCBI): domain Eukaryota; kingdom Metazoa; phylum Chordata; class Chondrichthyes; order Orectolobiformes; family Hemiscylliidae; genus Chiloscyllium; species Chiloscyllium plagiosum. The sequence goes on along the minus strand of NC_057731.1, from coordinate 45,607,269 downwards.
CTCTGACAGCATGACTTTCCTTTTACAAAATGAACTTCCTTACCACCATTTACCCCCATTGAATCAATCACCTAAACCTACGACCTCCACCACCGAGGACAAGGGCAAAAGGCACATGGGAGCACCACCATTTGTAAATTCCAAATCTCACACCATCTTGACTTGGAACTATAGCTCTGACCCTTCAGTATTCATGTGTCAATATCCTGTAATTCGTTCCTTAACACCACTGTGGGTGCCTCTACATAAGGATTTCAGTAGCTCATTGTGTTCAGTACCACCTTCTCATGGGGCAACAAGTGATGGATTCTAAATTCTAACATTACCAGCAAGGCTCAAAACCCAAGAAAGATTATTTGAAAAAGGCCCACTTACAAAGCAGGAGTGGAAAACCAGGCTGACTGCTGCCCTCTGTATCAAGAACATAGAGGGCAATTGCATTACTTCTTATCAAAACTGCAGCTAAGACCAGGGACAAGACCAAGATCTGAGTGGCTCAGTACTACAACAGACACTTGTTTCACACATTGACACTTTTTTCCCCTGTTAATGTTATAATGGTATCATGTTACCTGAACACAGTAACTGATTTGCAGAGAAAAAAATCTTTCTGCAAAGAGGGCCTAAAGCAAAACCAGATTTATTCTCCATCTGTAACCGCTGAGTTGATAGCTGGATGCCATCTTGCAGTCTTTAGACTGGGTTCTGTCACCAAATTAGTTGGATTTAACCCAGTGTAGAGGAAGTATCTGCTTTGCAAGTACAACATAGGACAGTGGCACAGGTTGGAAGGGTACATTGTTTTCTTTATTCTTTCATATGACGTCGGATAATTTCCGATTATTTACAGTGTAAGCCTAAGTGCCTTTTCAATAAATGACTTGTCAGGCCATTCAGAGGTCAATAAAGTCAAGCATATTGCTGTGTATCTGGAGTCACATGTAGGTCAGACTGGGTAAGGATGATAAATTGCTGAAAATGTGTTGCTGGAAAAGTGCAGCAGGTCAGGCAGCATCCAAGGAACAGGAGAATCGACGTTTCGGGCATAAGCCCTTCTTCAGGAAGGGCTTATGCCCGAAACGTCGATTCTCCTGTTCCTTGGATGCTGCCTGACCTGCTGCGCTTTTCCAGCAACACATTTTCAGCTCTGATCTCCAGCATCTGCAGCCCTCACTTTCTCTTAAGGATGATAAATTCCCTTTCCTAGACGACAGTCATGAACCAGACCCAGATTTTGAAGATGATTGGTGATAGTTCCATGCCCCCACCACTGAGACTGGCTTTCAAATCCAGATTTGTTAAGTGAATTTAAATTTCGCCACCACATGCCCACAGAATCCGATTGACTAATTCATAATGATATTCCCAAACCAAAGTTGCTCAAGATCTATTCAATGGTAGCAGGTTGATAGGCAGGTTAGGGAAGTACTGCCAACTTTGTTGATTTGCTGTGATGCATCTTGTAAGTCATAAATACTGCAGTCACAGTGGTTCAAGGGTGTAAAAGGCAGTGGTCTCTGGCAGGCAGCATCAAGCATGACTGTTTTCTAAGAAACAGAAACACAGGAACAGGAGTAGGCCATTCAGCTCCCTGAGCCTGCTCTGCCATTCCAGATCATGCCGGATCATTTTCCCCACACTCTTCCTATCTTCTTTGATGCCAGCAGTATTCAGAAATCTATCAATCCCAATCTTAACATACTCAATGATTAACCATCTACAAACATTTGGGGTAGAGAATTCCAAAGAAGCATCACTTGAGTGAATATTCGGTATCGATTGCCTGGACTGAAGAGTCTCTTTCCGTGTCATATGACTCTGAGTGAAGAAATTCCTCCCCATGTCACCCCTAAATGGCTCCTCTCTTATTCTGAGATTATTTCCTTGCTCCAGTTTCTTGAGACAGAGGGAAACCACCTTTCTGCATCCACCCTGTCAAGCCATGTCAGAATTTCACGTGCTTCAGTGAGATCAACTCTAATTTATTTCTGAACTCTAGACAATATAAGCTCAGTATTATCATCTGCCCTCATAGAACTATTCTGTCATGTCAGGAAACACAGTGGTCAACCTCTGTGCATCCTTGCTATGGTAAAGGGATTAAAACTGCATTCAACAGAGTCATAGAGGTGTACAGCATAGAAATGAACCCTTTGGTCTGACTCGTCCATGCCGACCAGATATCCCAACCCAATCTAGTCCCATTTGCCAGCACTTGGCCCACATCCCTCTCAACCCTTCCTATCCATATAACCATCCAGATGCCTTTTAAATGCTGCATTTGTACCAGCCTCCACCAGTTCCTCTGGCAGCTCATTCCATACACGCGCCACCTTCTGCATGAAAAAGTTGCCCCTAGGGTCCCTTTTATATCTTTCCCCTCTCACCCTAAACCTATACTCTCTAGTGCTGGACTCCTCGACCCCAGGGAAAAGACTTTGTCTATTTATCCTATCCATGCCTGTCATGATTTTGTAAACCTCTATAAAGTCACCCCTCAGCTTCTGACGCTCCAGGGAAAACAGCCCCAGCCTGTTCAGCCTCTCCCTATAGCTCAAATCCACCAACCTTGGCAACATCCTTGTAAATCTTTTTTGAACCCTTTCAAGTTTCAAAACATCCTTCTGATAGGAAGGAGACCAGAATTGCACCAGAACTCCAAAAGTGGACTAACCAATTACCTATACAGCTGCAACATGACCTCACAACTCTTATTCTCAATGCTCGGATCAATAAAGGAATGCATGCTCCAGGTGTGGTCTCACCAAGGTTCTATACAATTGAAACAAGACACCTTTATTTCTGTACCCAAATCTTGTTGAGGTAAAGGGTAACATGTCCCTTCTAATTAATTGTTTGCTGCAATTGCACGTTAGCTGAGTGATTGGTGAATAAAGAAACACAAGATTCTCTTCAAAGATGTCAAGCTACTTGAATGTGGTTTCCTTATGTCCTGACATGCAGATGTCTATGCTTAAGAAGCATGCACCCAACCCCGGCCCTGCACTTACGGGTTGTGCCAGCCAACAAAAGTTTCTGGCTGGCGATAATCGTCATCATTTTGACAGCGGGAGTGCGCATAATGACAAATATACTAGAAGCAAACGTGGAAATGATTGGATTTCTAGACTGAGAGAGCCATTAAGATTGACTCCATTAATACTCAGCACCTACTGGGTCTGTTATAAAGGCTACAAAAAGGTCCAATAGGCAAAGGTGAAAACCTGCATAATATAGTGCCAGTTAACATAAGACTTTTGCAATGTAGTCACTGTTGTCACCGAATCATTTCCAAGATGACAGATCTGTTCTACGAAGAAAGCATGGGGAAACTGGTCAGGTATTCTCCTGATCTGCCAAGAATGAGAGATGATTTTACTGAAACCCACAAAATATTTACAGGCAGGTAAAATATTTCCCCTTGCTGGGCAGTGTAGAACAAGGAGACACAACTTCAAAATAAAGGGGAAGCCACTTAGGACTGAGATGAGAAGAATTTTCTTTTAAACTGCATTATTGATCTTTGGAATTTTCTTTGGAACTGTGGAAACTTAGTATATTTAAAGCAGAGACTGATAAATTATTAAATACCACTTATGTAAAGGGCCATGGGCTAACAAGGGAAATAGACTTTGAAGGGGATGACCAGCTATGATTGTAAGGAATGGTAGAACAGGCTCAATGGGCTGATTGGCCTTCACCTGCACCTATGCAGATATAGAAAATTTTGAAACTAATTTACACATGACAAGTTCCCTGGAACAGCAATGTGATGAATAACTAGGCATGGTTTAGTGATGTTATTTATAGAATACAATGATTCCCTGTACTCCTTCCATTTGTGCCATGGCATATTTCACACTTACCTGACAATGCAGGCAGAGCTATGAATAAAAATCTTATGAGAGATGGCACCTCTGACAGCACAGCACTCCCTCAATGCGGTGTATTCTGGGTTTTGTGCTCCAGTATGAAGTGGGGGTTTGAACTCGAAAATATCTGATTCAAAGGGGATAGCACAACCTACTGAGCCACAGCTGATACTAATAACAAAGCAATAAGAAGTCTGTGGCTCTTGGAGGTAATGACCATCACTGTGGGTCCACTCTGAGGGTAAAATAAGAGTACTGTAGTGATTTCATTCTGGCTGCATCTTTTATAGACTGTACATTTAGTTTTCTTCAAATACTTAAGGATGAGTGACATTAGTATTGGTGTCTGGAATTGTGTTTCTTCTGAGTTCTGGTCAAAGATACCTCAGAGGTTACATGGAAGAATGTCAGGATATTCCTTTCAACTCAGTCTTATAGATTGGAGCTAAGCCAAATCAAAGTCTCAGAAGACAAGTATTCAGGGAATGATTTGAAGAATTAACAGACAAGTGTTCTTGTAATTCTGACATCTGACTTTCAACCTAAATAGGGACAGGGTATATTCTGTGAGTCTTACTTCACACTTCACTTAAACTCCCGTTATTAAATGCCTCTCTCATTTTCAGGCTCCTACATCTATCACCACAGCTTTCTATCTTGTCTTTAACCTTGTAAATGCATATCGTTAGTGCTCCCCCGAAGAATAAGGGTGCTGCTGTGCTGATTCTTCCTCTTACCTGCTCTCACTATGTTCTCACCAAAACTAGTTAAAGCATCTCCTACTGTAACACTCTGTTCCAAGGCCTGACTACTGCAGTTCTGCATGACTTAACTCCAAACAAAATTCATATTTTCAAAATCCAAATTACGCAACGCCTCATTACTTGTTCTGGCTCTGCTGAGTTTTCTTTTTGATCTTAGATTTCCATCACCATATGTCTTGACCCTTCACCTTGGTCCCTCAGTGGTGACAGGTGAGTTAGTGTGCACGTGTGTGTATTTGAGTGTTTGTGTGCATATTTGTAAGTGATTATATGTGTGCAAAGGGATATGTGTGTAAGTGTGATGGTGCAAATGCACCTGTTGACACCCATACATGCTAGCCATACAGTATTATGGAAGCTGTTCGAAGAAAGTTTACCAGACTAATACTGGGAACGGCTGGGTTGCCCTATAAGGAAAGTCTGTGCAGGCTAGGCTTATTTTTCTTACCTCCAGTGGATATAAGAAACAGCTTGACTGTAAAATGCAAGATCCTTGAGGGATCTCACAAGGTGATTTGGAGAGGACATTTCTTCTTATAGGAGAATCTTGAACTCAGGGTCACTGTTCAAAAGTAAGGGTATTATAGAGATGAGGAAACATCTTTTGTTACACAGGATCGTGAGCCTTTGGAACTCATTGCAGCAGAGCCTTATATTTTTAAGGTAGAGGTGTGTGGATTCTTAAAAATAGAAATTGCTCAAGAAACTCATCAGTTCTGGCAGCATGTAGACAGAACACAGAGTTAACGTTTCGAGTCCACTAACCCTCCTTCAGATAACATTAACTCTGCTTTCTCTCCACAGATGTTGAGTTTCTCCAGCAATTTCTGTTTTGTTTCATATCCTCAGCACCCGTAGATCTTCATTTTAGTGGATGGATTCTTGTTAAGCAAGGGGGTGAAAGGTATCATAGACAGGTGGGAACGTGATTTTGAAACTACAATCGGATCAGCTATGATCTTATTGAATGGCAGAGCAGGTTTGAAGTACTGAATGGCCTACTCCTGCTCCTTGTTCGAATGTTATATCCTCAGTGGGATATAACAGGGTGCAGCTGTGGTTATCACAAGGTTAGAAAAACAACTAATGAGTTGTTGAATTAATCCACTTTTGACCCAAGACAATTACCTATTAAAAATAAAAATCATTGCCTAAACTGCTCTGTAGCCACAAGGAAACGAGATGGTCGTAAATGTGTAACATTGGTCTCAACTCCTTGTCTGCAGAAACAGACTCTGTCCTTGCACATTGGAATCTGAGGGAAAATTCATTTTGTTGCCCTCCCCCCCCCGTCCCCCTATTCAAATGGAAACTGAACTGGTGAACAATGTTGGCACAATTCACTGTTCCTTACTTGTTGATTGACACTCTTTAATTGCAGGAGCACAAGAACTGAAAGCTGAACCTGATTCGGTGACATCTCATTCATTTATTCAATCAGAATATGATCAGCCCCAAGGTAATATTATGGGTCAAAGAAAATGGCCTACACTGTAAGTTTCAGTTGAAGTTCCTGGGTTTTATTCTCCTGATATCGCAAGTGAGGTGTACCTGCACGATTCTGAGTTGGAGACTATGCTGACTACTGGTGCATGCAAAGTTCTTTTTAATATTCATTCACAGGATTTGAGCACCACTGGCTAGGCCAGCATTTATTGCCCATCCCTAATTACCCAGACAGCAGTTAAGAGTTAAACAAATTTCTTGTGGGTATGGAGTCACATGTAAGCCATACCAGGTAAGGACGGCAGCTTCTCTCCCCAAAGGACATTAGTGAACTAGATGGTTTTTCAAATAATTGACAATGGTTTCCTGGTCATTACTAGAATTTTAATTTCAGGTTATTATTGAATTCACATTCCATCTGCCATGGTCAGATTCAAACCTAGAACATTACCCGTGTCTCCAGACTAATAGTCTAGCAATAGCACTACGCCACTGACTGCCCACAAGCCCAGAAGATGGGGTTAACATCCCTGAATGATAAGTAAGAGGCTTCTTTGATAGTTTCAACCCTTGACTGCAATCCAGTGACTCCCCAATAGATCATACAACTAAGGACCAAAGCCAGGTCACCCTTAGTTCCACCCCATTGGGCAGACTGAAAGAGCTGTCAACACTGGCTGTCTAGGCTCACATACAAAAGCGCGGTCACCTGCATCTTGCTCAGGTTTGTGTTCCTCCGTTCTGGTATTTTGTCCACTCTCCATTCAACTCACCCCAACATTGGCTGTTATGCCTTCAGTTGTAAAGGGACCAAACTCTGAATTTGCTCCTAACTTGCACCATCTTCTTAAAAATCACTCAAATGTCAAGCTTGTAGTTAAACCTTCTGAAATAACTGCACCAAGGCTGGTATCCCACCACCAAGTCACCCTTTTATTTACTTGTGCATAATACACCGACTGTGGCCATCCAGTCGGAGTCAGATCTAATATGTTGGTTTTTAAAAATTTCTTGCCTTTTTTCCCATCTCCTGGTTGTATTGGTCAGCCAGGGCTTTCCTGATTGGCACAGGTTAACAACCCCAAACAACGGCCTCGTAGTCAGAGGCCAACATGGTTCCAATCACTGCACCCTCTGTGCCTCTTTACATGGCCCAACGTTAAATTTTAAACTTGTGAAAGCCACGAGATGACACTAAAGGGCCTGTACAAATCTAAGTTGCTGTTGGTAAAGTAGAAATGCAGCAAAAATCTGAATCTTGCAAGAGTGAAGAACTGGAAGCAATCAACACAGGAAACCCTAAACACAGCACCTACTTCATCCAGACTAGAATGTGTTGAACAAGCATATGGACGTACATGGAATAGTGTAGGTTAGATGGGCTTCAGATTGGTATGACAGGGCCACATCGCAACATCGAGGGCCGAAGGGCCTGTACTGCGCTGTAATGTTCTATGTTCTATGAATACAGTGCCAGCCAGCTCTGGTTACCTTTTCAGCTAGTGTGACATGCCAACTGCACTGGAATAACTTAAAAGTTGAAAGCACATCTCTATCAAGACAGCAATCTTTGGAAAGGGAAGGCTGAGGATTAAATGCTAAAGGTTAAACACTTAGGTGAACTGAACTGAGCATTATAACTTCTCATTTTTTAAAAGTCAACCAATAATACTTTTCATCTATGCGTACACATCTCTTTTTTATTGCATTTGCAGAAGGCAGGATAAAGGATCAAGGTCAACACCACAGCTGAGAAGTATAGAATAACATAAGCAGGGAATGAGTGGTTAGCTGTCACTTGGATGAGGCTTTAAAACTCTGCAGACGAAGGAGGGAGGGAGATGGTGAGGTGAGGATATTGACAGGTTTAAATTTTAATTCTCAGAAAAGTTTTCGAATTGGCATTTGAATACTGCTCAGGGGCGCTAACCCCCAGAAATATCAATAAAACAGAATAAGGTAAAAAATGGTACAAACGGTTTGGAGGCAGGAGGCAATAGTAAAACCATTTACCAAAGAATAAGCTTTTCTTCTGAAGCACTATTGAACAAAACATGCACAGCAGTTGAGCAGAAAAATACACTGCAGTGATAGGGATCCTGGATAATCCAGAAATGAAGAGATGAGTCTCCTTAGATAAATAAAGAGAAACTATTTTCACTAGCAGCAGAGCTTGCTAACAAGAGGACACAGATCAGATACTTAGTCAGAGTTAGAGACAATGAGGACAACTTCTTGTTTTCACATAGTGGGCCATATTGATATTGAGTATGCTGCCTGAAAAAGTAATTGAAACAGATTCATTAAAATGTTCAAAAGCGAACTAAATAATTGAAAAGGAAAAGTTCATAGGGCTAGGGGAAAAGAGCCCGTGGAAGGAAATGGGGAGGAACAAGGGGTGACATTAATTAGATAGCTCTTTCAAAGAGCTAACACAGTAACAACTTCCTCCTATGCTTTATGCCTTCATGAAGCAATATTAAAGTAAGTCATCCTGCACCTAGAGTAATTCATCTTATTTAAGACCAATGTAACTGATCTATTTGTAAAAAATCTCATGTTAATATTTTTCTGTTAGTTATCATCTAAGAAGTGTGGTTATTTGAGAGATCTTCCCATGAGTAAACTGACTGCCACATTTCCTGTAATACAACAATCAATTCACTTTGAGAAATGCTTTTTTTGGCTGAAAAGCATTCAGGGACATCCTGAGCTCATGCAAGGTGCGACTGGAATGTCTGATTTTTCCTTAAATGATGTCACTGAAAGTTAGATGTCCCGCTGGTATTCATTATCTAGTCTCCTAAAGCAAGAATGGTGACTGGAATGTGATAGCAGAAGGGGCCACATCAGTCCCAGATTGACTTGGAAAAGAAATTGGAAGTTAAAACTAAAGGAAATTCAGCAAACAGCATAACTTCAAAGAGAAAAACAAATTAGGGGAGGGCTCACTCAACGACAGCTTTAATAAATGTTTCACTGAATGCATTTCAGGAATAAGTGACAGAAAACAGATTAAGCCAGGAAGCAAATGCAAGTACTTATTAAGAACATTACTGGAAAGAGCTTTATAGCAATCATCAGCCAACAATGACACTTAAGAACCTGTGCCATTTCATTTCTTGATTTCCTAAGCTCATTTCGAGGATGAAAAAATTTTTAGCTGTGGATTACTGCTTACTGTTGATAAACCAGAAGGATCACTACTTCTTGATGTGGAGTAGGTGAAATTTTCAGTAACACCGCAGCTCCAGCAGCTACCTACTGCTCCCTTTCTTGCCAATCTTCCTTTCCACAACAGACTGCACAATAACTGACTGAGATCAGCTGTTCCACAAGCACAGGTCATTCTCCAATGTCTCTCTCACAGCCGTCAAACATCCTGGTGACGCTCATGGCTATGCCAGTTACACAGAAAGAACAACTGCACATTAGTGTGATTTCCCAGACTGGTTTCAACCGCTTCAAAAGATTGGAAGGGCATCTTTCAGATTCATTTTCCTTCCCGGTCATTAGCCCTGGGAGTTGAACCTCATTCATTGGGTTGCATCAGTGTGTTTAGTGATGATGTTCCAATCTTCATGATGCAAGGAGGCAGGCTTGAAGGAGCAGCTGGTTTTTTCTTGCCTGTAAATGCAATGAGTCTATAACTTGGGCAATGGGCCGAAGGGTTCCAATTGAAAAGAACATCATCTCCGGACACTGTTAACACTCCACCCACCATCTCTACCTTATTGAATACCCATGTATTTGAACTCTTATTTATCATTCTAACTTCTGTTATCTCACAAAATTTTGATACTGACTCATCTCCCCAGGCACTGCTCATGGATAAACACTGACACATCACCTTCGCACTGCAATCCAAATAACGTTTCCTCATGTAATAAATACACCTTAGGATATTTTGGTCACTGTAACAAAATAAATGTCTAAGCTCCTGTTGACACCAACTGCAAATGGACAAACTGGAAAATCTTTAGAAACGTGGCATACATTCGATCAAAAAGCGAGGCCTCACATAACATTTGGAGATCGATTAAGATGGAGATTGACAGCTATTTGTTTGATAAGGGGATCAAAGGTTTGGTGGGCAGATGGGAGTTCAGGAATGGAGCAGACATGATCATATAGAATGGGGGAACAAGCTCAAGAGGCTGAATGGCTTCCTCCAGCTTCTCAGTGCAACTCTGACCCAAATTGGGACCAGGATCAGATAGTAAGTAAGAGGCCTTTGTGATTTCAATACTTAAGCACTGCTCTTCATTGCATATTCATATACGAAGTTGTAAGAAAAAAATAAACAACCTCAACTATATTTAATAGGGAGAATTAAACGGTGGGAAACATGATCAGTAATTGAACATCTTCAAACAACAATATCAAAGGGTTATAAAACAACAAACAGAAACTCTGCAGGTCTGGCAGCATCTATGAAGAGAGAATTATGAGTCTAATGTTTCTTTATTGGAACTGAAGAGCTATTTCGGACACAAAATGTTAACTGTTCTTCCTCTCCACAGATGCTGCTAGACCTGTTAGGTTTTTCCAGCACATTGTTTTTATATCAGATCCCCAGCATCCACAGTGTACTGTTTTCATATTACTGCCAAAGGGTTCATATTTTAGAAGCCTCTTTCGTTTTTCTCCCACCCAGCACAAGCACGCTGATCTCTGACTCAACAGGCTGAGGGCTCAAGTCCCATGCCAGGAATGTAAGTGCAAATTCCAGGCTGATATTTCGGTTCAGTACTGAGGGGATAGCTGCATCGTCGTTAACTTTCAAACGAGACATCAAAACCAAGCTGTACGCAAATGATCACGTGACCACCATTTTGTGGGGGGAAAAATGGCAGAATTCTCCCAGGGTACTGCATAATGTTTATCACTCGATCATGATGTTGTTGCTGGTGTGGGGCCTTATTGTATACCAATAGCTGCCACATTTCCTAATGTTAGTACACTACAAAAACACCTTAATAACTACAATACACTGGGATACCTGAAAGGTGATATACAAATGCGAAGTATCCTTTAACACAAGTGCATAGTTTGTATAGGTGTCCACTGTCATAAAGTAGTAAAAATATTTATATCTTATAGAGCCAGTGGTGTTGCCTATTGAATACAGGAAGACTGTAAAATACAGAGTATTAATAGAATAATTCCCAATCTGTCAGTTAAATAATGGCAGTCTTCCTCACTACATCGAACTGAACTGTACAAGAGGACACAGACAAGATAATGGAATTCGACACCTGACAGATTAAACTTATTCCAGAGCGATGTGAAGGGATACAGTTTTGGCAGGAAAAGTGAAGAGAGGCAACTGAAAAATAAAGGTCACAATTCTAAAGTGGATGCAAGAGCGGGAACACGTGTATAAGTTGTTTAAAGGTTGTAGGGCTGGTAGAGCAAGTGGTTAATTAGGTCTGAGGAAGGGTCACTCAATCCAAAACAATAACTGAGTTCTCTCCACAGATGCTGTCAGACCAGCTGAGCTTTTCCAGCAATTTCTTTTTTTGTTTCTGATTTATAGCATCCACATGTTTTGTTTTTTTGTTTTCATCGGTTATTCAGGTCGACTGGGCTTTACATACAGGTATAAAGAACAAAAACAAATAGTTATGATGAGTATTGATAAAACATGAACTCAATCTAGTGTCCAATTACATGCACCATACTTTAGAAAGGATGTCAAGCAATTCGAATGGGTGCCAACAAAAATCAGGAAAATGGTCAAAGAGAGAATGGGACAGTTTGGAGAAACTACAATTGTTGCATTGGTGGAGAAAAGGTCAAGAGAAAACTTCAACATGTTAAGGAATTTAGGCAGGGTAGGTGGAGAGAAACCATTCCCATTAGAAGGGTTGAGAAATAGGGGACATGATTTAAGGCAAAAAAACCAGAGGAAGGTAGGAAAATAAAACATTTTCATGCAGTGAGTGGTTAGGATCTAGAATGGTCTGTCTTTCAGGGTAGCAGAGGCTCTTTAAAATGGGCTTTTGAAAGACAAATCAATAATTATTAAGAAGATAAAACAATTGCCGGGCTAGGAGAAAGGGCAGGGTGTGAGACCAGCTGAGTTGTTTTTGCGAGAGGCATCATGAACAAGAAGCATTCCTTTTGTGCTGCAACCATTCAGCAATTCTATTAGCTACCCTGAAAGCTGAATATTCACATTAATTTTAATCATGTCAATAAATACAGTTTAAATTTCCTTTCTTTTGTACTTGCATTTCATCTCAAAATGAATAACAGTAAAATAATGTAATTCAGACTGTGGTGTCAGCTGTCACAGCTGGGCTGAGAGCCAGTAAGCCTCCCACAAGGGTGCACATTTTCACCAACACAATTTAGAGAGCTTGATTTGTATTTATCAAGGTGAAGGGTGTCAGTGCTGGTGAGCAGAATATACCATAAGCATTGTCAGCAGTAAGCACTCATGGGGCAGGTATAGCTCAAATTGTAAGCAGAGTTTGAATCTATGCAGAATCTGAAATATTGTATCTGATGGGACACAAAGGGAGATTTACTATGCATCCAACTGTGCACTGTACCCTCCTGGGAGTGTTTCTGGTGACAATGTAGAGTGACATTTACTCTGTATCTAACTCCATGCTGTACCTGTCCTGGGAATGTTTGATGAGGACAGTGCAGAGGGAGCTTTGCACCGTACCTAACCAATAGCATAGCTTGCTTGAGAATGATACATACCAATACACGTTTCTGTAAATAAAAAATGCTGCCTTTCACAATCCTGATATCTCTTCTTCTGATGAGCAAACATCTCACCAAAGTATTTGAAAGAAGTCAATGCTCATGTTACTTTAATCAACCATTAAACTGAGTATTCTCATTATCTGGGCAATCCTACCATTACCTAGAGATATGCAACAAGACCCAGAAACAACTTGCGCCAGTAAAAATGCAACATACCGAGTAACATGAAAGACAAAACTCTTCTCTTACAGAAGCTGATACCAGTAATCAGCAGTTTCTGTTCACTTAGAGTCACAGAGATGTACAGCACAGAAACAGACCCTTCAGTCCAAATAGTCCATGCTGACCAGATATCCCAATCTAATCTAGTCCCAATTGCCAGCAACCAGCCCATATCCCTCTAAACCCTTCCTATTCATATACCCATTCAGATGCCTTTCAAATGCTGTAATTGGACCAGGCTCCATCACTTTCTCTGGCAGCTCATTTCATAGACACAGCACCTTCTGTGTGAAAAAGCTGTCCCTTAGGTCTCTTTTATATCTTTCCCCTCTTGCCCTAAACCTATGCCCTCAGAGGGAAATTTCAATGAGATTGCACGTTGAAATAGAATTCCAACGGGAGAAGCATGGATTGAGATGTAGATTTACAATGTATGATTTCAAAGGAGCGCTCTGCTTCAGAAACACCAGCCTCACTGAATTTTTCTTTTCCATACTGATACTGCTATGATGGAGCAGTATACCGGATATGCCTCAGCATAATTCTGAAGTTTCCTGCTACCTAGTCCCTCTTGGATTCTGAATATCGCATTCTCTTTGCTCTACTTCACTTTGAATATCTCATTCTCAATAGCTCAGTCTTCTTCATTCTCAATACTGTATTCTTTTAATATTTGTCATTCTTGGAATATAATCTTCACCACACCTACATCGGACATGCCTTACTTTTAATATCCCATTTTACATAATCTTCCTCACTCTGAATTTTCAGTCTCAGATGCTCTTTCCCATTCTTTTTCATTGTACCCAGCTTCTTCCACTGAATAAATGATGGTGCAAACTCTAATTTCAGTCACCTTGCAATCATCAATAAATTAAGTGAAGGAGGCTATATGTTATTAATCATTAATTACACCAATAATAAGCAGCTCACCATTAGCATCACCACTTGGCTTCAGACATCATCACACCCATAATCCAGACACAGGCCCAAGAGCTGAATGCCAGAGGAGAGGCAACAATAGCTATCCTTGACTGCAATGTAACAAATAACTGCACATGGCACCAAGGACTTCCAGTAAACATTGTATCAGTGGAATTGGAAGGGAAATCCCATTAGATGGGGTGACAACTAACACAATAAAGAATGGTCACAGTCATTGAAAGCAAAACATCACAGTCTGACAACATCATAGTGCAAATGCCTGTGAGCTTCAGCTGCTTCAACAATGATCTCCATCTGTCATGAAGAGTCTTTCAATGAAGTCCTTGAGTATTTTTAAGGTGAGGTGGATAGCCTCTTGTTAAGCAAAGGGATCAAAGATTTTAGTGGGAAGGTGGGAATGGGGATTTAAGAATATAATCAAGATCTTGCCGAATGGCAGAGCGGAACTGAGGGGCTGTGTGATGATATCTGTTCCCAGATCACATGTTATTACCCATCCCTAATTGCCGAGAGGGTAGTTAAGAGGCAACTGCACTGCTGTGGGTGTGCAGTCACATGTTGACCCAGGTAAAGAAACAGATATCTACTAAAGGACATTAATGTGTACATGGTTGCTAACAGACCAGCTTTTTATTCCAGATCTTCTACTGATTTCAAATTTCACTATATGCCATGGGGGTTTCAAACCCATGTCCCCAGAACAATAACATGGGGGTCTGGATTACCAGTCAAGTGACATTACTACTACGAACTGCAGCAAGTCAGAAGACTGACAAAGTTTGCCAGCAAAATGGATGAACAGAATACCTTTCCAAACTAAACGTGTTTTCATGATTTAAGACCTGCAGTTAGGAATTATAATTGATCTATTAAAAAATGAAGACATTTACAGAAATGAATGTACAATCTGAGTAGGCTTGAAACGAGTGAATTAAAACTGCTCTTAATGATATGTGGGAGCATTAATACCATCTCAGGCAGTCTTTACTGACTCCTGCAGAATCCAGCAGATTTATCACTCCCTAAGCACAAGGATAATTTCAGACTTTGTTTCTAACACATTAATTATGACAGTTTAACATGAGGTGTGAGAGATTCATCACAGTTTTTACAATATTCATGCATAGTCCTGGCCTTAAAAGGAAGTAAAGATAGATTTCAGAACCAGTTTTAAAGGCATCATCTCAATGGATGAATTTCATCTATAAATTATCAAAATTTAACTTAGTTTTCTTTAAATAAGTGCTCCAATCGGGGAAATTAATGCCAATCTAACTTTTAATTAATTTCTTTCTTCTTCTATCACAATGTTGTGTCTTCCCCATTCCCACAGTGTTACCTCTGGTGCTTGTTCTTTGCCCCCTCCTTTTTCTGATCTACATACTGCCCCTTGGTGATATCATTTGAATATCTCGACACTTCTCTACCATTTGCTTTGTTTATTTCTTCATTCGTGGGATGTAGGCATCACTGATTGGGCAGTATTTATTACCCATTCCTAATTACCCTGGAACTGAGTGGCTTTCTAGGCTATAGTTGTGGGTCTCATGTCACACATAAGCTAGCAAGTATAGCAGATGTCCTTCCCTAAAAGGACATTAAAGGATCATTTACTTGTCTGACATCCAGTACTGCTATGACCAAAATCCACTGTCTACACATTGGGAAAATTTGAAGCCATTCTCTTTTAGCCCTGCCACAAACTTGGTTTGGCATCAGACTTCATCCCACTCCATGAGGCTGAAAAGACCATTTGCAATGCTGATGCAAGATTTGACTCTGGTACAAAATTCTGCGATATATTCAGTTATCAACAAGACTGCTTATTTCCATATCCATAACATCATCCAAGGCTGCCTCACCTCAGCTCAGCTCATTTGCTTCTGAAAACTTTCCCCCTGCTTTCTACCTCTACACTCTACTATTCAAATACACTTTGGACCGGCCTCCATCATCCTTGAACTTGATGTCAGCTAAAACTCTGCTTCTGTTCACCCATCACCATGCAGTTAAATAACTTCTCAGTTTTTAAATTTATGCTCCCGCTTTCAAATCTGTCCATGGTGCCATCAGTCCCCATCTCTGCGATCTCCTCCATTCCTGGAGCACAACAAGCTATCGATAAACACCACACTCTGGTCTCAAGTCTCAACAATTTTAACCACTCCACTATTGGTGGCCACACATTCTTTATATGCTTCTTGAAATCTACCTCTTTAATCATTCTTTTGGTTATCTACTCTAATATCACCTTATATAGCATGTGTAAGTTTTTTTTTAGTAATGTTGCCAAGTATCACCAGGGATTTTGCTATGGTCAAGGTGTTAAGTGATGCAGGCCGTTGTTAATGACCCTTCTAGCTGAAGATACTTCCAGGGTCAGCCGCTGATGTGCTGCAGCGCAGGAGGAAGCCAGTTGGTCAATCATGGACATGCACTGGCTCTCCAAATAAGCAGTTCATTCCTCTGCCTTCTCCCATAACCTTTGCATTTTTCTTTTTCAGATAACAAGCTTATTCACTTTTGACTGTTGTGGTATATTGCAGTCTTTCTAGTTTGCTCTGCCTTTCAGCAAAATTGTGGTTCAGCTCCCCACTCATATGGTTTGAAAATCTATTTCAGTCATGGTTACACTAAACTCATTCCAATGCCCTGTATATGTGTAATAGTTCATCTGGACAGCTGATCATCTCACGTTTGCTTCTTTTATCAATGACCTTAAATTCTCTGTCCCCTGGGTAACAACCCTACACCACTGGAAACAGTTTAGAATGTCAGGTGGACAAACACAAGGGTAAAAGAAACTAATACCAACATAGTTGCAGGAAGGAACCTCAGGGTCCAGCTGCTTTAAGTAAAGCACAGATTGAATCAGGCTAATAATCTAATACAGCAGCTCATTTCGATTACAGAATGTGTAAATTGATGGAGAGAAGACAATAGATCTATGGTCAATGTGTGGCTAAACTGAACCTACTTTCCTTGCTGACCTCTTCAATCTATCAGCTGCTTCTTGCTTAAATTTGCAATCAGGTGGTTTAGAGTGATAAAGGTGTACAAAGCAGAAGCAAACCCTTTGACCAGGATGCAGTCACTGCTCCTTTGAATCTTCCTGTCAGATGGTAACTGGGCCTCAGTGAGTTATAGAATCATACAGCACAGAAGAGACCTTGCAGCCCATTGACTCAACCACCTGGCTAATCTTATAAATTTACTCATTTATGCCCTTGTCTCTGTTTCAGAGGTTGGTGGTTTCAAACCTACTCCAGAGACTTGAACCCATAATTGATTCTTGCACTGCAGTGTATTACTGAAGGGTGCTGCACTTTCAGTGGTTCTGCCTTTCAGATGATACAGTGTTTACCCTGTAAATTATTTCACAGCTGGGATTCCACAAAAAGAGCAGGGGCATTTTCCTGGATCAGTGTCCTGGACAATTATTATCTCTTATCCAACTACAAAATGGATCAACTGGTCACTGCTGGTTTTGGAAGCTTGCTGGGTCCAGATTGATTGCTTGATTATCATGTTAAAGGAATGATCACATTTCAAGAGCATTTTATTAGCTGTGAAGCATTTGGAAATATACCTGAGGTCATGCAAAGTTCTATAGAAATACAATATTTACTCCTTTGGTCTTCTAGCTCCCTGCGTTTGAATCACAATCCACCAAACCATCTGTAACTTAAACTCATTTGACCCCAGGACCTCAAACCTGTGGAACTTTTCATCTCCTGCTTTTAAAGGCTTTCAAAACCTAAATCGGGGTTCATCATTTTCTCGTCTGAAGTTTGATGCTAATCTTTGACAACAACCCTTCACCCTGTCTTTAGCATTTCCCAATAAAACAAAATCTATTTAACCGTACAAAGTAATTTTGCCCTCGTGCTGCAGTTCAGCCACTGACGCCTGTTCTGTTTAACACACTGGAGTCAGGCTGATTGTTTTTGAGAGTATGACGTGGCAGTCACAGCCAAGACTTCATGGGTCAAGCCGTTGCTGGAGAGAGCTGTTTCCATGGCTACGTGGTCTTAGATTTAAAGCGGTTTTAAAGTAAAGCACAAGTGATAAAATCGATGACACAGCCACTTGTCTACACACACAACACCCTTAATGCTAGAATCTCCAGCAGTGGTACAATGTGGGCCAAAATAGTGAACACAAAGCACTTTAAAAATAGATCAGAAGAGACATAAAAGCAGTTAGGGAGAATCAGAACAATACACTGCATGCAGATCCCATTCTTCAGTACTGATCTCACAAAACTGCTTCGAATCATTAAAAGAGTTGATAGGGCTGATAGGCAGAATCTATTTGCTTAATCAGAACCATGAGAAATACTCTTCAAATTAAACAGTCACTCCAATATTGATGAAAACAAGACATATTTGTAAAGCTTTTCAGCCTACGTTGTTGTGACTTGAGGTCTGGAAACACCTCTTCACACAGAGGGTAGTGGAAATCTGGAATCTCTTACTCCCCAGACACCTTTGAGGGGAAGCTCAACTGAAATTATTAGATTTTTCTGGTTTTACTTCTTTCTGGGCATTATTCCTTTTTGATTAAGGTCTGCAAAGTCATGAATAGCTGGAGAGAGTAGATAGGGTGAACCTGTTTCCGCTTGTAAAAGAAACAAGAATGAGGGGGATTGATTTAAACTGATGTGCAAATGATACAAGGTGATATAACAAAAAGGACTGTTAAGGTATAGAATATATTGCCTGAAATTGTAGAGGAGGCAGATTCAGTTAAGGCATTCAAGAGGGCATTGGGTGGTTTCTGGATATAGTGTGCAGGGATAAAGGGTAAAATCAATAGATTTGTACTAGATAATAAAGCCAGTGCAGATACAAGGGCCGAATGTCCACCATCATAATTCTGTGATTATTAATGGATGATGGAACTAAGGAGGTTGGATGGAGATTAAACTCGGATCAGCCACGATCAGTGGTGGAACAGAATCACAAATGATCAAGCGAATTGTTCTGTTACTATCTTCCATCCCGACACTTCTCTCCTGAGTTCTCACACTGGATCAGTAAGGTCATTGACTATTGAGAGCACCGGACAGAGTGATCTAAGTAACATTGGGTAGTTTCCCTTACAGTGAAATATCAGGGATGTTTGAGACAATGAATGATTTATTTACAGAGGTGGAACTAATTTTGAAAAGAAATAAAGTTAAGTAATATTCTATCCAGTTGTTTTTTTTTCTCTCTTGTTTTTTTCAATTCCTTTAAAGTGCTTGTGCTTCCTTAGCGCAAGTGGTTGCCATGACGTTTGTCTGTTGCTAGACAATGTGGGTATGATAATGCTGTAAGCACATTAATGGCCAACAAGTATTGAGGCAGCTTTCTTTTATTTACTATACATTCCAACATACAATTCCAACTGATGAATAAGATGACCAGAGTCTTTGGGTGCCAAAGTGCACTTTAAGCTTATACTCAGCATCCAAGTCAACTCCTCATTCTTCCAATGCTAAATGCATGTTTAGGGCTATAGATGGTATAAATGTACACAAATGGGGAAATATGTTGTCTACAACAGCAGATCAGAGGAATCCTGCAGCAAAAAAACTCACCTCCTGACCCTCAAAGCATGTTGAGACACAAGCCAGGACTGAGATGGAATACTCCCCACTTTCTTGATGAATGCAGCTCCAACAATATTCAAGGAGCTTGACACCATCCAGAATAAAGCAGCCTACTTAATTGGCACCTCATCCAAACACATTCATTCATTCCTGCACTGTATATCATCATACATTGCAAAAATCCTCCAAAGCTCCTTAGACAGCACCTCCCAAACTCAACAATTACTATTAAGGACAAGGGTAGCAGATACATGGCAACATGCCACCTGTAAGTCCCTCTCCAAGCCACTTACCATCCTGACCTGGAAGTATATCACTGTCCCTTCAATGTCGCTGGGTCAAGATCCTGGAATGCATTCTACAACAGCACTGTGTGTTCACTTGAAGCAAAATGTTCTGCAGCAGTTCAAGAAAGCAGTTTCTCAAGGACAACTGGGGATGGGCATTATGTGCTAGCTCGGCCAGTGAATGAATACAAATTATCGTATGTTTGAGGCTTGAAGGTTTGGGTAGCTTGAATTAATCATCTGTCTCAGGATTATTAAGCAAAACCTGTGCTTAGTGGCATGCTGCCACTGGGGGAGATTCACGTTCCAGAATCAAATCCACTTCCTGATTCATGTCTCCAATGAAATAATTCACACCATGATATCAGCCAAGAATCAATGCAACGTACATATTGCCTCCATGCCAGAAGGTTATAGATTCAAGTCATGGTTTCCTCCCACAATCCAAAAATGTGCAGATTAGGTGAATTGGCCATGCTAAATTGCCGAGTGTTCATGGATTTGTAGGTTAGAGCTAAATGTAGAATAGTAGGGTAAGGGTGGATTACTCTTTGGAGGGTTGGTCTGGACTTGTTAGGCCAAATGGGCTGTTTCCACACTATTAGGCTTTTAAGGCTGACACCTCCACATAGTGCTGATAGATGATGCATTGTCAGAGGTGTCGTTGTCCAGGTGAGACTTTGAACCGGTCCATTCAGGTGGAGTATAAGAGAGCCTGCAACCAACAAATGGTCAATATTCCTCTCTTAATGATCATCTCTAAAACTGACAGCCTCGTCATTACTGTTGTAAGAGCTTGGTGTGCTCAAGCTTACTTGGTGTTTCTTTTATCACATCAGTGACTACATTTGAAGAAGTATTTTGTTGTAAAGCCCTTGCTTTATACAAGATCAAGCTCAGCTGTGACTCCACTCCCACTAGAGTTCATTAAATTTTCCAACACTACAGAATTCACTAAGGCTCATTCTAAAGCCACAACATCTATAGCCTAGAAGGACAAAAGCAACAGATGCACAGGGATACCATCACTTGCAAGTTCTCCTCTAAACCAGACAACATTCTGCCTTGGAAATATATCATTGTTCCTTCAGTGTGACCGGGTTAGACCTATTTCTCAAGGGCCATTTGGGATGAGCAATGACAATGTTCACATCCAAAGAAGGGTTAAACATTTGAACATGGCCAGTTGGCCGTCGGTCTGAAGGGAGGCTATAGACTGTGGTAACATACCACAGGAAAAATCACGGTCAGCAGAGCAGGAGACAGAATATTTGGAAAAGATATTTCATTAAAAATAAAAGTGCTAAGAAATTAGAAATACATAATATCCAACAAAGACCACAAAAGAATCTCAAATGCTAAAAACTGGACACATTTTATGACGAAGTGCAACTTCCCACAAATTTCTTCATGAACCCAGTGCAGTTTGCTGCTGGACTTGAAATGTCCCAGGGACAATCAACACTGCCAATCCAAGCAAGAACAAACCACTTGCCCTGATTTAACCTTTGCACAGTCAGTAGCTGAAACAAGATAAAAATGGAAAAGGTTTACATGTTCACCGACAAAGGCCAGAACTGAAGCTTGCAATAAAACTCCAACTGTGACTTTTAAAGGATGTCCTTTTAAACCTTCCTATCTGAAACACTGAATGCCTATTGACTCAGAGATGAAATGGAAGCAGCTTTTGTAGAGTCAGAGTCATACGGCATGGAAATTCTTTGAAAGGATTGCTCTGTCTATTTCAGTCACGAGGAAAAACAAATGATATGAACATCAAGAGGCAGCTAGCATTTCAATCCATGCTGTTCCCTTTAAACTTTAAAAAAACTGCAAATGGTAATAAGATTTGAAATGGATAGAAAACAGCATTTGATGCATTACCCATAGAAACGTTTTGACTCTTGCAGCTGTCCTTGCCACATCTGTGTTGCTGGGAGGAGGGAAAGGAAGTTGGAGGGATGGAGAAGGGTTACAGAGGAGTGAGGAGAGGGAGGAATGGCAGAGGACAGGGATGGTCATTTTTCATTTGCGATTCTCTAAACAATTCCTTAAGGTGTGTGCACGTGGATTTTGGGTGAGGATAACATTCGTGATTCCTCAGACACTGAATAAATAATAAAAAAAAGTTACTGTATTTTCAGTGTTGCTTTGCTCAGTTGGCTGGATTGCTGATTTGTGATGCAGATTGATGCCAAGAATGTGGGGTCAATTTCTGCACCAGCTGAGGTTACCATGAAGGTCCCTGTACATTGCCTGAGGTGGGTGACACTCAAGTTAAACCACCACCAGTCATCTCTCTCTAACGAGAGAGCAAGCTCTATGGTCTGCTGGGACTGTGGCGATTCTAATTTTACCTTGGCTGAGGAGTTGTTTGGCTCAGAAACTGGTGAATTGTGGACTGATGAAACCAAACTGCTGCAAACGTCAAAGCATGAATACAAACTGAGTCAAAAGTATATAAAAATGCCAGCAATACTTACCTGATCTTCTGAGAGTTGAGAGATATGATTAACTGCTGCATATGATTCTATTTTAGGATTAAAATGGTTGATAATCGCTCTGAAACAGAAAATGCCAAAGTTTTCAATTGTATAAACACTGCAATAAATATTCATAAATATAAAATAGTTCTGTGGTGGTATTTAAAAAATAAATTCACAAATGGGATTATTTTTGCTTTTAGATTATGAAGTCGCACACTGTATAATCTTCGATGCTATTCTGGTGACAGGTTCATGAAAAGACTCCAGTGATTCTTGGCATTATAATTAAAAGAAACAGGAAAATAATATTTACAGCTCACATACAAGATTCCTCATTGAGCAATGCAAGATCACTTCTGCATTGCAACAACAACCATATTTTTAGAGTACTTCATTAAGTCCAAGGGGTTTGGGACAGTGGACAGGAGAAAATGAGAGAAATGGTGGCGAGGAGTAAAGGGAAACAGAACAATACTGGGTTTAGTGAAAAACATAACAGGGAACTCAAAATCAGCAAAGGCCAGAGTAGCATTTATATAGCACCGTTCACCACAAGATGTCCCAAAGAACTTTACAACCAATGAAGTACTTTTGAAATACAGTCACTGCTGTCATACAGGAAAATGTAGCAGTCAGTTTGAATGTAGCGAGCTCCCATAAACAGGAATCCAGTAACAGCTCGATAATCCAGTTCTGTGATATTAGTCAAGGGATAAATATTGGCTGGGCCACAAGGGAAATCAAAATAGTGCTATTGGATCATTTATATCCATCTGAGCGGTCAGACTGAATTGCACTGTAACATCTCATCCGAAAATAGTACCTCTAACAATGCAGCATTTCCTCTGTACTGAACTAGGAGTTTAAGTCTGGATTTCCTTTTAAAACATGGAGTGGGAAATAAAGCCACAATCTTCTAACTCGGGGCAAGATAGTGCTACTCACTGAGTTACAGCTGACAAGTTGATGGGATCAAGAACAAAAGAGGGAAGTGTGCAATCTTAAGAATTAACCACAGGTACATGTACTAAGCTTTCTGTTCCATACTTATAAATATGTCTTGAACATCAATATTCAGTACTATTTCACCATTGGTTTTCAACCTCATTAACGAAAACTATCTGCTCTGACCAGCAAAGGTACAATCATCAATAGTGTGCTGCACACTCATACACACAGCACTCCACTACTAGTAGAAATCTTCCGTAGCTACATCGCCACCATGCCCCACCTTTTCCCCCACTACATCAATGACTTTAACGGCACTACCTCGTGCTCCCACAAAGAGGTTGAACAGTTCATCAACTTCACTAATATCTTTCACCCGGACCTCAAATTCACCTGGACTATCTCTGACACCTCCCTCCCCTTCCTGTACCTCTCCATCACCATCTCCCGCGACCGACTAAGCATGGGCATCGACTACAAACCTATGGACTTCCACAGCTACCTCGACTACACTTCCTCCCACCCCTGCCTCCTGTCAAAATGCAATTCATTACTCCCAACTCCTCTACCACATCTATTCCCAGGATGACCAATTCCACCACAGAAAATCCCAGACGGCCTCCTTCTTCAAAGACTGCAATTTCCCCTCCCACGTGGTCGACAATACCCTCCATTTCCTGCTCTTCCACCCTTGAAATCCACCCCTCCCAATGCAACAAGGACAGAATCCCGCCCCTTCCTCCAGTCCTTACCTTCCACGCCACCAACCTCCGTATACATCGCATCATCCTCCGCCACTTCCGTCACGTACGAACAGACCCCACAACCATAGATATGTTTCCCTCCCCACCCCTATCAGCATTTCGGAGAGCCCATTCCCTCCGCGACTCCCTTGTCAGATCCATGCCCCTACCAGCTCACACCCCATTCCCGGAACCTTCCCCTGCCACTGCAAGAAGTAAAAAACCTGTGACTACACCTCCCCCCTCACCTCCGTCCAACGCCCCAAAGGATCCTTCCACATCTGACAGAAATTTACCTGCACCTCCACACACTTCATCTACTGTATCCATTGCACCTGATATGGTCTCCTTTACATCAGGGAGACAGGACGTCAACTTGCGGATCATTTCAGAAAACATCTTTGGGACACGCACCAACCAACTCCACTGGCCTGTGGCTGAACACTTTAACTCTCCCTCCCATTTCCCCCAACAAGGACATGCAGGTCCTGGACCTCCTCCAGTGTCAAACCCTTACCACCCAACGCTTGGAGGAAGAATGCCTCATCTTCCACTTTGGGATCCTGCAACCACACTGGATTAATGTGGATTTCACCAGTTTCCTCATTTCCCTCCCCCACCTTATCTCAATCCCAAGCCTCCAACTTGGATCCACCCTCTTGACCTGTCCATCGTCTTTTCCATCTATCCTCTCCACCCTCCTCTCTGACTTATCACCTTCTCCCCCATCTTCATCGAACTATTGCATTCTCAGCGACCATCCCTCAAGCCCTACCCCATTTCCATTTATCGCTCAATCCCCCGGCCCACAAACCTCATTCCTGATGAAGGGATCATGCCCAAAACGTCGATTTCCCTCCTGTTCCTTGGATGCTCTCTGACCTGCTTTGCTTTTCCAGCACCACACTCTCAACTCAGCTACTGGTGCCCTCTCAATGGGATTGTAAAATCTCTAGAGGTGGGAATGACCTCTGAGGTGCTGCACACCTCTCCAGGCATAATTTCACCACCGTTGGCCTCTTACCTGCCCTCGATCTCTTCATAGGCAACTGCCACCGCGACATTGACCGCCTCAACCTGTCCACCCTCGCAACATGCAGCCCTCCACTCCGTCCGCGCCAACCCCAACCTCACTATCAAACCGGCAGACAGTGGTAGTTTGGCTCACCGATCTTTACATTGCTGAGGCTAAACGCCAGCTCGCGGACACCTCCTCCTACTGCCCCCTTGACCATGACCCCACTCCCACCACCAAACTATCATCTCCCAGACCATCCATAACCTCATCACCTCAGGAGATCTCGCATCCACCGCCTCCAACCTCATAGTCCCACAACCCTGCACCGCCCGTTTCTACCTCCTGCCCAAAATCCACAAACCTGACTGCCCCGGCCGACCCATTGTCTCAGCCTGCTCCTGCCCCACTGGACTCATCTCTGCATACCTCGACACGGTCCTGTCCCCCTTAGTCCAAGAACCCCCCAACTATGTTTGGGACACCACCTCTTCCATGATTTTTACCTCCCCGGCCCCCAATGCCTTATCTTCACCATGGACATCCAGTCCCTAAACACCTCCATCCCCTATCACGAAGGCCTCAAAGCCCTCCGCTTCTTCCTTTCCTGCCGACCCAATCAGTACCCTTCCACTGACACCCTCCTTCGACTGACTGAACTGGTCCTCACTCTGAACAACTTCTCTTTCCAATCCTCCCACTTCCCCCAAACCAAAGGAGTAGCCATGGGCACCCGCATGGGCCCCAGATATGCCTGCCTCTTCGTCGGATATGTGGAAGAGTCCATCTTCCACAGCTACACTGGCACCAATCCCCACCTTTTCCTCTACATCGATGACTGTATCGGCGCTACCTCGTGCTCCCACGAGGAGGTTGAACAGTTCATCCACATTACTAACACTTTCCACCCCGACCTCAAATTTACCTGGGCCGTCTCAGACTCCTCCCTCCCTTCCTAGACCTCTCCATTTCTATCTCGGGCGACCGACTCAACACGGACATTTACTATAAACTGACCGACTCCAACAGCTACCTAGATTATATCTCCTCCTACCCTGCCCCCTGTAAAAATGCCATCCCATATTCCCAATTCCTTCGCCTTTGCCGCATCTGCTCCCAGGAAGACCAATTCCAATACCGAACAACCCAGGTGGCCTCCTTCTTCAAAGACCGCAATTTCCCCTCAGACGTGGTTGACGATGCTCTCCACCGCATCTCCTCCACTTCCCGTTCCTCTGCCCTTGAACTCCGCCACCAGGACAGAACCCCACTGGTCCTCACCTACCACCCCACCAACCTCCAGATACATCGTATCCTTCGTCATTTCCGCCACCTCCAGACAGACCCCACTACCAAGGATATATTTCCCTCCCCTTCCCTATCAGCGTTCCGGAAAGACCACTCCCTCCAAGACTCCCTCGTCAGGTCCACACCCCCCACCAACCCAACCTCCACTCCCGGCACCTTCCCCTGCAACTGCAAGAAATGCAAAACTTGCGCCCACCCCTCCCCGCTTACTTCCCTCCAAGGCCCCAAGGGATCCTTCCATATCTGCCACAAAT
>NC_057731.1:45510010-45580638 GCF_004010195.1 Chiloscyllium plagiosum | reverse complement strand
CCCTCTCCAGCCTATCACCCTCACCTTAACCTCCGTCCACCTATCGTATTCCCAACACCCCTCCCCCAAGTCCCCCCTCCCTACCTTTTATCTTAGCCTGCTTGGCACACCTTCCTCATTCCTGAAGAAGGGCTTATGTCCGAAACGTCAATTCTCCTACTTCTTGGATGCTGCCTGACCTGCTGCGCTTTTGCAGCAACACATTTTTCAGCTCTGATCTCCAGCATCTGCAGTCCTCACTTTCTCATAATTTCACCACCATCCGTCGGGTGCACTGCAAAGTTGTCGTGCTAACCTCTGTGCCTTCTATGCCAAATGCACAGAAACACAAACTCAAAAAAACCTATCCCAGAACACGCATGCCCACTTGTGAACTACACTGCCTGCTGTCTAAGTTTTCATAGTTAAAAGGAGTCAGAGCCAGATGGGTGCATTAAAACCAGACCAATTTCTGAAGAAAAGCTGAATTTGTCACAAGAGACAGCAGGTCACAAGGCTGGTAACTCGCTGAGCAGATAAAACTGCAGGATTCAGCCACAAAGTCATGATTCAAAGACAAAACAAATGGGGCCCACATAATTACAGGATGTTGTGCAAGATGGTTTACATCGTGTGGTCTATTGTTTACAAAGGATTGTTTTGTAGGGTAAACTTTCACTGTGCAGCAGTTGGACACAAGACCCAACCTTATTCATTTATTTATTCATTCATTCACAAGTTGTAAGTGTAATTGGCAAGGACAGCATTTATTGTCCGTCCCCAGTTGTTCTTGAGAAGGTGATGGCGAGCCACCTCCTAGAACTGCTATAGTCTATGCAATATATTTACATGCACAGTGCTAGGAGGGAAGCAGTTAGTCAATGACAACATAATTCCAAGTCAGGATGCTGGAAGGTAGCTTGCAAATGGCAAACCATTTGAACTGTCAGATCTTACGTATGAACAAAAAAGGAATTTGCATTTAGATTTAAAGTTTTCACTATCAGATGTTCTAGAGCAAACAGTGAATTTTTATTCTACAAAGTTAATGTTTCAAGCCTGTTGAACAGTCATTATTTTGAAACTTTCACAGTTTCTCTCTTCACAGAAGCTGTCTGATCTGTTGAATATTTATAACATTTTCTGTTTTACTGACCACAGAAGTTGTGTCACCTGGCTAGTCATCTGCTATTTGGGGAGTTTGTTGAGAACAATTGGCTGTTATGGCTCCCTACATGAAAACAGCATCTTTAAAAGTAGTTCACCACACTGACTGACATACTCTGCTTTTCAATGTCAGATTTCTAGCATCCAATTTCTTTCATTCTTGTGTTCCAATTTTGGTAAAATTGATTTGGAGCAATATGCTGGTCAGGACACTGGAGAGAACACTCTTCCTTTACATCTAGCAGATTCTCACTGTCAGTCAGACAAGATGTGGACCTGGATCTGAAGTTCTGTCTGAGAATCATGTTTCCAACATTGCAACTCTCACTGAAGTGTCATCCCAGGATTGGCGTTTGAACCAATGATCTTTCTCTCGCAGAAGAGAGAGAACTTCAAGCTAACCATAACTGGTGCTTAAGGCATTTATTGCTTCGCAGAATTAAGACTTATTTGGTTTCCAAACCCACTCCAATTTCCTCCCTTCCAGCCTTAAACATACTGATCTAGCAGAGTAACAATTCCACTCAGCAAAAGGTCACAAGCACTTTGAATGCTCGTCATCCATGCATTCAGTGGAAGGTATAATAAGAATTTCCACACACTGTTTGAGCTTGTATGAACTAGATAACATTCTATTTTCAGAGATCTCATTCAGGCCCCTCTCCTATTTGCACAAAACATCCTTCAAGCCTATCTTTCTCCAAAAATACATCTACATTGCACTTTCAGCCTATTTAGATTGTCTGTTCCAGTGCATTCACTGGAAATTTACCACAAAACAAAACCTATTCCTCAACTCTTACTCTTAACTTAATATTTTAGCTAAGAATCAAAAGGTGACCATTTAGCCCCTTGAAAGCCAAAGGATCAGGCAGAGGATGTTCAACCCTTTGAGAAACACGGGAAAAGGAGAAGACAATTCATCCTGAGCATGGGTACCACAACAACAGCAGTCAGCATGAACACTGCGACTGCACCAATCTAATCTGGTATGCATTGGTAGTATACCCTTTATCATAAATCTCCTCACTGAAGATAGAGCAAGCCAGTGCGTTTAAGGAATTCGAGGAGATTAATCAAAGTCTTGGCAGCTTAACTAATCTATCTCAGTTATTGACAAACTGTCAGGATCCTTAAGTGAAATGTATGCTTTCGTTTTTCCCCAAAAGATTTAGTGAAGTAACGAGCATTTCTTTTTGGTAAATTTTGTACTAATTCAGGAGAAATAATTTCTCATTCAGGGCACCCAACTTCAGCTGCTAGGACAACTACAACATATGTTAGATACACAGTAAAGCTTTCTCTACACTGTCCTCATCAAACATTCCCGGGTGATGTATAGCATAGGGATAATAATACAGTAAAGCTCCTTCTACTCTGTACCCATTAAACACACATCTGTCCACATTCCATAAATTTTCAAACATTAGTAAATCCTGACAGTACAGCAAGGTAAGCATGGGCTAGAGATGGCCAGATGCATATTGTGCTGATTGGGCAGAAGGCACACAGCCATAGTGATGGAATTAAAATGGACTTTATGACACTTGTCTGGCCATCAGCCAGCGGAACTAGAAGAAAAAACTGGGAACAGCCCTGAACAAAACACTCTGCCACCTTGCACCAAATACTCAACTCATTTCAGTTGTTGCTGCACGTACTGCAGTTTGACAAACACATCAGTAATTCTTCAGCCCACAGAGTGGGAATGAGGATTGATAGCAGGGGAAACTGTGAAACAAATTCTATGATAACATCTAGGCAGGTGTGCAGAATAGTATAGAGTTCAGACAAGTCACTGATCAAACAAAGGTGGACAAAACAAAGATTAATAGCAGGCAATGGTAAAGATATGAAATCAAATGGAACTACATTAACACTAAACAATCCATTTACTCTGGTTGGTAACACCACAAAGGCTTTTCAGTAGAGAGGCATCCATATCAGATCTATTTGTGAATTATTCCAATTCTGTTCTGTAGTCAATGGCGCTACGACTACCTCATTTATTATCTCAATACAGAACAACTAATGAGGGTGAACCTGCAACAGCTATAAATAGCATCTCCAAGTGAGCATCACTTTTTATAAGACATAATTGGTCGCTTTGCTTTACGTGAGTGAAATCTATAATACAGTTACACTACAGGAGCATGAAGAACAATACATAAATCATGTCAATGGAATGAAGTGCCAGAGGACAGAGATTAAAATGGATCAAACATAGATATTAATAAAAAAGCAAATGTAGATATTAAGGTGCATGGAACATGGTTTGCAAGAGGTTTGAAGCTTCTGGGTCTGGGAGTACGCAGCTTTGCAATGTGAACAATGGAGGTTGCCATATACACTTTAACAGCTTGGACTGTAAATCGCAAATCACATTCAGTATATACACAATTCCAAATAAATTTGAAAATGAAGCTAAGAACCAAATTAGTTTCAATTGAATATTGTTATGAAGTTACTAGCAACATTAAATAATTAAAAGCCATACAGACAAAATTTAATTTTGTTATTGACTCAACCTAATCATTAAGTCACTGGCCGAATTTCAAGGATCCATATATTGAATTAAATTTTAGCAATTAATGAGCTGATGGCTGAACTTAAATCCTCAAATGTGTTTCTTTTTAACTTGAGTTGATGTCCTAAACAGAGAAACTGTTTTCCACACCTGCAGAGTAATATTTATTGAATAAATCATTTGTGGATGATCAAGGGGATTGCAAAGATTTTAACTATTCTAGCATGATACATTCTGACTGGTTTTATTGGGTCATTCACTTATTGGGATTCAGCAGCTGAAACATGGCAGAAATCTCTACCACATAGATTTAGGAACACCACTACCTGCAAGTTCCCCTCCAAGACACACACCAACCTGGCTTGCAAGCATATCACCATTCCTTCACTGTTGCTGAGTCAAAACCCCACCTCAGCAGCACAATGGGTGAAGCTACACTCCACTGACTGTAGCAGTTCAAGAAGGCAATTCACCATAACTTTCTCCAGGGCAATTAGAGACAAATGATAAATGTTAGATTTGTCAGTGATGCCTACATCCTATGAATGAAAGGAATAAGAATGTAATGGGGAGTTCCAACCACATCATGAACCCCACAGTGTTAGGAAACACATTACCTGTGGGTGAGTAGTTAGTTTTCTCATCTAAGAGTCAGAAGGTCATAAGTTAAGTTTCATTTCCAAGACCTGAGTACCAATGCATCTGAAGCTTCCAGTGCCAGTGCTGAAGGGGTGCTGCAGTGTTATAGCTGCTATCTTTTAAATAAGAAGCTAAAGTGAGGACATGTCTGCTGTCTCAAGTGGACATGCAAAATCCTACTGGCCAACATTTATCATTTTGGATCTTGCTGTGTGCAAATTGCTTCCTATATTATAACAGTAACCGCCCTTCAAAAACCACACTATAGGATGTCGCAAAGTATATTACAGCCCAACCTCATGAAAAGCATTGTAGAAATGGAAATTTGATTTATAACTCCCCTATATTTTATACAATAAATTCACCATGTTCACGTAATACATCTCGTGTGTTAATGGGCTTCTAAACCACACAAGTGATACAGCTTTCGTGTCACAATGTCCTCAATATGGGATGGATCAACCAAAGAAACAAGAGTGAAAGTGATCCCCACTTACACTAAGCTATGGTGATCTATTCTCAAGACAAAGTTCTTCATTTGCATGTGCCCCTTACCTGACGTTGATCAGTGCATGGGTCACTTTGCTCGCTGGCTCCTTCCACTGACCACTGTTTGTTGAAAGCCGCAAAACTGTAATGGAGCAAAAGTAAAGGTCACCAACACTCATTTCAAACTCATCTCCAATGACTTTTACATTGACTTTCCTGAACAAAAACTTGCATCTGGTATATGCCCAGTGACAACCTACCTTTATGTATGGCCTTTGCAGAGGCACAAGGCAAAAATATTGGATGTGGAATTGAAGAGAGATTTAGGACAGATGGTCAGAGCTTTCAGAGGTACTTTAAGGAGACTTTTGTAAACAAATGGGAAAAACAGGAGGAGTTTGGAGGGAGAATTCTAAGAGAGGTCTAAGTGGCTGAAAGGGTGATGAACAGTGGGGTAAAGCAAAAAGAGTCTACAGACGATGCTTTTAAATACAATAGAAAGGGTCTGTGAGCCCATAACTTTGCCCAGTCCCTCAGTGGTTAGCACTACTGCCTCACAGCGCCAGTGACCTGGGCTTGATTCCACCCCGTCTGTATGAGTTTCTTCCAGGTGCTCCGGTTTCCTTCCACAGTTCAAAGACGTGCAGGTTAGGTGGATTGGCAATACTAAATTGTCCATAATCTCCAAGGATGTGCAGGCTAGGTTGAAATGCAGGGTTATAGTGATATGGTAGGAGGTGGGTTTGGGTGGGATGCTCTTCAGAGGATCAGTGTGGACTTGATGGGCCAAATGGTCTGCTTGCACATTGTAGGGATTCTATACTTTCCTCAGATTATCCAAAGTGAATTTGCTGAGCACACAATCGAAGCTGACACATTAGCAGAGGTACTTTCTTTTGGATTCGGGAATGAATTGAGCTGCCACAGCACTGATTGAAAAAGAGCAGGGAATTCTCCAAGGTGAGCTGGAATCAATGTTTATCCCTGAATCAACATCACCCAAAGAAAAATAATTTAATCATTAACACAATACTGTTGGTGGAACACATTACTGCTGCATATTCTACATTATTGCAGCACCTACACTTCATAAAGTACTTGACTGTCTGTGAACCATTGAGACATACTGGGGACGTGAAATTAATGACAGAACTTCAAGTCTTCCTTTTAACTCAGTTTAAAATAAAAACAAACTCACCCATTGAATACAAGTTATCAAAGACTTGGTGCATTCGAATGATCTCGTAGTAAAGTTCATCATAACTACTTGGTGTGGGGAGGAAAGTGTCACCATATGTAATAAACACGTTGAATAAATTCACAACCTACAACAAAGAAGAGTCATTGCTCAATTAGTCTGTCACAATTGTCAGAGGATAGCAGAAAAGGCAAACACTTCACCCAAGGAGCAGTCCTGTCCTGCCCAGCCTCTGAGGTGTGAGTCAGTGTGAGCTCTTCAGAGACATTCTGTACTGCCTCATCAGGTACAGGGTTCTGAATTCACTTCAGCTGCAATCATCTTCATTCAACCAGTCCCAAATGTTCACGCATTCAAGTTGTAATTATTAACAGACAAATGGGAGAAAAAAAATCTTGGATAAAAGGCTTAAATTCAAAGGATAAGTCAGAGACCAGTTTGTACTCTCAAGTTAGAGGGTTCTGTGGAAATCCAATTGAGGAGTTTAAGATCATTAAAGGAATTGATAATACAGATGAAGAGGAATTATTCTGTTTGGAGGAGCACAGAACAAAGGGGAAGAATCTTAAAGGTTAAAGCTAGGTCATTCAAGGGTGAGGTCACAAATCTGGGACTTACACGCCAAAGTGATGTTACATCTATTGTTTGATGAGGGCAGAGCAGTAGACGTTGTTTACTTGGATTTTAGTAAAACCTCAACATGGTTCCACATGGTAGACTAATTAGTAAAGTTAGGTCACATGAGATTCAGAGTGAGCTTGCCAATTGGATACATAATTGGCTTAATGGCAGGGCACAAACAGAGGTGGTGTAGATTGTTTCTCAGACTGCAGGCCTGTAACCAGCGGTGTTCCAGAAGAATTCGTTCTGGATCCTCTGTTGTTTGTCATTTATATAAATGATGTGGGTGAGGATATAGAAAGCATGGGTAGTAAGTTTGTGGACGACACCAAAACTGGTGGCATAGTAGACAATGAAGAAAGTTTTCTAAGAATACAAAGTGATCTTGATTAAAATG
The DNA here is from genome assembly GCF_004010195.1 of Chiloscyllium plagiosum. NCBI lineage: Eukaryota > Metazoa > Chordata > Chondrichthyes > Orectolobiformes > Hemiscylliidae > Chiloscyllium > Chiloscyllium plagiosum. The sequence continues at coordinate 45,573,621 of NC_057731.1, read as the reverse complement.
GGTCAACATGCTGAAAAATGGCAGATGGAGTTCAATCTTGCAAAATGCGAGGTACTGCACTTTGGTATATCAAACAAGGATAGGGCTTATTCAATTAATGCTAGGGCCTTGGGTACTGCTGTAGAACAGAGGGACGTAGGGGTGCAGGTACATAATTCTTTGATGCTTGCATCACACATAGACAGGGTGATTAAAAAGGTGTTTGGCATGCTTGCTTTCATTACTCATCCCTTTATGTATAGGAATTGGGATGTCATGTTGAGGTTGTACAGGACATTGGTGAGGCCTCTTCTGGAATACTATGTCCAGTTCTGGTTGGCCGGTTATCAGAAGGATATTAGCCAGAGAAAGTTCAGAAGAGATTTACCTGGATGTTGCCAGGTATGGAAGGTTTGAGTTCTAAAGAAAGACTGGTTAGGCTGGGAGGAGAGGAGGTTGAGTGGTGATCTAATAGTTTATAAAATAATAAGGGGATAGAGTTAGTGGTAGTTGTCTTTTCCCTAGGATGGGGGACTTCAAGACTAGGGGGCACATCTTTAAGATGAGAGAGATTTAAAAAAGACATGAGGGGTAAATGTTTTAAACAGAGGGTAGTTCATGAATGGAATAAACTTCCCAAGAGAGTGATGTATGTGGGTAAAAATACAATGTTTTAAAAGACATTGGATAAGTACATGAATAGGAAAGGTTTGGAGGGATATGGGCCAGGAGCAGGGAGGTAAGACTAGTTTAGTTTGGTATAACATTCAGCATTGGACCTTTGGACCAAAGGTTTCCATGCTAGATTTAGATTTAGATTCCCTATAGTGTGGAAACAGGCCCTTCGGCCCAACAAGTCCACGTTGACCCTCCAAAGTATACTCCACCAAGACCTATTTCCCTTTGACTAATGCACATAACTCTATGGGTAATTTAGCATGGCCAGTCCAGCTGACTTGCACATCTTTGAACTGTGGGAGGAAACCAGAGGACCCAGAGGAAACCCACACAGACACGGGGAGAATGTACAAACTCCACACAGACAGTCGCCCAAGGCTGGAATCGAACCCAGGTCCCTGGCACTGCAAGGCTACAGTGCTAACCATTGAGCCACTGTGTTGTATGATTCTATGATCTAATAGAAAATTTTAAAATGTATATGAAGGTATTTTCATTTGGCATTAAAAGGTTTGGAACCAAGGCAGGTATACAACACTCGGATACAGATTAACCCCGATCTAATTGAATGGCTTTTCCTGTTCATCTATGTGCTTCTATAACGCCAGCAATAACCCAGCTTAAAAGGACTGAAATATAGTATACAGTGTAACTTCACGAGTGCATTAAGCCTTTGTCTGCTGACATCCAGTAATAATTTTGTGGCTCTGATCAAAAAATATCCTGCATGGAACAGCCTACCAGGGAGGAATATTGTATGAGGTGCTGGTTAAAGTTGGCTCATTGGACAGGATTTGCATATTGGGTAGAGATTGAGGGAAACTGACGGGGGGGAATCTGAGGGTTTGAGGTCAATAAAAAATTTACAGATTTGCCAGTGCTGGTGGCTTTTCCCTCTCCCTTAACATTCTACGTCAACTGTCCATGTGACTTCATGTGCCCTGTTGCTAGGTTTTTGTTGCTAGGCAACTCTGAAAAGCAATCCGTCACTTGTAAAAATCCTCCTTTCTGCTGCAATCTGCAAACTTTAACATTTCATTTACTGCAGTAGTTGTTCTTTTATCATAAATACATACCACAAGCTGCAGGATTTCTGCAGCCAAGTTCAAGGAAAGGTCTGCAGGTTGTCCGATTAGAAATATTGCTCCTGTTCGCCAAACCTTCTGCTTATTCATTCTGAAGCCAAATCAGTATCCATTTGTATCATCTGCCTTGATCCCAAAAGCTTTCACTGTAGCCAAGAACTTAAGCAAGAATCTGTGCTCTCATGGAATTTTTCCACCAATCAGTCCATCAGACAATGACTGGGCTGCACTAGTTCAGTCACAAAGTGACAGGTCCACACTATTGAGGGGTCAAGTCAGTCACACAGTGACATGGCCACATTATTGAAGGGTCGGTCAGTCACACAGTGACAGGCCCACATTATTGAAGGGTCAGTCAGTCTCACAGTGACAGCCCGCATTATTGAAGAGTCAGTCAGTCACAGTGACAGGGCCACACTATTGAAGGGTCTGTCAGTCACACAGTGACAGGGCCACACTATTGAAGGGTCAGTCAATCACACAGTGACAGGGCCGCATTATTGAAGGGTCAGTCAGTCACACAGTGACAGGGCCACATTATTGAGGGGTCAGTCAGTCATACAGTGACAGGGCCACACTATCAAGGGGTTAGTCAGTTACACAGTTTTATATATAACAGTAAACATTAAAGCATTCTGGCGCTGTTCATCAAAAATGGTTTGACCGACTTCACAGTTACGCAGAGTTTTACATCAAACAGTCTTCCTATCATCTAGGGACAACTGAGAGACTCTTGAGCAAACACAAAATGTTAACAAAATGTATACTGACAACTAATGACTCACCATTAAGGCCAAAGCAAAGATGTTGTATTTCCCCAAGAGCACAGTCTCATTCGACATCAGGAATTTCAACAGATTGATCAGAGCTGGAATCACAGGAAGCACACAGTAAGAAAAGTATTAATACAAAAATAAACAACTTTTATTAAATTTCTCTTCAACTCCTTTGCTATGGTATGTGCTGTAATGTTAGGAAATAGATTAATTTCATAACACTAGACGAAGAGGGATTTCTAACTGAAGCTCTCCCTGGTTCAACACAAAGCTATATTACCTATTTCTGTTCCCTGGTCAAGACTAGCTAAATGTCAAAGACTGGTTAAATAGAGTTAAGATCCTCTAGCAAGCAGTTAGCCAATTGCCCAATAAATAAAGCATAAGGGGTTTGCACAATTTCCTCCAGAATTGACAGCAATTTGCCTAATCTGGAATCTGTTCCTTTTCAATGTGGTACTAACATTGTCCTAATGGACATTCACTGTAACAAGCTAATCACTGGTACACACACTCCTCAAATTTGGCAAATGCATGTGGAACCTTATCTCAATCAGAATAGGAATCACAAAGAGGAAATTATACATGAACTGGCCAGAGCATCAATCAACCTGGAGTAAAACCTTATGGAGCAAGCACTGGAGAAACCCAGCAGGTCTGCCAGCATCTGTGGAGATAAATAATTCCAGTCTAATGGAATCTGAAGTAACTGCGTTATTTCTGAGCACCGCACTTCACAAATGATAAACTGGCTTTAGAGGGAGTGCAGCTCTGAGTCACCAGAATGATGCATGGGCTTCACGAGTCAGATTTTATAAAGAAAGGTTGCATACACTCAAGTCCACATCCACTTGAGTTTAGACACTAATCCAGATGATTGTAACAAGAAAGGAATTAATGTGGATACAGTGGGAAAAATTATTTCCTCTGCTTGGGAAAAGTGGGATCACGGGCCATAATGTCAGGAAGAGAGATGGTCACTCAAGAACAAAGCCAAGCAGAAATATAATATAAAGAGGACAAAAAGCTCCTCTCCAGACAGTATGTATTGTGCTTTGTAAAATAATCTTGGGAACAATAAAAATAGGGAAAGGTTTGGTGCCAGAGGATTGGCAGCTAGCTAATATTGTACCTATACCCAAGGTGATAGATAAAACATATCTAGGGAAATATAGGAAGCCACCTTAACTTCAGGTGGTCAAAAATAATGGAATTCCTAAAAAGAAGAAAACAGGACCAAAAATAGAAAAACGAGTAGTCAGGATGAATTTCAAAAAGGAAAAACATCTTGCTTGACCAACCTTAAGTTCTTTGAGGTGGCAAAAGACAGAATAGGTAAGGATAATGCAATAGATTTTGCATATTTACATACCCAAAAAGGCCTTTGGTAAGGTGCTTCATTATGGATAAGGTCAGAGAATGCACAATCAGGGGATAAGTGACAGATTGAATAGCTATCTGGCTTGACGACAGAAAGCAGAGAGTGGGAGTAAAAGACAGTTTTTCAGAGGAACAGAAGGTGGGAAGTGGGATCCTACCAGAATCAGTGTTTGGACCATTCTCGATCACAATTTATATGAACAATTTAGACTTTGGCAGCAAAAGCATTATTTTTAAATTTGCATGCCATATTAAATTGGGGTTATAGTCAACACTCATGAGGAGCATTAGAATATGAATCAATAATAAACTTGAAATATGGATTAATAATTGGTAAGAATGAGGTGAGACATGAGACCTGGGAAATTAAGAATCAAAATGGGGTACAGGAACAATAGGATTTGGGTGTACAAATACACAAATTCCAACAAGTCACAACATGAGTCATAAGGCCATAACAAAAGCAAGCCAAGTACACAGGTTACTCTGAACCTGCAATGAACATTAGTCAGATAAAACTCAAGTGTGCTGTTTGCTGTACTGGTCACCAAATGTAAAAAGTTTGCACTGACAATGGAAAGGGCACAAAAAAGATATCACACCTAAGGAGAAAGGCTAAGTCTCTTCTCTAGAAAAGTGGAGGCTGACTGGTGAAATCCTAATACTTCAAACAATTAACGACAACGTAGCTTATATAGTGGAATCAGAGATTGGATCTGAGAGTCTCCTCAGGATCTTATACATTTTAATAAATTCATTCAGGGTTACCCTGCAAGGAAAGGTTAGGCCTACATCTGCTAGAGTTAGAAGAATGAGAAGTGACTTTTTTTGAAACGTGTAAAATCCTGAGGGGACTTGACAGAGTGGATGCTGAAAACATACCTCCCTTTATGGCAGGGTCTAGAACTACTGGGCACAATTGATTCTGCAGGTGAGAAGAATTTATTTTCCTCAAAGAAGATCGTTAATGTTTGGCATTCTGTTCCCCAGAGAAGAGTATAGTCAGAGTCGCTGAATATTGTTAAAGCAGAGTTTAAAACTTGATTGACACAAGAGACAACGGCAGACAGTAACAGAGTGGAGACCACAAACAGAACAGCCATGGTCTTTTCAAATAGTACAGGTTTGAGGGATGAATGGTCCAATTCCTGCTCCTGATTTGTAAGTTCGTATTAATACAGACCTTTAAAATTATGAGGGGAATTTCTCGAATTGATACAGAGAGTGTTTCCACTTCTGAGGAAAACTAGATGTTATCGTTATAAGATAACCATCAACAAGGGGATTCAGAAAAAAACTCTTTACACAGAATGTGGAATTCACCACCATATGGAGTGGTTGAAATGAAGATAACTGATGGATTTAAAGGGAAGCTAGACAAATACATGTCTACAAGACCAGTCAGTTTTACGTCAGTGGTCAGCAAGATACTGGAGAGAATTCTGAGAGATAGAATTTATGACTATTTGGGAAAACATAGTTTGATTAAAGATAGGGAAAATTGCGGTCTTTAAAGGCAGCAGCAATTTGGTATGTAACTCTCACTATATCCCCTCCCACGTGGTTGATGATGTCCTCCAGCGCATCTCATCCACCCCACCACCAGAGATATATTTCCCTCCCTACCCCTATCTGCTTTCCCTAAAGACCGTTCCCTTTGCAACTACCTGGTCAGGCCCACACCCCTCCCAACAACCCACCCTCCCCGTCCAGCACCTTCTCCTGCCACCACAGGAATTGCAAAACCTGTGCCCACACCTTCCCCCTCACCTCCATCCAAGGGCTCAAAGGAGCCCTCCACGTCCATCAGAGTTTCACTGGCATTTCCACATGTCATTTACTGTACCTGTTGCTCCCAATGCGGTCTCCTCTACACTGTGGAGACAGGATGCCTACTCGCAGAGCGCTTCAGAGAACATCTCCAGGACACCCACACCAATCAACCCCACCACCCTGTGGCCGAACACTTCAAAACCCCCCTCCCACTCTGCCGAGGATGTGGAGATCCTAGACCTACTCCATCACCACCCGACGCCTGGAGGAAGAACGCCTCATCTTCCACCTCGGGGCCCTCCAACCCCATGGCACCAATGTGGACTTCACCAGTTTCCTCATTTCCACTCCCACCTGACCCCAGTTCCAACCTTCCTGCTCAGCATCGACCTCATGACCTGTCCCATCTGTCCATCTTCCTTCCCACCTATCTGCACCACCCTCCCCTCCGCCCTATCACCTTCACCCCCACCTCCATCTACCGACTACACTCTCAGCTACCTTCCCTCCAGCCCCACCCTCCTCCAATTTATTTCTCCACCCCCAAGGCTCCCAGCCTCATTCCTGATGAAGGGCTTTTGCCCGAAACGTCGATTCTCCTGCTCCTCAGATGCTGCCTGGCCTGCTGTGCTTTTCCAGCATCACACTCTTGGCTCTAATCCCCAGCATCTGTGGTACTTACTTTTGCCTATGACTTTGAGGGGGTCAGGTCATGCCTCACAAGCCGTATTGAGTTCTTGGAAGATGTGACAAGACAAGTTGACGAAGGTCGAGCAGTGGATGTGGTGTTTATGGATTTCAGTAAGGCATTTGGTAAAGTTCCCCATGGTAGACTCTTTCAGAAAGTTAGGAGGTATGGGATATAGGAAAATTCGGCTGTCTGGATACAGAATTGACTGGCCGAAAGAAGACAACGAGTGGTAGTGGATGGAAAGTATTCCACCTGGTGACTACTGGTGTCTTATAGGATCTGTTCTTGGGCCTCTGCTCTTTGTAATTTTTATAAATAACTTGGATGAAGAAGTGGAAAGGTGGGGTTAGTAAGTTTGCCGATTTCACAAAGGTTTGTTGTGTTGTAGTAAGTAGAGTAGATTAGATTAGATTACCTACAGTGTGGAAGCACACCCTTCAGCCCAACAAGTTCACACCAACCTCTGAAAAGCAACCCACCCAGTCCCATTTCCCTACATTTACTCCTGATTGATGCACCTAACACTTTGGCAATTTAGCATGGCCAATTCACCAATTCATCTTTGGACTGTGGGGGGAAACAGGAGCACCCGGAGGAAACCCACCCAGACAAGGGGAGAATGTGCAAATGTCGCCAGAGGTGGGAATTGAACCCAGGTTCCTGGCGCTGTGAGGCAGCAGTGCTAACTGCTGAGCCACCGTGCCGCCCCATGTGTCAAGGGCTGTTGCAGGCTACAAAAAGACATTGACAGGATGCAGAGCTGGGCTGAGAAGTGACAGATGGAGTCCAACCTGGATAAATGCGAAGTGATTCATTTTGGAAGGTCGAATATGAGTGCCGAATACACGGTTAAAGACAGTATTCTTGGCAGCGTGGAGGAACAGCTAGATCTTGGGGTCGACATACGTAGATCCCTCAAAGTTGCCACCCAAGTCGATAAGACTCTTAGGAAGGCATATGGTGTTTTGGCTTTCTTTAACAGGGGGATTGAGTTTAAGAGCCATGAGGTTTTGCTGCAGTTCTATAAAACCCTGGTTAGACCACAGTTGGAATATTGTATTCAGTTCTGGTAACCTTATTATAGAAAGGATGCAAATGCTTTAGAGAGGGTGCAGCATTACCTGTGTCTCTGGATTTTCAGTCCAGCGATAATACCACAAGGCAATTGCCTCCCTTTTATTCGCTCATTAGAATATGCTTGGGAGCTGAATGGCCTCCTCGTGGACCGATGTCTCTACTTCCAGGCTTGAAGCAGGAACGCTTTTGATAGCATCCACAAATTTCACCACCAGACCAGATGAGTGTCATACTGGATTTGAACTTCAACTAATAAGCCATAATTATGAACTATCAGAAGTATAATCCTTCAGATGGTACATGAAACCCCAGTTCAGACAAAAGATCACCAACCTGAAAGACTAACTGCTTCTCTCTCCACTGAAGGTACTTGAGCTGTATTTTTTTATTTTATTTCAGACTTCTATCACCTGCAGTACTTTATTTTTGGGCAGGACTTGTTTGAAGAAATGATTTGAAAATTAACCTCAGATGGTCAGGTATTTATTTTGCTGATCCTAAATAATTTCCAACAAGAGGGAGCAAAAAGAGACAATGGCAGATGGTGGTAACAGATGTTACGTAGCTGTAGTGACTGAGCTTCGCTGCATGTGCTATGTTGCTGATCTGATTTGGCTGCGAGGTAGCCTGATGGGAGCCAGGCAGCAGAAAGAGACTGCAGGATGGAAGTCAGGAGGAGAGTTCAATCAAACTGCAGGCAGAGAAAGGCAGGACAGAGCAAGAATAAAAGTAATAAGTGAATGTGTAAGCAAAAGAAGAAAAGTAAAAATAAAGAGAAAGAAGAAAAATATAGGAAGATTATTTAAAAATGTCAGGGAGGTTTTAAAAAAATACAACAAATAATAGATGTGAGAGGTTGTAGCTTGATATAACTTTGAGCATGGGCAGTTGAAGGCATTCTGACTGATGCTGAAAGAAGACAGAACAAACTTGCATTTCTATAGCACCTTTCATGACCCCAGCATGATCCATCACACTTTACATCCAATGAAGAACTTTCTGAAATGCAGTCAATGTTGCCAACTAGGAATGGCGACTGTCAATTTGCTAGCAACAAGCTCACATAAGTACCACAAAAAAATGATGATCAGTTATTTTTAGATCTGAATCTAAAGATAAATGTTGACCTGCATACCAGGATAACTCCACTTTACTTCTTATATTAACGGATGCAGAGATCTCAGCTTAACTTACGGTTTGAAATGTGTAGCTTGTCCACCAGTGAATCCCTCCCTCAGTATTGACCTTCCAACCATACAACCTTCTTTCAGTACTGACCCTCCTTCTGCAGAATGCTCCCTCAGTACAGATTGCCAACAATGCAGCACTTCTTCAGTACTGACCCTCCAATAAAAAAAAACTTCACCAGTATTTCTTTTACGATTGGAGCTTTTGCTCAACCTCCAAAACAGTTGTTCCCTTACCACAAAACCACGGCATTATTCCACTTTCCATGCTTATAAAAACACTCCAGGCGATTACAAGATTCAATAAGACAGATAGGGATAAAATGACATTCTCTGGTGCAAGAACAGATGCAAAATTAGAATAAGTCTGTCTTGGGATTTTGAAGGCTGGAGTTGTTTATATTTCATTCAATATTGCTACCTTGCAATAAAGAACAACATTACACCTAGCTTCCCAATCACTCATTGTGCCTACACACCAGTATTTTCTAATTCCGATACCAGGACACTCAGACACCTTTGAATTGTTACAAGTTGGAATGAAGCTCGAAGTGTGGTGGAAGATTCAGTAACAAGTTTCAAAAAGAAATTGAATAAACACTCCCCATTTAAGTATGGTTATACTTGTTTATTTTACTGAAAAAATAGCCAAGTTCATATTTTCCCATGATACTTCATCGCCCAAATTTTTTGTCCACTCACTTAACCTAGCTTTTCAGATTTACATCCTCTTCGTAACTTAAGTTCTTACTTATTTTTGTATCCTCAACAAATTTAGCAACCATACTTACAACCCTTTTATTCAAGATATAGTTGTAATCTTGAATAACTATATTCACTGATCCCCAAGGCACTCCTTTCATCACATAATGCCAACTTGAAAGTTACCCATTTATACCTTTTCAAGGCAAGCATCTTTGAACACCGCAAAAAACCTTCAAAGACTTGAAATGGTGGAGCAAGCTCAAGGGGCTGAATGGCTTCTGATCTATAGGTTTGCACAAAATGGTTTTTAGCTTCATTAGATTTCTAAAAACAGAAAACCTGCGGTCTTGCACGGTTTTTAAAAAATTCATTACCTAAGTTGTGAATTCTCTAGCAACATTAAGGAGACAGATTCACAGAATCCTCCAGTACAGAGGCCCACCATCTTTGAAAGAGTTAAAAGTCACACAACACCAGGTCATAGTCTTTGAAAGAGTTATCCCATTGTCCCCTCCTCTGTAGTTTTCTACAAGCCCCATAAATGTTTTCAGTTCAAATGTTTATTCAATTCCCTTTTGAAACTTGTTACTGAATCTTCCACCAAACTTCAAGCCTCATTCCAACTTGTAACAATTCACAGCAAATTCTCCCCACCTCTCTTGGTTCGCCTGTCAATCATCTAGTCGCTGATTGCCTGATGCCATTGAAAACAGCTAACCTTTACTTGTTTAATCAAAACCCCTCATACTACTAAGCCTCTTCTTAATTTTCTTTCTGTTCTTTATGATGGGTGACAGGAGGAGGGAATGCCTTAACAGCTTGAAGTTCTGGCATTCTGATTCAGAAGCATGGACAATCCTGCCATATGCACAAACAAAAATGCACTCATTTGTAACTCACAATGTTTGTCGCCAGAATGTTGTCATCTAGCCAGTTCAATGCTTGCAGCAGTGGATGTAAATTAGCCTTAATACTCATGGGCTCATCTCAACTGCCTCAGATACACAGCAGTGTTTTCCGACACCTCTGATGAGTCACTGAGTTTCATGGCTGGTGCCTCAAATCATGGAGCTATTTTATCATGTGATTCAGCTGGGTTCACAACTTAATAGCAATTGAACTGTAAAGTTTATATTCAAGTTGGTTCAAGTATAGAATTATTCAGAGCTGCTACCACATGTAGTAGTTGGGGTAAACAGTACAAATAATTTAATGAGAAGCAAAGGAAAAACAACTAGAAGCATATAGTAACAAGATGAGGTAAAGTAGGGCAGGTGAAGTCTCGTGCACAGCATAACCATTGGACCAAGTGGTCTACTTTTGCTCAATGCAATGGATAAAGTTCATCCGTGAGACTGACTGGTGATAGGGAGTGTGAACTCTTCCCTTCAAGTCTCTGTCACCAATCTGGATCATATTCAGTGCACCTAATGATCATAGCCCTGTGTTCATAGGACTTCCCAATACATAAAGAAAAACATTAACAATTCACAGCAATCTGGTAAACATTAAGGATGATAGAGGAAGCTAGTACGCTGTTAATTTATATTTACAACAAAGCCACTTTTCAATGTGAGGTTTTCCTCAATTGTGACATTCAGTGAGAAACTCAGGCTATAAATAAGGGAGCAGTCTGCATTCTGATTCAGAGGCTAATTCATTTCAGAGTTTAATTTCTGGTGTTTAATCAATTGTACAGTAATCTGAGATGCTACAGAGGCAAAGCCACAAAAACCATCCTCAGACTCCCATGCGTAAAGTCAAACTCTCTGACCCTAATTCCATTCAGTGAAAAAGTTACCAGTTATGACAATCTGACAGCTGAATGGAAAATGGAAATAACTTCATAGATTCACTCACAGAGAACTTGCTTTTCTGTACTGATTAGATTAGATTAGATTCCCAACAGTGTGGAAACAGGCCCTTCGGCCCAACCAGTCCACACCGATCCTCTGAAGAGTAACCCACCCAGACCCATTTCCCTCTGAATGATGCACATATCACTATGGACAATTTATCATGGCCAATTCACCTGACCTGCATATCTTTGGACCATTGGAGGAAACCGGAGCACCCGGAGGAAACCCACGCGGACACAGGGAAAATGTGCAAACTCCACAGTCAGTCATCCGATGCTGGAACCGAACCTAGGACACTAGTGCTGTGAGGTAGCAGTGCTAACCACTGAGCCACCGTGCTGTTTATGGGAGCTTTCAATGTGTAAATTATCTTGTGATTCCCACATTGCAGAAATAACTACATTACAAAAATACTTGATCAATCGTAAAAATACACGGGATCTATTGAGGCTGTAAAAAATGCTATATAAAGGCATGTTTGCTTCTTCACTGACTCTTGTTTAAAAGTGCTGTTTCTGAACACCTGAAAAGCATGGGGAGTTTCAGCCTAGATTTTGCTCGTAGATCTCTTGAGTGAAATTGAACCTGTGACCTTTTGATTCACAGTTGAGACTGCTGCCCACTAGCCCAAGGTGTCACTAGATACCAGCAGGAGAAGGTCAAAAGGGTGACCGGGGCAGGAACTACTAGGGTCATGTCAAGATAAGATGAAGGAAACCAGGCAGTGATTCACACAGACTGTAATTTCTCAATAAAATGTACGTGGAAGATGCATCCCCAGTTTCCAACTTGACTCTTCTTTTCTTCCCGACGTTTTCTTCAGGTCTCCTTTTGGTCATCCCTTCTCTTATCCTGAATTTTATTTTAAAATTCACCCGTGGGAGATGGGCATCGTTTGCTGGCCAACATTTATTATCTGTTCCTAATTTCTCAGAAGGGCAGTTTGAGAGTCAGCCACATTGCTGTGGATCTGGCATCACATGTAGGCCAGACCAGGTAAGGATGGCAGTTTCCTTCCCTAAAGGGCATTAGTGAACCAGCTAGGTTTTTCCAACAATTGATAATAATTTAATGGTCATCATTAGACTCTTAGTTCCAGATTTCTTTTTATTGAATTCACATTCCACCATCTGCCATGGAGGGATTTGAACCCTGATTCCAAGAGCATTAGCTGAGTTTCTGGATTAATAGCCTAGTGATAACACCACTAAGCCGTTGCCTCCCCCATCACCAAACAGTTGACAAAGCTTCCTGATTTGAATAAAACAACCACAAATAGAGCAACAAAATAACAATCCTCAAACTGTTTTAGTCAACTGTGTAAATAGGATACCGTTCACCATCTTGTCCTCATCTTCAGACATCCCTCCTGCACTCTCAACCATTCTGCACACACACTCAGCCTTATCCTTCCTTCCCCACTGCTTCTATTCCAATTTATACACACCTATCCTTCCCTCACCCACCCATTTCATGAGAGAACAAGACAACAAAATGGCAAATATTAAAATATGGAATGCTTACATGTAGATGTCTAGCCATTTTCTGTAACAGTTTCTAATCTGTATCCTTTAATTCATTCTGGTCAATCATAGCCCTGGAGTATATTGTAATGCTGCTTGTAGGTACAACAGACACTCACCTGACCAGAGTTCACGCCAGGTGTAATGTAACCGTACTCTACATTTCTTCTGATAACAGATGAGTTTGTGAACTATCTGAACACATCGCCTACAAAATACAAAATCAAGGAAGCATTACACTAAAATGAAAAACAACTTGCATTTAATCAAGCATTTAAGCTTAATTAATCCGAAGTGACACTGAAGAAAAAAAATGAACAATTTTCAAGTATGACTACATCCTGGTTAAAAGAAGAATGTTTTAAGAGGAATACTGAAAGAGAGCGCAGGAGGGAAGTCTTCTAATCAAATTCTAGACAGTAGGCTGTGCATGGTTGAAGGCAAAACTGCCAATGAATGGAACGAGGGATGTGTAAAATAAAATGTGTAAAAAGAGCTGTTATGGAAAGTTCGGAGGAGGCTGAATGGATGCAAGTTTAGGATTGGAAGAAATACACAAGGACAGAGACCCTGAAGGGTTTTAAACATATGGCTGAAAATATCAAATTCAGTCATTGGGAAACGAGAAGCCAACGTGAATCTGTGAATACAGAGGTGATGAGTACATGAGACATATTTGTGTTAAGGTAGAGAGTTTTGGATGGACCATAATTTAGTGGTTACAGAATGGGAGGTGAGCCAGTACAAGAGTGTAACAAATTTGGAGCGGAAGGCACATGACTGAGGGCTTTAGATGAAATTAGGTAGGGAAGAGACAAGCAATGTTACTGAGTGGAAGTAGGTCCTGGACAAGACACAGGCTGGAATGCTCATCAAGGTTGACAGAAAATGGAGGACATGAATCCCTACAGTGTAGAAGCAGACCATTCAGCCCATCAAGTCCATACTGACCCTCTGAAGAGCATTCCACCCAAACCCACCCCTTCTCTACCCTAACCCTGTAACTCAGCATTTCCCACAGCAAACCCACCCAACTCGCGCATCTTTGGACTAGGCAATCAGAACTCCCATAGGAAACCCGTGCCAGTAAAGGGGTAATGTGCAAACTTCACACAGTCAATCACCAGAGGGAGGAATCAAACCTGGGTCCCTGGCACTGTGAGGCAATAGTGCTAAACACTAAGTCACCGTGCTGCCCCCATTCCAAAGACTTACCTATGACACAACACCGTAATAAACAAATATAGCTCCAGTATTCTTTATCCTGATGTCCAAAAATTGAAAAGACTTAAAAAACCAGAGGTAAATGGGCCTGTAGACATGTTGAGTTCAGGCCCTTTGGAAAATAAATTTTGCTTGGCTCAAACAGACCAAGTTTTTCCCCAAAAACCTGAACTCAGCATGTCTACATGTCTGTCTGTCTGTCTGTCTTCAACAAATTACCCAAACAATCCTAAACCCATTCAGGCATATCTGAAAACTGAAAATATCTTTTATCCAAAGAACAGCTGGCCCTGAGATTTTCAGATAAAGGATTCCTGACCTGTAGCAAGAGTAAAACTTATGGTCTATCCAGCCAACTCTGACTTGGCCAGTATTACCATCAGCTAGGATCCTATAGTCAGACGAGCAGTGCAAGGGTTGATAAACGTAATAAAAAGCAAGAACTGGAAGTCTGAAATAAAAATATGAGAAAGTGCTGGAAATACTCAGATATCTGGTATCATCAGCAAGGTCATCAACCTGAAATATTTAATCCATTTTGCACTGTTGAAGAGGCTGCCAGCCTGCTGATTAGATTAGATTCCCTACAGTATGGAAACAGGCCACCCAGACCCATTCCCCGACCCGACATTTACTCTTGACTAATGCACCTAACATTATGGGCAATTTAGCATGACCAATTCACCTAACCTGCACATCTTTGGATTGTGGGAGAAAACCGGAGCACTCAGTTATTTCCAAAATTATGTGTTTGTTCCCATGTTGCCAGTATCTACAGTGTTTGCTTTTGTGAAAGCCACATATCAATAACCTAAAAGCAGAAGCTGCAATAATGACATCAAGGAACAGGACATAAATGAAATTATGGCATGGAGCCAGGAGAGTATGTGGGAGGTAATTGCAAGGGCAAAACCAGGTGCAAGTGCTGAATGTACTCTATTCATGATTAGATGGATAATTGTAGAGCTCGATAAGAGCTGGACAATGTAGGAGGGGTGTGGGAGCAGGACTACAGAACAATCAAGGCACCTCACTGCAGCCCCAGTAAGCAGTTGCTTTTTTTTCGCTCCTGAATGGCTGTGGTGACAGAGGAAGGCATCTCACCTGACAGATTCATATCCAGCTCCAGAAAAAACGAACACAGATTTGGTATCAACATATTGCAATGACTTTGAAAATCAGAAGAAGATTGGCAATGGGATGATGGTTTGCAAGAGCTGAGGGGTTGAAGGTGTTTTCTCTGAGGTGAGTAGACAATAAGAATTGAAAGGGAAGGGAAACCTAGTTGAGGAAAGGGAACTGTTTACAATGCAAGACATGGGGGCTAGAAAGAGACTGGCTCTTCAGCAATTTAGCAGGAATGGATGAAGGGAGCAGAAGGCAAGTGTCATGAATAAGACAAACTCCAAGATAATATGAAGGAAAATAGGATGATAAGAAGAAATGAAGATACTGGTTCAGCAATGGTGGCTGTGAGAGGACCACATCTGACAGCAGACTGGTCTATATGTAATGAAGAAAAAGTTCCAGAGTAGAGCAGCAGCTGCAGAACTATGATGGTGGCAAGAAATGTATTAAAGAGTCATTCTGTGCTTAATGATGTTCATATGTGAACTGTTCAGACTATAGTTAATTTGCTTCAAGGGATCTAAAAAGTGGCACAAATCTAACATCATTATTAGCATCCTCACAACACACGCACACTAATTCCCAAATGCTCTATACAATCTTGCACTGTGCCATGCCAGAGGAGCAGATTATCCGATCGCATCAAGAATAGCAGTCAAAGGTACCATAATTAATTTTGGGATCTATGCTTAAAACACGAAAATTCATCAACTACATCTTCTACATTTTGGTTATCCTGGGAGTCTCAGGTCGGCTTCAGATGATGTTTTGTGCGAATGTTCTGATTTAATGTTACCATCAGTCTGGCAGAAAGTTTGATTATGGGGAGTGAATATTGGGGAGTGGGCAATGGGTGAAATTAGAAATTACGTTGAACTTACATGTAAAGGTCCATGGGGAACTCCTTCATCATGTGAGTGACCATAAACTCCACCATTAGATCTGGAAAACAGCAAATTAAGATGTGGAGTGCATTATCCCTGTAATTTATATATTCAATAACACAGAAAACTGCAATTCAGATGAACACCATTCTGTTACTTTCAAAAAGCAATCCATGCCTATTAAACTCTTGTGACACCATATCAAAATCCTTCTGAAAATCCAAATTTACCACAACCATTGGCTTTCCTTTATCTATTAGGTGCATCCTCACATAACTCCAGTAGATTCATTAAGCATGATGTGCCTTTCATAAACCTATTGTGACTTTGTCCAATTCCATTAATACTTATGAAGTGTTCTGTTATCCTCTCCTCAAATAGGTTTCCCTTCCCATTCAGCTGTTATTGTCTTCCCACCTCAGAGAAAACACCTTCAACCCCTCAGCTCTTGCAAACCATCATCCCATTGCCAATCTTCTTCTGATTTTCAAAGTCATTGCAATATGTTAATGATACCAAATCGGTGTTCATTTTTTCTGGAGTTGGATATGAATCTCTCAGGTGAGATGATTTTTAGGCCAACTGGTCTGTAAATTCTGTTTTTTATCTCTCACTTTTTAAATTTTGGGGTTATATTTGCCAGCCCCAATCTATAGGAACTACTCCAGAGTCCACATAATTTTCAAAGATGACCAGTGATTCATCCAATATTTCCAGGGCCACTTCATTTCATAATCTGGGATGTAGCTTATCAGGTCCCATCAGCCTATGAACTTCATTTCCCTAGCAATGTTTTCTTACTAATATAGATTTCCTTCAATTTCACCTCCTCAGTAGACCTTGGTTCCCTAACATTTCTGGGAGATTATTTGAACTCCTTCCTTGTGATGGCAGAACCAAATAGTGTGTTCGGTTCTTCTGCCGTTTTCTTCATCCCCATTATATCCCTATTGGGATAAATGGATGTTTCGCTGGTTGGAGATAAGTGGTGAGCTGAGTGCCACAGGGGTCAGTGTTGGGCCCGTAACTGTTCATAATGTGTGATTTGGAAGAGGAGACCAAGTTTAATGTATCCAAGTTTGCTGATGAAACTAAATTGAGTGGAAAGGCAAACTGTGCAGAGGATGTGGAGGGTCTGCAGAAAGATTTAGACAGGGTAAGTGAGTAGGCAAGGTTCTGGCAAATGGAGTACAATGTTGGTAAATTTGAGGTTTTCCAATTTGGAAGTAAAAATAGTAGGTCAGTATTATTTAAATGGTGAAAGATTGCAGCATGCTGTTGAGTAGAGGAACTTAGGAGTGCTCATACATGAATTGCTAAAAATTGACTGGCAGATGCAACAGGTAATCAGGAAGGGAAACAGAATACTGACTTTCGTTGCTAGAGGGTTTGAATTTAAGAGCAGACAGGTTCTGCTGCAGTTGTACAAAGTGTTGGTGAGGCTGCACTTGGAGTATTTTGCCCCGTTTTGGTCTCTTTACTTGAAGGAGGATATACTAGCTTTGGAGGTGGTGCAGAGGAGGGTCACCAGGTTAATTCGAGGGATGAGGGGTTACCCTATGAGGAGAGGTTGAGATGCATGGGACAGTACTTGCCAAAATTTAAAAGAATGAGAGGGGATCTTATAGAAACTTAAAATTATGAAAGTGATAGATAAGACAGAGGCAGGCATGTTGTTTCCACTGGTGGGTGTGGCTGGGGACGTGGCCTCAAGATGAAGGGGAGTAGATTGAGAACAGAGATGAGGAGGAACTGCTTTTCCCAGAGAGTAATGAATCTATGGAATTCTCTGTTCAAAGAAGCAGTAGAGGCAACTTCATTAAATATATTCAAGATTCGGAGATGCCAATGTTGGACACAGTTATTGAAGACACAGTTGGATGAGTTTTTGTCTGGTAGGGGAGTTAAGGGCATTGGGGGTAATGCAGGTAGGAGGAGCTGAGACAATGGATAGATCAGTCATGATCTTAATGAACAGCACAGCAGGCTCGATGTGCCAAATGGCCTCCGCCTGCTTCTATTACTATGAAACTTTTATAATTTCCCTGGTTTCTGACTACGAGAGATCTACATTTGTCTTTGCTAATCTTTCTTTTCTCTTCACATATTTATAGAACTTTTTACAGTTTATTTGCCCTGCCAGTTTATCTCATGCACTGTTTTACCCCTCTTGATTAAACTTTTTGTTCTCTTTTGAAGAATTCTAATATGCCCACGGTCCTCATGCTTGCTGCTTTATTGGCAATTTTATGCATTTCTTCTTCGGATCTAACACTGCCCCTAATTTATTTTGTAAGCTGCAATGAGTACTTACCATAATATATGCACATGTTCTTTAAATATTAGCCATTGCTTATCCACCATTAAAACTTTTAGCAAGGTTCCCCAATTCATCCTTGCCAATTCATGTCTCATACCCTCATAGTTCCTTTTCAGTTTCGGATTTGACTACTTCACTTTCCAGTTTATGAAGGATTTTATTATATGATGGTTGCTCTTCCCTAAACAAGAATGTTAATTAATCAGATGAGGTGCCAGAAGACAGGAGGTTGGCTAATGTGGTGCCATTATTTAAGAGAGGTGGTAAGGAAAAGCCAAGGAACTATAGAGCAGTGAGCCTGAAGTCAATGGTATGTAAGTTGTTGGAGGGGATGCTGAGGGACAGAATTTACACATATTTGGAAAGGCAAGGACTGATGAGGGAGAGTCAACATGACTTTCTGTGTGGGAAATCATATCTCATGAATTTGATTAAGTTTTTCTGAAGAAGTGCCAAAGAAGACTGATGAAGGCAGAGTAGTGTACGTGGTCTATGTGGACTTCAGCAAGGCATTCGACAAGGTTCTGTATAGGAGACTGGTTAGCAAGATTAGATTACATGGAATCCAGGGAGAGCTAACCATTTGGATACCAAATTAGCTTGAAGGTAGAAGACAGAGGGTGGTTGTAGATGGTTGTTTTTTGGACTGGAGGCCTATGACCAGTAGAGTGCCACAAGCGTCGGTGCAGGGTCCACTGCTTTTTATCATTTATATAAAGAATTTGGATGTGAATATAGGAGCAATGGTTAGTAAGTTTGCAGATGACACCAAAATTGGTGGTGCAGTGGACAGTGAAAAAGGTTATCTCAGAGTATACACAATCTTGACCAGATGGGCCAATGGGCTGAGCAATGGCAGATGAAGTTTAATTTGGATAAATGTGGCGGCTGCATTTTGGTAAGGCAAATCAGGGAAGGACTGATATACTTCATGGTCAGGTCCTGGGGTATGTTGCCAAAGAGATTTTAGGGTGAAGGCTTATGGTTTCTTGAAGGTAGAGTCACAAGTAGACAGGGTGGTGAAGAAGGCATTTAGTAAGCTTGCTTCTATTGGTCAGTGCATTGTGTACTGGAGTTGGGATATCATGTTGCCAGCTATACAAGATGCTGGTAAGGCCACGTTTGGAATACTGCATTCAATTCTGGTCTTCCTGCTAAAGGAAAGATGTTGTGAAACTTGAAAGGGTTCAGAAAAGATTAACGAGGATGTTGTCAGGGTTGGAAAGTTTGAGCTATAGAGAGAGGCTGAATAGGCTGGGGCTAATTCCCCTGGAGCATGGGAGGCTGAAGGGTGACCTTATAAAATTTTATAAAATCATGAGGGGCATGGATAAAGTGAATAGCAAAGGTCCTTTCTCCAGGGTAGCGGAGTCCAAAACTAGGGAGCATAGTTTTAAGGTGAGAGGGGAAAGATTTAAAAGGGACAACCTTTTCATGCAAAAGGCTGGTGCATGTATGGAATGAGCTGAGAGAGGAAGTGGTGGAGGCTGGTGAAGGCATCTGGATGGGTACATGAAGAGGCAGAGTTTAGAGGGATAAGGGCCAAATGCTGGCAAATGGAACTTGACTAATTTAGGATATCTGGTCGGCATGGATGAGTTGGACTGAAGGATCTGCTCCATGTTTTATAACTCTATGACTCTCATCCTTTCTCATTGTACAGAATCCAGTCTAAAATAGTCTGTTCTTTAATTGGTTCCTCAGCACTGTGGTCTAAAAGAACATGAATACACACACCAGGAAATCCTCTTCCATAATATCATTGCTAGCTTGGTATATCCAATCGATATGAAATTGAAGTCATCTATGATTACAGTTATGCCCTTCTGGCACATCTCTCTAATTTCTTGCTTAATACCTTCCCTTATATATTCACTACTATTTGGAGGCTCATAGACAACTACCAACA
The DNA here is from genome assembly GCF_004010195.1 of Chiloscyllium plagiosum. Classification (NCBI taxonomy): domain Eukaryota; kingdom Metazoa; phylum Chordata; class Chondrichthyes; order Orectolobiformes; family Hemiscylliidae; genus Chiloscyllium; species Chiloscyllium plagiosum. The sequence continues at coordinate 45,553,443 of NC_057731.1, read as the reverse complement.
ATGTCTTCTGCCCCTTGATCATACTTATCTTCATCCATAAAGATTCCACATCATGTTTTACTCAGTTAATGTCCTTCTTCACGACTGCACTGATATCTTCCTTTTCCAATAAAGCTACACCACCACCTTTGTTTTTGCCAATCCTTCCGAAATAACAAATACTCTGGATGATCAGTTCTTATCCTTGATCACTCATGCAGTCATGTCTCTGTCATCACAACTATTTCATAACTAGTTACGTCTAGTTGCATTAGTTCATCTACCTGATTGTGAACATTCCATGCATTAAATTGCAAAGACTTTAGACTTGTCTTTTTAACTTTGTTAGTCATCTTACTTTTATTTTGCATTATGGCTCCAATTGTTTCTCTCCCATGTTTTATCCACCTTCCACTTTTGCTTCTCATCTTTCAATTCCAGTCGAAACCCATCCTGCTTGTACTAGTCCTACTGTCCACCTTACCCAGAGACAATCCCATTGTCCCAGCAGTCCGCACCTCTCCCTTGTGCACCATTTCTCCTGTGATTTCTATTCTCACTTGTAATACTGAGATTACCACCTTAGAGGTCCTACATTTTAATTTACATCCTAATGCCCTATATTCTGCCTGTAGGACCTCATTGCTTTTTTCTAACCTATATTGTTGATACCAACATATACTACAACTACTGGACGTTCACTCTGGCCCTTCATAATGTTTTGCAGCTGCTCTGAGACAACCTTGACTCTGGCACCAGGAAAACGATCTGGAGTCTATACAGTTGCCAAAATGCCTGACTGTTCCCCTTACTATTGAATCCCCTATCACTGTAGGCCGGTCATTCTTCTTCCTCCCCTCTTGTACCCCAGACACACCCAGCAGTGCCACAGATTTGGCTTGCACTTCTTGAAGGGGAGGCAGTGGCATTGCAATAACATAGCATTCCAGAACCCAGGCTAATTTTCTGAGGACAGGAGTTTGAATTAAAATCTGGAACAAAGGGCTGACCCAATGGTGTCCACATAATTACTGTCAATTGTTGTAAAAATGCAATTCTTTCAGAAATATTCATTTAGGGAAGGAAATCTACCATCTCACCTGGTTGGCCTATATGTGCTTCCAGCCCAAATGTGGTTGACTTTTAATTGTCCTGGGTGAGAAAGCTTGTAGCCTTAGATGTTACATATCTGCTAAGAAAATTCAGGAAAGAACTTGACCAAGGTGAAGGGGGCACTTGCTCAGAAGAACTGGGGGCATCTGTTCTTAGTGTCAATGGATCGGTGTAAATAAGGGGACAAGATTTGTTCACTTGTGGAATGTGTGGCAGTATGTCTTTCTCACGCTGGGGGCTGGAGGCGTGCATATTTCACAGTTGGATGTCAGATAACTAAAAATTTGGGTTTTATCGAATACTCTTAACCAAACTCATATTCAATACGAAAAGAACTTGTAATTTAATAAGCTGAGTGGAATATGCATGTAATAAAACAAGCCTGATACGTTTTCATGTAAACCACACTGAGCAGATTTGAATTTATGAAGCTCAGCTCCCGTATCTTGACTGTTCTGGAATATGAATGTCTCATTACCCCGACAAGCTAGGAAAACATGAAGGCTGAAACTGAGATAGTAAGAAAGTTGGAAGAGAGTCAGGTGAGAGTGAGAGAGAGAGAAAACATTCTTCTGTAAATTACATTCACTGACCTAAGGGTTCAAAGGACACAGAGAGAGAGAGAGACAGAGACAGAGACAGACAGACAGGATGGAAGCTGCTGGAAAGATTAACTCTTTATGGTCTGATTTGAATGTGCACTGGCTTGTCATGGATTGAATGTTTGTGTGTTGTTCCCTGGAGCTCGAGATCCAGGAATGTTATGAATTTAATTTGCATTCTGGGTATCTATGATGATTTTAAAAGAAAAAGCCACTTTGTAGGACAATGATACTGGGCATGTTAGCTGAGCGAGGTTACTTCATGACCTTTCCACATAGTTTAGACTAGCCCCTCATTATGATGTACTGTTAAAAGGGAAGGTTATCTAGCCAAAGCAATTAGCCATTTGGGGCCTGGCTGGATCAAGGGTTCCCACTTTGATGTGCATGTAGCTTAATTAGTCAAGCATACTCAGACCTGTCAATGAGTTCCTCTTCCTCTGCAAACTTTTGCCATTTTATTGCTGTTCATCTGATTAAGGACATGTGGTGTTTTTATAATTTTAATACCAATTTCTGTCTAAAGACAACTTGTTTGCAGCAATAAGGGGAGCAGCCTGACAGAGCTCTTAGGGGTAAGAGCTGGCGCTACTACTTTGCTAATGGTTTTAAAACCTTAGCTCAAGCCTGGCTTGTAGGTATCTATGTTAAAGTGTAACATTGATGCCATTGGTAAATAAAGCTAATAATTTAAACTAAACTGTCTGTAAGAGTTTTATATTTCAGACTACCACAGAGTACGATCTCTGGGACGAACCAAGAGAGACTTACAGGTCAAGTCCCACAGGGATTCCCTGAGCCGTTTCGAATAGGTACTTTAATATCTGGACAACTAGGGATGAGCAATCAATGCTGACCTGGCCAGCAATGCCCACATCCTACAAAATATCTCCCGAGAAATCTCATCCCCAATAATATCCATGGTATGTCTGGTACAGAGTGGTATAGCAAAGGGATTCCTGTACAACAGAAATCGAAACACTGACATTTTAAATTTATAGAAAGTGAAAGGACCAGCAAATCAGTCAACTATTTTAATACTAAAATAATTCTGATTTCTTTTCACGTTGTCTCCATTTCTTCAATTAGCTTTGCTTTGATGTAATGTCAGCGAAATGGCCACATCCTAATTTTGCATGCTGGTAAATTAGATTTAATTACCATAATTCATTCATATATATTCATCAGTAGTTAGATAATGAAAAGATCCTTCCAGTCTCAAAGATGGACCTTTTAGAAATTTTAGGTGGAAGCTAACATGATTTGCACAGGTATTAATTGTAATAGATAGCACACAGCCCAGGTACAAGTGGATTACAGCCATAGTAGTATTACAAAAGGACTCAGTGCCCCCAGCTCAAATAGGAGGAAAAAAAAATTAGTTTCGAACTGCTAAGCTGTGGACAAGAAATTAGAATCTGAATTTGAATGGGAATCAAGTCTCAACCACAAAACCAAGGCTACCACACCAAACAGCAGTACTGAGGGAGCACTGCATTGTCAGAGGTGTCATCTTTCAGGTAGGATGTTAAACCAAAGTCCTCTCTGCCCTCTTGGGTGGATACAGAAAAGGGTCCAATCAGACTATGTCTAGCAGGTGGACTGGAGCAGTTCAAGGCAGCTCACACCACCTTCACAAGGGTACCTAAGGATGGGCAATAAATGTTGGCCAGCCAGCAATGCCCATACCCTACAAATGAATAGGAAGAACAACAACGGCGTGTTGATTTAGTAGTTTTCATGACTGCCAAATGTGCGTCAGCCCTGCACAGCTAATGAAGTACTTTAGATAATTTTTAAGTGTTCTCATGTGGAAAATATGGCAGCGAATTTGTTAACAGCAAGCTCTGCGCTTTTCCAGCAACACATTTTAAGCTCCTACAAAAGCAATGTAATGATGACCACATAATCTGTTTCTGCTATGTTGAGTGAGGGATAAATATTGGCCAAGATGGGTACATACAGGTGGCCAAAAAGTGTCATGGATTTATTTTTTACATCCAATGATTCCAGACTGGGTATCATGCCAATATTTTATCCAACAAGAGGACCTGTCACTAATACAGCACTCTCTCAGTAATGCATTAGGATTGTCAGCTCTGATTTTTCAATTTTAGTCCTGTACAGGGGCTTGAACTTTGACTCTCGAGAATTCAGCGCACTACAAAGTGAACTACAGTTGACATTATTTCATAAAAAAGGATCTCCTGCTGTTGTCCTGAACAAAAGATTTATCCATCACCCAACATCAACAAAACAGATAAGCAACAACATGATAAATGACTAAGTTAAGGGAGCTTGCTGTGGGCAAATTAGTTGCTAGATTTCCTGTATTATGACATTGAAATATGTCGCTAGTTGTGAAGCATTTTGGAATTCCCAAGATCATGAGAAGTTCTTTATAATACAATTTCATTCAGATATCTCAGCATATCCTTGAGCAAGCTGTACACGTGGGGTGTAGGTACATGAATAATGTTTTGGAATTTTTTGACAGCTAGCACGTGAAAGAGGGAGCGCATAATTTGGGATGGAAAAGAATCAGAGTGTTGCACAAGATTAGCTTCCACTTAATTCACTACATTTGTGTGTCCTTAAGCAAACAATATGGGCAAGCATGACAGCATACTGAGTGGTGAGAAAGACTTTTAGAGGTGTGTGCCTGTGATAGATGCAGAAACCTGTGTGCATGAGTGTGTGTGTGTGTGTGTGTGTGTGTATGCGCACGTGCACACGCATGCGTGAAGATGCGTGTGCACATGTACAAGCGTGCATACACACACACAGGCCCACTGCACATATTTGAACTTAGTTGTTGCAAGACCCACCCGAGTCTGATGATGCTTTCAGTCAGGCAATAATTGATATAGTTGTTGCAGTTATGGTGAGTACAATCAGATAATAGCAGATAATAGCAAATAATAATCGCAGCTATTTATTATCCCTGAAATACTGGCTTATAACAGAAGCTGCACAGGCCCAAAGTGTACCAGTCAGATATCCTCCTGTCACGTGGAATCACAGTTGAATGCAATCTTTATCTTATCTATGTCCAAATTATATCACTTAAAAGCAAAGTCATAAAAATCACTGAATACAGCAAAGAAAGAGGCCATTTGGCTCATCACACAATTGTGACCTCTTTGATAAAGCCATCCAATTAATCTCAGTCCACCTTGCTTTTTTCCAAAAATGTATCTTTTTTCTCTCTCAATGGTAAAATACTTTTTGGCTCAACTCATCCGTGCTGATCAGATATTCTAAACTGATCTAGTCCTATTCGTCAGCTTTTGGCCCTTATCCCACTAAGCCCTTCCTATTCATATACCCATCCAGATGCCTTTAAAATATTGTAAGTGTACCAGCCTCCACCACTTCCTCTGGCAGCTTGTTTAAACAAGCATCACACTCTGCGTGAAAAAGTTGCCCCTCAGGTCCCTTTTAAATCTCTCTTCTTTAACTTTAAACCAATGCATTTTAGTTTTGGACACTCCCCCCATCCCACATCACCACCTCCCCGCCCCCTGCCCCACCCCCCAACTCTGAGAAAAAGACATCTTAATTATTCACCCTATTCATGCCCCTCATGATTTTATTAGCTTCTACAAGGTCTACAGCATCCCAAGGAAAATAGCCCCAACCTATTCAGCCTCTCCCTATAACGCAAACCCCCAGAAAGAGCCTTGTCAATCTTTTCTGCATCCTTTCAAGTTTAACAACATTTTCCCATTGCAGGGAGACCAGAATTGAATGCAGTATTCCAAAAATGGCCTAACCAATGGCCTGTACAGCAGCAAAATGACAACCCAACTCCTACACTCAATGTACTGACCTCTGAAGGCAAATGTACCAAATGCCATCACCATCCTCTCGACCCGTGACTCCACTTTCACGGAACTATGCAGCACCCCAAGTTCATTTTGCTTGGCATCACTGCCAAGACCTTACCATTAAGTGTATAAGTCCTGCCCTGATTTGCCTTACCAAAATGCAACACTTCACATTTATCTAAATTAAACTCCAGCTGCCACTCCTCAGCCCACTGCCCTATCTGATCAAGCTTACTCTGAGGTAACCTTCTTCACTGTCCACTACACCTCCAATTTTAATGTAATCTGCAAACTTACTAACCATTCTTCCTATATTCTCATCCAAATCATTTATACAAATGACGAAAAGTGGTGTACCCTGCACCAATCCTTGAAACATACCATTGGTCACAGGCATCCAGCCTGAAAAACTCTCTACCACCCTCTGTCTCTTACCTTCAAGCTAGTGTATCCAAACAGCTAGCTCCTCCTGCATTCCACGTGATCTGGCCTTGCTAACCATTCTACCAGGCAGAACCTTGTCGAACACCTTACTGAAGTCTATACAAACCATGTCTATAGCTCTACCCCATCAATCGCCTTCATCATTTCTTCAAAAATCTCAATCAAATTTGTGAGATACAATTTCCCACGCACAAAGCCATGATGACTCTCCTTATTCAGTCCTGGCCTTTCAAATTCAAGTAAATTCTGTCCCTCAGAATTTCTTCCAGCAACTTAACAACTGACGTCAGGGTCACCGGTCTACAATTCCCTGGCTTTGCCTTACCACTTCCTTAAATAATAGCACCACAATAACCACCCTGCAGTCTTCCAGCACCTCACCTCTGGCTATCAATGATACAAATATTTCAGCAAGGGGCCCAGTAAACTCTTCCCTAGCCTCCCACAAAGTTGCCATGAGTGGGTGTACCCTGGTAAGCTTCACTCTGTTGCAGTCAGACTGATTGTTTCGCTCAGTTGCCTGGGAGAATATGGAGGAATGGTAATGCCACTTGACTATGAATCCAGAGCCCCAGACCAATGCTCTGGGGATGATGGAACCCAATGGAATTTGAATTCAGTTAATAAATGTGGAATATAAAGCTAGTCTTAATGATGGCAATCATGAAACTAACACCAATTGTTTCAAACTAAGCATCTGATTCACAGTGTAATTTAAGGTCCATTGCTAGATCCACTACTTTTTGTCATTTATATAAATGATGTGATGCGAACGTAGGAGATATAGTTAGTAAGTTTGTAGATGTCTCCAAAATTGATGGTGGAGTGGACAGCTAAGAAGGTTACCTCAGAGAACAACGGGATCTTGATCAGATGGGCCAAAGGGCCGAACAGTGGCAGATGAAGTTTAATTTAGATAAATGTGAGGTGCGCATTTTGGAAAGGCAAATCAGGGCAGGACTTAACCACTTAATGGTAAGGTCCTGGGGAGCGTTTCTGAACAAAGAGACTTTGGACTGCAGGTTCATAGTTCCTTGATAGTGGAGTTGTAAGTAGATAGGATAGTGAAGAAGCCATTTGGTATGCTTGCCTTCATTGGTCAGTGCATTGTGTATAGAAGTTGGGAAGTCATGTTGCAGCTGTAGAGGACATTGGTTATGCTGTTTTTGGAATACTGCATTCAATTCTGGCCTCACTGCTATAGGAAATATGTTGTGAAACTTGAAAGGGTTCAGAAAAGATTTTAGATTTTAGATTAGATTAGATTAGATTAGATTACTTACAGTGTGGAAACAGGCCCTTCGGCCCAACAAGTCCACACCGACCGGCCGAAGCGCAACCCACCCATACCCCTACCTTTATCCCTTTAACCTAACACTACGGGCAATTTAGCATGGCCAATTCACCTGACCCGCACATCTTTGGACTGTGGGAGGAAACCGGAGCACCCGGAGGAAACCCACGCAGACACGGGGAGAATGTGCAAACTCCACACAGTCAGTCGCCTGAGTCGGGAATTGAACCCGGGTCTCTGGCGCTGTGAGGCAGCAGTGCTAACCACTGTGCCACCGTGCCGCCCAATTTATAAGGATATTATCAGGGTTGGAGGAATTGAGCTATAGGGAGAGGCTGAATAGGCTGGGGCTAATTCCCCTGGAGCGTGGGAGGCTGAAGGGTGACGTTATAGAGGTTTATAAAATCATTCGGGGCACAGATAGGATGAATAGCCAAGATCTTTTCCCTAGGATAGGGGAGTCCAAAACTAGATGGCATAGGTTTAACATGAGAGGGGAAATATTTAAAAGGGAACTAAAGGCCAACCTTTTCACGTACAGGGTGGTGCATGTATGGAATGAGCTGCCAGAGAAAGTGGTGGAGGCTGGTACAATTACAATATTTAAAAAGACATCTAAATGGGCACATGAATAGGAAAGGTTTAGAGGGATATGCGCCAAATGCTGGTGAATGGGACTAGATTAATTTAGGATATCTGGACGGCATGGACAAGTTGGATCTGTTTCCATGCTGTACAGCTCTATAACTCTATGAAATCCACCTTCTTATCCAACCTGGTCTATGTGATTCCAGATCCACAGCAATGTAGTTTATTCTTAAATGCATTTTGAAATGGCCTAACAAGCCACTCAGTTCAAGGGCAATTAGGGATGGATGATAAATATAAGCCTTACCGGCGACACGCAAATTCTGTGCAAGAATAAATACATTTTTTAAAAGATACTTCCAAGTTCTGCTATGGATTTCTCATAACTGTTCTTATTGGGAGTTCTCCAATGTGGACTCTCAATGCTGTAAACAATGGAAGAGTAGTTCAAGCAGCCACCTTGAGACAAGAATATCAATGGGGTTTTCCCTGGGCAATAGTTCTTACTCATTCCATTTCTACAGTGAGTATGTATAGGGATCCTGGGGAAAGTCAGACAGGAGGGGAAGGAAAAAGGAGCTTTGATTCCTGAACCTTAATATAAAATATAATGCACATGAAAAAATAAATCTAAAATTGTGGGTTGACTTTTACATTCTTTATTGGAATTCTTTGAAGAAGTGACATACACTGTGGATAAAGATGAACCTATAGATGTGCTGTACTTGGATTTCTGGAGTGAATTTGATAATGTGCCACATAAAAGGTTACTGCACGAAGTCGGAGCTCATGAACTAGGCGATACCTATTAAATGGACAGAAGTTAGGTTGCCTGGCAGAAAACTGGGTCTTTTTTCTGATTGGCAGAATGTGATGAGTGGAATTCTACATGGATCTGCTTTTGTAATTTATGACTTAAAAGAGGGGATCGAAGGTCTGGGAGCTAATTTGCAGATGACACAAAAATAGAAAAGCTTGATAGGAAGAGGACAGAAAGGGTGAGTGAGTGGGCAAAAACCTGATAGGTGCAGTGATGTTGGAAAATGTGAAATTGTTCACTTTGGCAGGAAGAATCAAAAAAGGCACTATTATTTAAATAGAGAATGACTGCAGAATTCTGAAGCACAGAGAGATTTAGGTGTTCTGGTACATGAAAAATTGAGGTGCTCTACTGCAAAAATCAATAAAAGTTAGTATATAAGACCTTGAATAGACTTGACAAGGTCTAATCTGTTGGTGTGGTCAGAAGATGTATTGTTTCAAAATTAGGCATCATCTTTTTTGACAGAGATGGGAGCATTTTTCTGAGGGTTTGGAACTCTCGATCTCAGAAAGTGATAGAGGCAGGATCATTGGATATTTTAAAGAATATAAGAAACAGGAGCAGGAGCAGACCATCTGGCCCATCAAGCATGTTCCGCCACTCAATAAGAGCATGGCTGATTTTTTCGTAAACTCAGCTCCACTTACCTGCCTGCTAATCATAACACTTAATTCCTTTACTGTTCAAAAATCTATCTTTGCCTTAAAAAAACAGAAGTTGGCACATATTTGTCGATGGGTTATGAAAGGTCATCAGAGGTAGTAGGAACGTGGAATTTAAAACACAAACAGATCAGCCATGAACTTATTTAATGATGGAGTGGGTTTCAGGGCCGAAAGACCCAATCTGCTCAGAATTTTTATATTTTTATTTACATAAGTTTACATGCTTAGCAGCATCTGTGGAGAACTAGTTAACATTGAGTCCAATATGACTTTTCTTCTGAAACCAAAGTGCTCCTCCCAGCTCTGCAAGAGCCACATTGGATCCAAAATGTAGACTCTGTTTCTTCTCATAGATGATGTCAAATGTGCTGGGTTTCTCCAGTATTTTGTTCAAAAAGAAATTGAAACCTGTCAATCCTACATTTCTTAAACTTGGGATATTATTTGTAGGACTCCTACTAGTACCCTAACCAAGACTGGTAGTGATTTAGGACCAAAGAGAGAAGAGGTGGGGGCTGAACCTCATTATGCATGTGCCAGCACAGTCATTGAGGGAGCTAATGAGCTGTTTTAAAGCCCAGAATGCTGACAGAGATATCAGAAACACAAATATTTCCCTAGCAACTCAAAGAATATATTTATATGATAATTGCACAATACACATCCCCTTTATAGAGCAGTCAAGCGAAAAATATGCGAAATTTCAATCAAGAGCTGTCGGTGTGTGTGTAACAGCCTCAAGCTTTGATGTGCAGAGGCAGCTGTGAACTGCATTCTCCTATCATTAAATGAGACAGGATGTCAACACAGTTCCACATCAAGTCTGGGACTAATACGAAAGCATTTTGTAATTTCTGACAATGTGAAACCTTCACTCTCTTCTTTTCCTTCCCTTCCCCCATTCCAATGGCTCCAATTGCTGCTAGAGCAGCAGCATCAGTATCAGTCTGTCAAGTATCAGCTGTGGCTCAGTGGGGAGCAGTCTCGCTACTCAAGTTAGAATGATGTAAGTTCGAAACTGCTCCAGAGACTTGAGCATAAAATCCATGTTGACATCTTCAGTGTTGCACAGAAGGAGAGCTGCACTGTCAGTGGTGCAAGCCTCTGACATTAAATCATGGTCCCACACACCCTCTCAGGTACAATAGTCCACAGTCTGAATAAAGAGGAAGGTGAGTCCTCCCTGACCAATACTTGTCCCTCAACTAATATGACCTAAATAGAACATCTGTTCATAATCATATTGTGGTTGGCAGGACCTTGCTATACACAAGTTGGATGTCATATTTGCTTCATTACAACAGTAACTACACTTCAAAAAGTAATTAACTGGCCATAATCCAATTTAAGATGTCCTGAGGTTGTGAAAAGTTAATTCTTCCTCTATTATATCACACAGCAATTTTTTCCTTTCTGGTGAACCTAGACCACAGAACAGTTCAGCTATTTTAATGTTATTTCGTCACCCTCAATCTTGGCTAGTGTTAAGACAAGGAACTCTGGCTGACTTCAAATGCAAGCTAAGGGAGGGTCAGACCAATTGTCATGCCCCTAATGTCCATCAAACAACCTCTCTTTGGCAATGTACTAATACACCCTATAATTTCCAATGAATTCTAACTAAGGCTACATAAAGAGGTGTCCAAATCTGACAGGGCCACAGTATCGTCACATCCAGCCAGAAATACCAAACAAAATTGCATTCAGACAAAGCCTGAATGCCCTTGCAGTCTAGACTTGTATAAAATTCCAACAGGAGCCAGCACCACAGGAACATCACCAAAAGGAAGGAAGCAGGAAAGAAACATGGAACAACGAAAGCCAATTCCTCTAAGAGAACGATCACTTTTCTTGTCCAACATATTCTGCCTCATCAGAGACTTTACCCAATTACTCACCTTGTACATCCCATTTGCAATGTCCCCTTACAAATATTAAATTTGCTACTTGATTTTTTCTGTTCCTTTCTTAGGAAAGTGTGGTCTCCACTCCCGATGATACTGTACAAATATTTTTAAATAAAATAAGACCTCAGGGTAATTAGCATGGATAGAGGTTTGTTTCACTGATGGGAAGCTGAGAGTAGGGAATTCATTTTTAGATTGACAAGCTGTAACTAGTGGACTGCCACAGGATCATGCTGATCCCTTAACAATTTACAATCTATATCACTAACTTGGATGATGGGACCAAACATACAGTAGAAACATTTGCTGGTGACTTGAAGCTAGGTAGACATGTAAATTGTGAAGCTGATAAAATGAGTCTGTGCAGAGATATGAATAAATGGAGTTAGCAAAACTTGGCAGAGAGTATAACTTGGAAAAATGCGCATTTGTCCACTTTGACTGGAAAATAAAACAGTACATTATTTAAGAGGACAGACTGCTGAATGCAGATGTACTGAGGGGTCTGGGAGTGTCCTGGTGCAAGAATCATAAATGCATTGCATGCAGGTACAGCAAGATTAAATGGAATGTTGATGCTTATTGCATCAAGAATTTAATATAAATGCAGGGATGAATTTTTGCTGTTGTACAGGCCTCAGTGAGGTCATCTCTGGAGTACTGTGCAAATGTGAATCTCCTTACTCAAGGAAGGACGTAATTAGGTGTAAGGAAGTGGATCAAAGAGAATGCATCTCCTTGTGGGAGGACTCAAGAAGTAGGGAACGCGACTTAAACATAAAGGAGCTTCTTATTTGAAATTGAGGTGAGAAGCATGTTTTTTTCTCTGCAGACTTTGAAATTCTCTTCCCCAGAGAGCAGTAGAAGCTAGGACATTAAATATTTGGTATGCTTTCTTTTATTGGTCAGAATATTGAGTACAGGAATTGGGAGGTCATGTTGCAGCTGTACAGGACATTGGTTAGGCCATTGTTAGAATATTGTGTGCAATTCTGGTCTCCTTCCTATCGGAAGGATGTTGTGAAACTTGAAAGGGTTCAGAAAAGATTTACAGGGATGTTGCCAGGGTTGGAGGATTTGAGCTATAGGGAGAGGCCGAACAGGCTGGGGCTGTTTTCCCTGGAGCGTCCGAGGCTGAGGGGTGACCTTATAGAGGTTTACAAAATTATGAGGGGCGTGGATAGGATAAATAGACAAAGTCTTTTCCCTGGGATCTAGAGGGCATAGGTTTAGAGTGAGAGGGGAAAGTTATAAAAGAGACCTAAGGAGCAACTTTTTCACACGGAAGGTGGTACGTGTATGGAATGAGCTGCCAGAGGAAGTGGTGGAGGCTGGTGCAATTGCAACATTTAAGAGGCATTTGGATGGGTATATTAATAGGAAGGGTTTGGAGGGATATGGGCCGGGTGCTGGCAGGTGGGACTAGATTGGGTTGGGATATCTGGTCGGCATGGACGGGTTGGACTGAAGGGTCTGTTTCCATGCTGTACGTCTCTATGACTCCATATTCAAGGTTGAGTTGGATAGATTTTCAATAGACTAGGGAGTCAAGGCAATGGGAGGTGGGGCATTGGATAATATTAACTTTAGTGTTGGGCATCATTCTCCCCAGATAACCTACGCTCAGCTGAAGAGAGCTATTGAATGTAAACACACAGGACTAGCTGCCACAGATTTGTGGATCTTGGATTGCTGACATCAGAGGGGTCATTCACAACTTGGAATGAGGGGGACACAGAGAACTGAACTGATCTCTACATTGACAGATGGTCCCTAAAGCAGGCTAACAATTGCAGCTGAACAGACTGCATTCTTTACATTCATAATTTTTAATCATGGACCCTGAATCTTGCTTTCTTTTTAAAAACCAAGGAACATTTTAAATAATGACTTTATTAAGGAGACAAAAAAGATTTTTAATAAGAGATTTACCTAAAACAGCACAGACAAGAGGGCGAGAGGGGATGTTCTTCTCAGCGGCTTTCTTCCGATGTCGCATGGGCTAGGAGGTGATTTAAAAGTTAACAGAACAATTTTATGGACCATGAAGAGACAATTAGTCCTTCTTTGACAGGTTATGTCTACAACCAAATCCTCAATCAATCCTATCACATAATGAAATTCGGTTTACATTTTTGTTTTGTAATTGCTGAATTGCATTCAAAATAAAGAATTTTTAACAAGTTGAAGATATACAGAGAAAGCAGTGAACAATCAAAAGAACAAAGCAGTTTCAGCATATCAGAGAGGCTCTGTCTAAGTAATCATGTTCCTGCCCTTTTGTTCATTCTTTTCTTTTTTTTTATTCACTCGGGGGCTGTGGTTGTTGCTGGATCAGCCAGCATTTATTGCCCACCCTTAGTTGCCCTTCACAAGGTCATGGTGAGCTACCTTTTGAACCTGCAGTCTATGTGCTGTAGGTTGACTCACAATCCCCTTAGGGAAGGAATTTCAGGATTTTGAGACAGTCACAGTGAAGGAACAAGTCAGGATGTTAAGTAGCTTGGAGGGGAGCTTGCAGGTGTAGGTGTTCCCATGTAACTGTTGCCCTTGTCTTTCCAGATGAAAGTTGTCAGGGGTTTGGAAGATGTTATCTAAAGATTTCGGTGAACTTCTGCCATGCATCTTGTAGGTAGTACACACTGCTGCTACTGAGCATCGGTGGTGGAGGGAGTGGATGCTTGTGAACGTGGTGCTAATCAATCAGGCTGCTTTGATGGAGATGGCATAAAGCTTCCTGAGGGTATTTTGAACTGCACCCATTCAGGGAAGTGGGGAGCAATCCATCACACTTGTGCCTTGTAGATGGAGGACAGGTTCTGCATGTCAGGAGGTGAATTACTTTCCACTGTATTCCACATTTCTGACCAGCTCTTGCAGCCACTGTGTTTATGTAGCATGTCCGTTTGAGTTTCTGATCAATGGTAAGCTCGATAATGTTGATAGTGGGGGATTCAGAGATGGTAACATCATTCAATGTCAAGCGGTGGTAGGGTCAGATTGTCTCTTATTGGAGATGATCACTGATTGGCATTTGTATAATGCAAATATTACTAACCACTTGTCAGCCCAAGCCTGGATATTGTCCAGATCTTGCTGCATTTGAACATGACGTGCTTCAGCATCTGAGAGAGTTGTGAGTGGTGCTGAACATTGTATAATCATCGGCAAACATCAACACTTCTGACCTCATGCTGGAGGGAAGGTCATTTATAAAGCAGTTGAAGACAGTTGGGCTCGGACACTACCCTGAGGAATTCTTGCAGAGGAGTCCGGGAGCTGAGATGACTAACCTCCAACAACCACAACCATCTTCCTATGTGCTCGGTATGACTCCAATATACAGTGAAGAGTTTGCCCCAACACCCATTGATTCCAATACTGCTGGGACTCCATCATGCCACACTTGTTCAAATGCAGATTTCATGTCAAGCACTATCACTCTCACCTCTGGGATTCAGTTCTTTTGTCCATGTTTGAACCAAGGCTGAAATGAGGCCAGGAGCTAAACGGCCCAGTCGGAACCCAAACTGGGTGTCACTGAGCAGATTATTGCTGAGCAGGTGCTGCTTAATAGGACAGTTGATGTTGTCTTCAATCACATTATTACTCAACTCAAACTGCGCATAATTTCCAACACAGACATGTGAAAGAAAGGGAGCATGTGGCTTCGTATACTCAGTCATGGATTTAGTTACTGTCAACTGCCATTTTTTGTCTTACTTTTGCCTTACATCAAGCCAATTTGAACAAGAGAGCACCAAATTCAGCAATGTACAGTAGCTTGGGAGGATTCATACAATTTTGGTTCTGAGATCTAATGTTTGATAAGTGAGAGTTAAATTCTTGTCAGAGTCTGACCTGTGTTATACTTCACCTGAGGGCATTTGATGAGACAGTATAGAAGAAGCTTTGCTCTTTATCCAAATCTATGCTGTAACAGTCTGGGAGTGTCTGATTTGGACAACGTGAGGGAGCTTTCCTCTTGACCCTGTACTGTCACTCTCCGAACAGTGTTTTATGGAGACAGCTTTACTCTCCATCAAACGCCATGCTGTCCTGTCCTGGAAGTGTTTACATTGGGTTGGGATATCTGGTCGACATGGACGGGTTGGACCGAAGGTCTGTTTCCATGCTGTATATCTCTATGACTCTAAGTCTTACTTTCTGTTTAAAAGAATACAGGGAACTTTGCTCTATATCCAAACTCATCTGTAACTGTCCTGGGAGTATTGTTGGGGACAGTATAGAGAAAGCCTTTCTCTGTATCTAACTGGGGAGGTAATGGTGTAGTGGCGTTATCACTGAACTGTTAATCCAGAGACCCAGGTAATATCCTGGGACACAGGTTCAAATCCTGCCATGGCAGATGGTGAAATTTGAATTCAATAAAAAAAATCTGAAATTAACATTCTAATGAGGAGCATAAAACCATTGTCGATTGTCAGAAAAACCCAGCTGGCTCACTAATGTCCTTTAATGAAGGAAACTGCCATCTTTACCTGGTCTGGCCTACCTGACTTCAGACCCACAGCAATATGGTTGACTCTGAACTGCTCTCTGGGCAATTAGGAATGGGTAATACATGCTGGCTCAGCCAGCAATGCCCTCATCCCATGAACAGATTTTTTTAAAAAGCTCTAATGTAGCTGCAACAGGATTAGGCTTAGAGTCCTGGGTTTAATGGAGACAGTAGATGGAGTTTTACTACCAGTTAAAACAAAAAGAGTTGGGACAGTCTTACTCTGTAACTAATCCTATGCTATAACCGTCGGGGAAGTGTTTGATGCAGACGATGGTGACATTAGTGAACAGGTTTCTTTTTCCATATTAATGTGTGGAACAAAACAAGAGACAGAGGACCTATCAATCCCTAGGATGGGACATGTTCATTGTGTGTACAATTACATTGCAGATTAAGATCATCACTTGGACTCCCTCACTCTGAAATAAAAGCAGAAACTGCAGTGCAGATTAGACAACAGCTAGAAGTGAAAAGACAGGTTAATATTTCCCAGAACTTCATATGTATAGTGTTTCCAGTCAGTTCAGAATTTCAGGTCATTTTGTATTAAATCACTGAAAACTGACTTACTCCCAGATGAGTTGGCAGTTAAACACCTTCACAGATGGGCAGACTCTCTACTGTTGCCATATTCACCATTGCCAATCCAGGAGGATATGAACATTGCAAATGATCTTTCCTCTTGTCGGTGAATTTCTCGGAGACGTCCCAGAAAGGCAACTAAAGGTCTAAGTTAGTTATGCCTGGTGTTTCGACACTGGGGAAATGTTCAACCAGCATCTCAACTTCAAGACTCACCATTCTGTGCAAATTAACCCTGAAGTTCATGTTGTCATCATGCAGGAAGGCATTAGCGTACTGGTCCTGTAACAGAGCAAAACATTAAAGGATGAGCTTGCTGTATTTTTGGCTAAATGTCAGTTATGTCGAGTTTTTTGTGGAGGGATTTTTGCTGTGAGGTTTAGCAAGATTTTTTGCCTTATCTTACCCAACTTGCCTCATTAACTACCACCTTCCCATTTTGCTTTCCTCATATTTGAATTATGGCCCACCTGAATTGGATGAGGAAGTGGAAAGGTGGATTAGTAAGTTTGCTGATGACACGAAGGTTGGTGGAGTGGTGGATAGTGCGGACAGTTGTCGTAGGTTGCAATGGGACATTGACAGGATGCAGAACTGGGCTGATAAATGAAGTTCAATCAGGAAATGTATGAAGTGACTCATTTTGGAAAGTCAAATTTGAATGCAGAATACAGGCTTAAAGGCAGGATTCTTGGCAGAGAAACAGAGGCACCTTAGGGTCTATGTCCATACAACCCTCAAAGTTGCCACCCAAGTTGATAGGGTTGTTAAGAAGGCATATGGTGTATTGACTTTCATTAGCAGGGGAACTGAGTTTAAGAGCCACGAGGTTATGCTACAGCTCTACAGAGCCATGGTTAGACTACATTTGGAATACTGTGTTCGGTTCTGGTCGCCTCATTACAGGAAGGGTGTGGAAGCTTTAGAGAGGGTGCAGAGGAGATTTACCAGGATGCTGCTGGACTGGAGAGCATGTCTTATGAAGAAAGTTTGAGGGAGTTAAGGCTTTTCTCATTGGAGCGAAGAAGGATGAGAGGCAACTTGATAAAGGTGTACAAGATGATGACAGGCATGGGTAGAGTCAATAGTCAGAGACTTTTTCCCAGGGCAGAAATGGTTATGACAAGGGGACATAATTTTAAGGTGACTAGGGAAAGGTTTAGGGGAGACATCAGAGATCAGTTCTTTACACAGAGTGGTGGGCACGTGGAATGCACTACCAGTGGTGTCAATAGAGTCAAATATATTAGGGACATTTAAGTGACTCTTGGACAGACACATGTATGATAGTAAGTTGAAGGGCATGTAGGTTACTCTGATCTCAGAGTAGAATGAAAAGTTGACACAACATTAAGGGCTCAAGTGCCTGTACTGTTCTGTGTTACCGTGCAACAGTCCCAGAAGTACTCACCATTCAGCCTATATCCCAGAATTCACTGGCATTCCATGCACCAATGCCATCTTTAAAAGCCCTGTGTATCTGGACAAGCAGTATCAGTCCAGAGCTGCCCTGTACAGTGTCGGGACACCACGAATAAAGGCTATCCCTTCTTGACTTGACTAAAGGCTGCTCACAACTATGACAAGCTTACTTCCTTTGTGTGTACACTAAATGACAAGGCAAGACATCAGTACCGTGAGACTGGTATCTTTGGCTGAGGAGACAAAGCACACGATGGAAGGCCAGGGAGGGTTGGGGGGGGGGCGGGGAGGGGGTAGGTTTGGTGGGTCATGGTGGTTCAGAGTCAGTGAGCACCATGACATTAAAAGTAAAGACCAGAGATATAACTTGGCCCACTCTATGAGCTCAACGCATGTCCCTGAATGCACAGCAATACAATGACAAATCTGGTGCAGACCAAACGTGCTGAAATATCCTGTAAGTGGACTGCTGACTTGCCAATGAGGGCTCTTCGAGGCTCGCCTATCAGATGTTTGTTTTGTGGACATGTTCCATGTGCACATGAAATGTATCCTGAGATATTGCTCCCACGTATCCTTTGGTCAAAGCTACAATCTGAATTTACCAGCTATCTATTTTGGTTTCTCAACATCTAGTTTTCATAGCAGGTTTAGTAAGATAGCAGGCCGAATATTAATAAGGCAAGTTGGGACACTTAGAAAGTGTTGAGCAAGCAATAATCACCCTTAATTGACAATGCACTAGCACCTAGCAAGAAACCTGCCCCGAGGCTTTTCAAAAGCAAAAAAGATACAGTGATATGCTTTCGATGCCTCGGTTAGCATTGTGAAAGTACTTGACTGATTCTGCCACAAATCTCACTATAGCCAACAGCCATACAAGACTCCACCCAAAAGGGTTAATGATAAAATTCTGTGTGCCTTTACAGGTAAACCAAAATACCTCCAGTGCTGACTGACAGTAGGCAATGCTCATTGAACTTTGTACTTAAGAAGGGGATTCTTGGATGGCTCTTGTGGCACAGTAGTAGTGACCCCCAACTATGAGCCAGGAGTCCCAGGTTCCAGTTCTACCTCGATGTGTAATAACTTCTCCGAACAGATTGATTAGAAAATATCTAGAAGTGCTGGCTTGTAATTTATTAATTTATTTAAGGACATGGGTGACTTGATGGAAGTTTACTTAAACTACAAGTACAAGTTCTTTAGTAGAAAGACTGCATTTTCTCTCTCTCCAATTCTGTTCTGAATTAACCTATTCCCCCTTTCCACACCCTTCCTTCTTGTTAATGTTGCACTGCCCCTGTACATGTAACTTGTTGAATTTGTCAAACAGATGTATTGGGGGTGAGTCACTGGCTTGTTAGGGCCCTCTTGTGGTGCAATAGCAGTGTCTTTACTTTGGATCAGGAAGCCAAGGTTCGCGGTCCATCTGCTCCAGAGATGTGCAATAACAACTTTGAACACTTTGATTAGAGAATATCAAGCACTGGTTCTCTCTCCCTCTTTTCCTACACTTCCTTTAGCTTTGTTATTGTTGTAGTGCCCATGGTGGTCTACTTGACTGATTAGTCGTAACTTGTTTGTTTTAATTTTGTTAACTGGGTGATTTGGTGGTGAGTTTTCAAAAAGAAAGTGTGTTCTTGGACAGATGTTGCCAGGACTGTCACAGGTAGATAGGATAGTGAAGATGATGTTTGGTATGGTTTCCTTTATTAGTCAGAGCATTGAGTAGAGGAATTGGGAGGTCATGTTGCAGCTGTACAGGATATTGGTTAGGGCACTGTTGGAATATTGTGTGCAATTCTGATCTCCTTCCTATAGGAAAGATCTT
This sequence comes from Chiloscyllium plagiosum, assembly GCF_004010195.1. Taxonomy (NCBI): domain Eukaryota; kingdom Metazoa; phylum Chordata; class Chondrichthyes; order Orectolobiformes; family Hemiscylliidae; genus Chiloscyllium; species Chiloscyllium plagiosum. The sequence goes on along the minus strand of NC_057731.1, from coordinate 45,533,835 downwards.
GTGAAACTTGAAAGGGTTCAGAAAAGATTTACAAGGATGTTGCCAGGGCTGGAGGATTTGAGCTATAGGGAGAGGTTGAATAGGCGAAGGCTGTTTTCCTGGAGAGTCGGAGGATATAGAGGCTTATAAAATCATGAGGGACATGGATAGGATAAATAATAAAGTCTTTTCCTGGGGTGTGGCAGTCCAGAACTAGAGGGCATAGGTTTAGGTTGAGAGGTGAAAGATATAAAAGGGACCTAAGGAGCAACGTTTTCACGCAGAGTGTGGTACGTGTATGGAATGAGCTGCCAGAGGAAGTGATGGAGGCTGGTACAATTGCAACATTTAAAAGGCATCTGGATGGATATAATAATAGGAAAGGATTTGGAGGGCTATGGGCCAGGTGCTGAATATCTGGTCGGCATGGACAAGTTGGACCGAAGGGTCTGTTTCCATGCTGTACATCTCTATGACAGCAGAATTTAGTCAGAGAGATTCGATAGGCTGGGATAGTTTTCCTGGGAGCAGAGGAGAGAGAGGAGGAATATAATTGAAATGTATAAAATTGTGAGGGGACAGACAGGGTAGACAGTAAGGAACATTTCCTCTTTGTGAAGAGATCAATGGTTGAGGAGGTGGCATAGATTTAATGGAAGGTTTAGAGGGGATGTCAGAAAATTTTGTTTTCACTCAATGGTGGGAATCTGGAAATCACTCCCTCAAAGGGTGGTGGAGGGACAAAGCGTCATGACATTTCAGTAATTTCAAAATGTGCACTTTTTAAATTCATTCATGGGACTTGGGTGTCACTGGCTGGCCAGCATATACTATCCACCTCTAGTTGCCCTTCACAAGGTCATGGTGAACTGCCTTCATGACCAATGCAGTCCATGTACTGTGGGTTGACCCACAATGCTCTTAGGGAGGAAATTCCAGGGTTTCAACCCAGAAACAGTGAAAGAACAGCGATATATTTCCAGACCAGAATGGTGAGTGGCTTGGAGGGGAACTTGCAGGTGTTGGTGTTCCCATATGTCTTTTGCCCTTGACCTTACTGATGGAAGTGGTCATGGGTTTGGTAAGTGTTGTCTAAGGATCTATGGTGAATTTCTGCAGTGCATCTTTTAGGTGGCATGCACTGCTGCTACTGGGTATTGTTGGTGGAGGGAACAGATGTTTGTGGCTGTGGTACCAGTCAAGCGGGTTGCTTTGTCCTGGATGGTGTCAAGTTCCTTGACTATATTTGGAGCTACACCCATCAGGCAACTGGGGAGTTATTTCATCCCACTCCTGACTTGTGCCTTGTCAATGATGAACAGGATTTGGAACTCAGGAGGTGAATTACTTGCTGCAGTATTCCTAGCCTCTGACCTGCTTTTGTAGCTACTGTGTTCATTTAGTGAGTCCAGTTGAGTTTCTGGTCAATTGCAACCCCCAGGATGTTGACAGTGGGGGGTTTCAGTGACATTCAACAGTGTTACGATCAATGGTTAGATTGTCTCTTATTAGTGATGGTCATAGCCTGGCATTTGTACGGTGTAACTATTACTTGCCCAAGTCTAGATTTTGTCCAACTCTTGTTGCATTTGAACATAGACTGCTGCAATATCTTAGGAGTTATGAATGGTGCTGGTTGCTTTGTGCAATCATCAGCCAACATTCCCATTTCTGACCTTATGTTAGAGCAAGGTCATTGATGAAGCAGCTGAAGATAGTTGGGCTGATGACACAACCCTGAGAAACTCTTGCAGAGATGTCCTGGAGCTGAAATGACTGACCTACAACAATCATGACTATCTTACTATGTGTGAGGTATGACTCCAACCAATGAGTTTGACCCCTGATACCCTAAGACTCCTTGATGCCACACATGGTGGACTGCAGCCTTGATGTACAAGCTCACATTAATACAAGGATGGGAGCATTTTGTAACTTACCTCCGCAATGCAGGTAAGGATGATCAGACAGAGTTTGGCACTATTCAACCGATGCTCATCTGAAAGGAGAATGCACAGTTGGATTAGAGATTCACAAGAGTCAGTGAGAAAGCTGTTTGATAAAGGGAATGACACAATCACTCTTCCAAGCAACTTTTAAGAGCTCTGAATGTGAACTTGGAAGCAAATGAAGGGGAAAGGGAGGACAATATCAGACAGGCTTCTGCTCCTGCACACTGTGAAAGTGATCTAAGCTGAAAACTACATATGGTGTTGGTGCAGGAGAGAAAACAGTTTTGAATATATTTTACAGCTCAAAGTCCACTCTCAAAATCTATTGTTACGACATGGGGTAAACCCTCTGCTGATTTAAACTAGCAACACAGAAAAGATTCACCCAGTGCTGTAATCTGTTAAAATTCAAGAAGCAAAGAACTATCCCAGAGGTCATTATGTAAAGTAAAAATTAGCAACTTTACATCCAACAGAGAAAATTAAAACCAACAAACATTTATAACTCCTTTCTCTTAAACCTATCTTTTATCTCCCACTCTATAATACTAGACCAACAAAAAAATCCAGATTAAGATTTACAAAAGAAAAATCATGTTTCAAAACCAGTCAGTTTTGCCGATTTTCCTTTTTAAATTTTCCACTGTAGATTCTCACCAGGTCAGTTTTGATGTTCTGCTGTACAATCTTCTTATAGACAGATAACTTTCAGAGGGCTCTTCAGCTAGCAGTCTACATTTGCTGGTTTTTGGCAGTTCTCCCCCTAACTGTTCAAAATGTCCGGTTTTATTCCCCAAAACATCAAGATCGTTTCATTGATTTTAATATTATCAAAATACTAAATTCAAATTTGATTGGATTTTGGTATCTTGGGGCATAGTTTGTGCGAAGATTTGTAGCTCGGGTACTCGTTGTTGTGGTTCTGTTCGCCGAGCTGGAAGTTTTTGTTGCAAACGTTTCGTCCCCTGGCTAGGCGACATCATCAGTGCTTGGGAGCCTCCTGCGAAGCGCTTCTTTGATGTTTCCTCCGGTGTTTATAGTGGTCTGTCCCTGCCGCTTCCGGTTGTCAGTTTCAGCTGTCCGCTGTAGTGGTTGGTATATTGGGTCCAGGTCGATGTGTTTGTTGATGGAGTTTGTGGATGAATGCCATGCCTCTAGGAATTCCCTGGCTGTTCTCTGTCTGGCTTGCCCTATGATAGTAGTGTTGTCCCAGTCAAATTCACACACACGCAGACAACAAGCAACATGAATTCGACTGGGACAACACTACTATCACAGGGCAAGCCAGACAGAGAACAGCCAGGGAATTCCTAGAGGCATGGCATTCATCCACAAACTCCATCAAGTTGCACGGGTATCCGTTTTTGGCGAATACCTTGTATAGGTGTTCCTCTTCTTTTTGCAGTTCTGGTGTACTGCAGTGTGTTGTGGCCCTTTTGAATAGTATCCTGATGCAGCTTCGTTTGTGTGTGTTGGGGTGGTTACTTTCATAGTTTAGGACTTGGTCTGTGTGTGTGGCTTTCCTGTATACCCTTGTAGTGAATTCTCTTGGGGCATAATTGAAACTGATTGTCTGAATCTGAATTTGTTTTTGTTTCATGGCAACCCGTCTGCTGCTACTTGTTTCAACCAAGTGTTACATTGTGACCTTGTTCAGGACTCTCTGTGCTTTGTCAGTCCTTGCTAGCTTATCAACTCTCAAAGGTACAGTACACCTCTACACATTCATAACACTATTAACACAAATGAGAGAAGACTTGCACCAAATCATCTCGAAATGCTTTACAGTCAATGAACTATTGATAGTCGCCACTGTACTACAGAAATTGCAGAGTGATACCAACAGTGCGGGTTTATTTCCTGTACCAGCTGACATTACCATGAAGGTCCTACCTTCTCAACCATGACCCTTGCCGAGGCTTGATAACACTCAGGTTAAACACTCCACCAGTTATCTCTCTGTAATAGGAGAGAAGCCCTATGGTGCTCTGGACAAGTTAGTCCAATGGTCAAATTATGCCACAACAAGCTCCCACAAAAAGCAAGATGGACTGACCAGGTTTAAGGGATTAATTTGAACATTGGGTCTACACTCGAAGCTCATCAGTTAAAATTTACAAGACCTTTTCCTTTCACCTGAAGGGGCACACTGAGCCCCAGTTTGAAGTCCCTTAAATCTAAATGTTGGCACCTCTTACAGAGCAGCAATCCTGCAGCACTGCATTGGCAATGACTTACTTAAATGTTGCATGAAGCCACCATCTTCTGATTGAGAGGAAAACAATGCCACAACTGAGTCCAGCTGACACTTTAATAAGCAGTGATGGTTAGGGACTGTATGGCAGATATTGCCTGAGGAATAAGTAACCTAGTGCATAAATCAGCGTTATTCAGCACAGGAGAAGTGTGCAGGTTAGAAATAATTTTTTTTTTAAAAATCAAAAATCTCTTTACATTTGCTTACGAGAGGTGTGACTGCCATTGTTTGAGATCAGTCACTGAAGTGGAGGATTTCAGAGTGGCATTTACAATACATGTCACTTGAGAGGACATGCACAGAACTGGCTGCACTCCAGCAGTATGAAAGCACAAACCATAACAACAAAAGAGGACTGAGTCACCAGCACAGGATCGCTATTGTCCTTTACAGAATTTAGAATAATATGGCACTGCAACCGACTCGCCCTTGCCCTTTCACAATACTGGATATGCATTGACAGCTCACTAGGAGATAATAACAAAAGCTCATTTATATTTGAGAACAAACTGGCAATGGCAAAGTGTTAAACCCACAGGCTTTATTCTAGAACAAGAGGACACTCAAACCGAGGCAATTGCAAGCAGTAAGAGAGAATTAGATAAACACTTAGAGAAGAAAAATATCAAAAGATGGCAGGGAAAAGACTTAGTGGGGAGCTGACCTTGACAAAAGAATGGAATAGCCTCCCTCCTGTGTTACGATTTCAATACGCATTCCAGGAATCAGCAATCCCAATATACCATACGAAGCCATGAAAAGCAATATAACTGTTTAAAATGCAGCAAAACAATTGCTACAAAGCTGCACTGTCTCAAAAAAAGGAGCAGGAATAAAGCCACATAGCCCATCAAACCTGCTTCACTATTCAATAAGATCATGGCTTATTTTCCATTTCCATTTTCCTACTGCACTCCAACTTTTTTTAAAAAATTCCCTTTGTGCACATCTAGTGCAGCGTAGATAATTCCAAAGATTCATAAACTTTAAAGATATGAGTTAGATGTCAGCTGGAATACTTTGTACAGTGCTGGACACAATACTAAGGAAAGTGTGAACAAGTAAAGAAAAGGTAATTACAAGATAATACATGGCTTGGAGAGGGTGGACGCTAGGAAATTGTTTCTGTTAGGCGAGGAGACTAGGACCCGTGGACACAGCCTTAGAATTAGAGGGGGTAAATTCAGAACAGAAATGCGGAGACATTTCTTCAGCCAGAGAGTGGTGGTCCTGTGGAATTCATTGCCACAGAGTGCAGTGGAGGCTGGGACGCTAAATGTCTTCAAGGCAGAAATTGATAAATTCTTGATGTCACAAGGAATTAAGGGCTACGGGGAGAATGCGGGTAAGTGGAGTTGAAATGCTCATCAGCCATGATTGAATGGCGGAGTGGACTCGATGGGCCGAATGGCCTTACTTCCGCTCCTATGTCTTATGGTCTTAGGTTTATAAGCATTGCTCCAAAAACTCGAGTTATGAAAACAGATGGGAGAAGTTGGAAATGCTTTCCTTGAGAAGGAGATGGTGTAAAGACCTGCCATTTTATTTTTCTGTATTTTTGATTGTGGACTGAAATGGGAAAAGGCATACAGTCTGCAATGCCTCTGTATTATCCATTCATGAGACCTGACCATTGTTGTTAAAGTCTCCATGTACTGTCCATCCTCAAGCATCCCCACAGTACATTCCCAGAATTTGAATGGTGGAATACAATAACGGGTTTCCATTGTTCCTGACAGATAATAGTACCAAATATGATTCATATTCTTTCATTTAAATATAGTTTGCTTTCCTTACCTTTTGTATCCTGCATGACAATGGAACAATACTTGAGGAAAGTGATGAGGAGGTTACTGGTTTGCAGGTTTGGATCCAGTGACAGTTCTGAAGAATTCATTACTACAATGGAAAGGGATAAGAGGAATTAAATGACATAATTCCTAATAAATGAGCTAAGACCAGAGACCCCAGTCCATACCAATTTAAATGATCACAGTCAAGATGGTATTTTATGCTACTACTGGACTTAGTTACACAAAAATATATGGAATAAGCATGCAAATAGGCCATTCAAGCCAACCAGTCCATGCTGGCACTTAACACTCCACTCAATTTCATCTAAGAGAAAGTGAGGACTGCAGATGCTGGAGATCAGGGTTGAGAGTGTGGTACTGGAAAAGAAAACGGGTCAGGCCGCATCCAAGAAGGATAATCGAGTTTTGAGCATAAGCTCTTCATCAAGAATGAGTCTAATCAACTTCATCTAATGCTATCAGCATAACTCTTCTGCTTCATAAGCTTCTCCTTAACTGCATCAACACTATTCGCTTCCTGGAATGGTGAGTTCCACAATCTCACCACTCCTTGTAAGGAAGTTTCTTCTGGGTTCCCTGCTTGTGGAGGGAACAAGTCCCAGTTTTGATCTAGCTTTCTCTTGACAGGAACACACAGAGCAGACTCTTACCATTTTTTTTTGGCTAAACACAAGTCATGTCAAGATTGTTCCTGTGATTCTCACCACTAGGCACAGCAAGTTTTCTTGCTGTATTTTACCAAATGGGTCAGTTTAATTGTTACTTGAGTCCTCGCAGCAAGAATCACCACCCTACCCTGAAGCAACCCACCAATCAGTGCACTTAACAAGCACCACCATCCTGGAGCTGCCCTGCATGGTACTTGATATTTTCCCTGGAAATAGCAAACAGGAGGAAATTGTCACCGTGTTTTGTGGGCATGATCCTGAAGCTCCTGCTGGATGGGGTGATGCAGAGGCAGGACTTTTTCCTACAAGACTGCAGTGGAGGCTGCTACACCAGGCCATGCCAGCCTGGTCCAATACTGACATATGCATCTCTGCCACCTAGAGAAACGCCCAGCACCGTATGTAGGAGATCACTATCCTTCGCCAACCCACAAGGCAAAAGTACCACCATAACGTCTCCAATACCTCACACTCTTTTTCTGCCACTGCACCCACTTTCCACAAAGGCTGATGCTCTACAACTAAAGTATGAAACATCTTCTCCACTCACCCTCACCTACCCTAAACTGCAAAACCATTCAAAGCATGCCCTCTGCTCAGTCTACTCTCTCACTTTGCAAACCACTCCCCTGAACCAAAAGTATTAGTGATAACACTCACTTTCATCTTCTATGTGGATTATGAAATGCAACCTAGAAGATGGATGATAGGTTTGGCCGACTCAGAATTGTAGCAGCAGCGTAAACCATTCAGTCCATCATGTCTGCATCAGCTCTCCAAATGAACAACTCATCTCATGTCATTCCCTCTAATCCTGCACATTCTGTTTATCAGATAAAAGCCAACTTCCTGTTAACAATTATTATTTCTTTATTCATTCATGGAACTTTAGTGTTTGTGGATTGGCCAAGATTTATTGCTCATCCCTAAATGCCCTGGAGACGATGTTGTTGAGCTGGCTTTCTCACTAATTGCAGGCCTTAAAGTGTAGGCACACCCACAAAGCTATTAGGCAGGGAGGGAGTTGCAAGATTGCAGGACTCAGTGACAGTGAAAAAATAGTGTTTATAATTCCAAGTCAGATATTATGCAGCTTAGAGGGGAACTTGCAAGTAGTGGCGTTCCTATGTATCCTCTGCTCTTGTCTTTCTAGGTCATGGTTGTGGATTTGAAAAGTGCTGTCAAAGGAGCCTTGACGAGTTGCTGCAATGCATCTTGCAGATGGTACACAATGTGCGGTAGTGGTGAAGGGGTGAATGTCAAAAGTGGTGGATGGAATGTCAATCAAGTGGGATGATCTGTTCTGGATGGCATCAAGCTATGAGAGTATTGTTGGAACTGCAGGCAAGTGGGGACACCCTCTTGACATGTGCTTGCAGATAGTAACAGATTCTGAAGAGTCAGATAGTGAATTACATTTTGTGAAAGATAAATGTATGTCCTTACAACGGAAGAACAATGCAACAGAAACCCTAGTTTCTAACCTTCTCTTGTAGCCACAATATTTATACGGCTAGCCCACTTCAGTTTCTGCTCAATAGTAATACCAGGATATTCATAAGGGGTAATCTTAATATCATGGAATGTCATTGGGCAATGATTGGATTCTCTCTTGTTGGAGATGGTCATTGTGTGGCATGAATGTGACTTATTTAAAACCAAATGGGCAGCACAGTGACTCAGTGGTTAGCAGTGATGTTTCACAGTGCTAGGGACCCAGGTCAATTCCAGCCTTGGGTGGATAATCAAACACACTGTTAGAAAAATGGTTTTAAGGAGCATCTTCAAGAGGGAGAGAGAGGTGGACGCATTGAGGGAAGGAATTCCAGCACGTTGGCTCCCAATGTAGAGGTAGGAAGAGGCCAAAATGAGTGTGATGCCACAGAAGGCACAGCACAGTGACTCGGTGGTTAGCAGTGCTGCCACACAGTGCCGGGGACCCAGGTTCAATTCTAGATTTGGATGACTGTCTGTTTGGAGTTTGCATATTCTCCAATGTCTGCATGGATTTCCACTGAGGGCTCTGGTTTCCTCCCACAGTCCAAAGATGTGCAGGTTAAGGTGGACTGGCCATGCTAAATTGCCCCGTAGTGTTGAAGGATATATAGGCTAAGTGGGTTAAACTGTGGTAAAGGGGACCGGGTGGGGTGCTCTTTGGAGGATTGTTGCAGATTCGATGGGCTAAATAGCGTCCATCTGCAGGTGCTCTGTGATCCTATGAATATTGACCAATTCTTGCCATACGTGGACCAGATTGCTTCAGTATCTGAAGAACTAACGATTGGTGCTGAACCTTATACAATTATCATCTCCAGTTTGTAATGGAGGGAAGGTCATTGATGAAGCAGCTGGGGATGGTTGGGATGAATACTCTATCCTGAGGAACTCCTGCAGTGATGTCTTATGGTTGAGGCAATTGACCTCCAACAATGACAACCATACACCAGGTTGGATTTGTCCCTTTTTTTGTATACAAGACATAGTTGGGCAATTTTCTACATTGCCAGTAGATGTCAACATTGTAACTGTACTGGATTAGTTTCACTGGAACCTCAATTAGTTCTGGAAGACAGGTCATCAGTGCTATTGCTGGACTAGTGTCAGGGCCCATAGCCTTGGCAATATCAGTGCCTTTAACCATTTTTTGATATCAGACCAAGTGAATCAGCTGCCAATACTGGACTTGCTCTAGCCTGCTCATTCAGATAGATCATGGTTCAATGACACTTTCTGGAATGATTCCTAAAATTCTTAATATCATTGTGTTCAAAACTCTATCGACCTCAGTCATAAATAACTCAATAGATAATCTGGAGATTTACTAAACTAGCACTGCAGCATGAGGGCCATGACAGCATAAAAACTTGTATTACTTTCCTTTTATTACTTGTGTCGGACATAACTGGACAGAGTTTGGATGAAAACTTGGCCTATCCTGTACAGTATTTCCTTTAATACTTCTAAATCTTTACACCACTGATAAGTGGTTTCAGGAGAAGTCATTATGTGTACCACGGCCTCTGTCCTGTTCAACTGTGTGGTGGAATCAGTACTCAATACAAGATGGCAACTCCCAGTCTGTATCAGGAAATAAAGCTAGGGCCCAACATCTTATTAAAACAATTTGGGACTGCTGTATCTTTTGCTCAGGGTTTTAGTTAATTACATGGCATCTGGTTGGCCAGTGCTAATACTGATAATTTGGAATCTCAGAGTCATACAGCACAGAAACAGACTCTTCGGCTCAACCAGTCCATGCCAAACATAATTCCCAAACTAAATTAGTCCCACCTGCCTGCTCCTGGCTCATATCCCTCCAAATCTTTCCTATTCATCCAAATGCCTTTTAAATGTTGTAATGGTATCCACATCCACCACTTCCTCAGGAAGTTCATTCCACACTGAACCAACCTCTGTGTAAAAAATTTGCCTCATGTCTTTCTTCAATCTCTCTTCTCACCTTAAAAATGTGCACCCTAATCTTGAAATTCCCCATCTTCAGGAAAAGACAACTACCATCAACTCTATCTATATCTCTCATTATTCTATTAGCTTCTATCAGGTCACCTCTCAGCCTCCCACGCTGCAGTGAAAAACATCCCAGCCAATCTAGCCTTTCTTTACAACTCAAATCTTCCATATCCAGCAACATCCTGGTAAATCTCTTCTGAACCCTCTCCAGCCTGATAATATCCTCCTTATACCTGGGCAACCAGAACTGGACACAGTGGGAGTTGAGCCCAGTCTTCTTCAGTATCCAGTCAACCCTCACTGTAAAGTGTGTTCAAGAATATTGTGCTCAGGATTGGATTAAACTTGCCCCATCAAATTCTTGCACTCACTAACTGACCCCAGCTCAATAGCACTGCTTGGGCTTACACCTAAAGAACACACACACAATAAGGTGTGTTAGGTGTCCAGAGCTGGGGTTGGAGTCAACCACTTCAGGAAAGGAGGAGGAGTACAGTTGACTGAACAGGAGGCAAATGATTTCAGGAAGACTTACCATCTGATGTAGGAGATATGTTTCCCAAAGGCGTGGTTGGAGTTGTAGGCAGTGTTGGTGTTGTTGGAATACTAACCAATCCCATCTCTGGGTGGCTCTGAGATTAATGAAACATTGCAGTTAGAGTCTTTACAAACACATTCAAGAATCTATAAATTAACATTTTTTTTAAAAAATGGTCATTTTCAAATAGGTTGCTTTGATTGTTGGTATTTATTCTAGCAGGTTTGCATGGAAGTTGAGGGCATCTCTCTTTAGCTGTGGGCCTATACGTTTGATCCACCACTTTCAGCTTCTGTGGTTATGAATGGTGACAATATTAATATTCAATGCCAGTATTTTTTCTTTCCCTGATGGGCAAATAAATATATAGGGAGTAGAAATGAAATTAGAAAATTGTCTCAATGAATTCCTAAAATTTGATGTTCCCACTAGCATTAGTACTGGAGCTGGTGTTATTTTTCCCTTCACCATGAGGAAGTTCCAATGTCTTGTGAGCAAGGGCACACAGCTGGATGATTCAAATTGTGAGTTCACATGTGAAGAAATCACAGAGCTGCATCCCATAACTATCTGACTCAGTCAGAGACTTACACCCGCATCCCTTTACTGAGTAGGTGAAATCATGACACGGATCCATGTCCTATCATCATGTGGAAGCAACTCTCTGTTGATAGCTACCTTGATGTGGTGGAGAGGTTTATGCTCTCCAATGATCCCTTGAATTATTTTGCAGGAGATGGCAAACAAGATGTGGTCCACAAGTCCTCCAGGGCATAAAGAGACTGTTCATCTCACCAACTGTGAAGGCAGAAAAAAACTGCAGTAGCAAGATGACCCCAGTCACCATGGCTTGACATGCCATTGACATCTAACTGACAACATTTCAAGAATGGGTAACATCACTGCTTACGCTAAGATCACAAGGTTAAACAAAGCCAAGTGTAGGCTTAGTCATAGTGCTCAACAGCACAGAAAAACGCCCTGCAGCCCATCAAGTCTGCATTGGTCAAAACAGCCACCTAACTATTGTACCAGGGTCCATCTGCGAAGTCCTGTGGTGCTAAAGAATAAGTGAACCTGAGAATTTCTAGTAAAGCAACTGCAGAGAGACAAGAGAATCATACAGATTGTCTACTCCTGCATTGGACAGATCCAAGGCCCATTTCCGTATAGTCGAATTGCATAGTCGCCAACTTTCTTCTCAACACAATAAAACACAAGAGGAGGTGTTATGATAGGGTCAAACAGATAGGTTTTCAGGAATGCCTGAAAGGTGTTTCAAGAAGGACTTCCGATATTTGGAGCTTGACAGCTTAAGGACGGCAGTGAAGGATGTGGGGCAAGAAGCCAGAATGGCAAGTGTATTAGGATCTCAGAGAGTTACTGGGATTTAGAGATAAAGAAGAGTGAGGGTACAAATACATGGATAAGAATGTTTAAATGAAGGCATTGGCCAAAGCTACAGCCAATAAGGTTAACAAGTACAGGATGATGAAATGAACAGTGAGAGTTAGGAGACAGACAACAGAGTTTCACACATGAGTTGAGGTTTATGAAATGTGGATGATGGGAGGCTCCGTGAGCCCAGGCTATCCTCTAATACCTCATCCAGGTTATTTGTTTACATACATGAGACCACTGAGTGAGTGCAGCAGGCTATTCGGCTGTGAAGGTGGGAATCGGGCAATTCTGATCTTCACTGACCATATAGATATAATATTCAATGCTTGATTGGGACTTTAAATCTGTGCACCTTCTTCACTCCTATTGTGAAGGAACTGACTCAGACTGTAATGGTATTTTCACAGATGCCCAGTATTTCTTCCAGTGTCTATTCCTCTTCTGTGTCAAGCAGCTCTTCCACCAGATGATTTCACAATCTACTGAGGGATAAAGTGAGGGCTGCAGATGCTGGAGATCAGAGCTGAAAATGTGTTGCTGGAAAAGCGCAGCAGGTCAGGCAGCATCCAAGGAACAGGAGAATCGACGTTTCGGGCATAAGCCCTTCTTCAGGAATGAGGAAAGTGTGTCCAGCAGGCTAAGATAGGGAGCTACCTCTACTGAAGGCCTATAACAGTTTACAAAAGCTATTTTAAAATGTTGAGGCATCAAGGAGGAGGTGTGCGGTGTCTTTCGGATAGTGATCAAGCACAGGAGCCCTGGATGAATTCATTTACTATTTCTTAGCCATAGGCCAGTGGGTCCTATCAAAGCATCACTGCTACCACCCTGACGAAAGCCTACTTTTTCAGCACAGGAGTGGAGACCAACAGGACATTTAAGTCAGTGCCGCTCCATACATACCATCAACTCCACTGGCAAAGATGCCTCACTGTGCTTTAAAGAGGGTGTCAGGTGGGTATGGAGCAAGGTTAGCACACTCACCTGCGCTAATACTGTAATGAAGTTTCTGTTTAAGTGAACAGCTTCGTACAGTGCCAGCAGGATAGCTTCATTGGTCCTAGATCAGAAGAAACACACAATCAACAGTTAATCAAAGATTATTCAAGAGTTACTACTTCATTTACATAGAGCATTTGATGTAGTAATACATGTCAAAGGGGGAGGAGGAGGGGGAGAATAGACACAGAGAGATAGAGAAACAAAAATAGAAGGAGTTTAGGGAGGGAATTCCAGAACTTAGGGCCCAGGCAGCTGAAGACATGGCTCCAAATAGTGCAGCAATGATAATTGAGAGTTTCACAAGAATCCAGAATTGAGTTTTCCAAGGCTTCAAAGAGCTGCAGGAAATTAGAAAAAAAACATGGGGCTATTCCTCACTCTTATAATTTATCAAAATCCTTTCCCCAAACCCGGCTTAAATAATATTCCATTTTGTAATTCTTTTCCTATTTCCAATCCAAATATACTTTGGCTTCTCAATGTTAAATTTCATTTTTGATTCCTCTACCCAAGTGGTTCTGGCCTCACGTTTTTTTTTAGAACATCCTACTTTCCCATAGAACATAGCGCCAATTCAACATGACATTCTCAGTCAACAGACAAATCAACCAATCATGCAATGCATGAGATCCTGCTGTACCTTAAAATGGCAGCCACATTTGTTAACATGAAAATGTTAATTACTTCAGTCATTTAAGAAGAAGCAAAGTATTCCACTAATGCAATGTTTTTCTATTTTTAATCTGCAAGTTTAAGATATTTTATTTTCAATAACTTTAAGATCATTTATTAATATAGTGAATAGGACAAAGCCCCAGAGGGACAGTTGGCTTGTGTCACTACTCTCCAAAGCAATGAGCATCAATCACAATTTAGTTATCCTATTACTTTGAGGATTTATTAACTAATGTACAATATCTGCTTTTTCTCCTTCCAAAAGATTCTTAGCCTCAAGTCTCTTGTGAACGACCTTAGTAATTCTAATAATTCTTTCGAAATACTGCACAACTGCTTTACAGAGAGATTACAGAAGTGCCTGAGGATCCTGTGAACACATAAATTCCAAAAGCACCATTCAGCTTACTCAGTCCTTCATCCATGCGCAATCACATTAATTGTGGTTCACTCCAAAGCCAAGATCTTGACTTTCCAACTGCTACAGCACCCAGATTACCTTCATTCCACTGTGGGTAACTGAGTATCCAAGTGCCAAGATGATAAACAATGAAATTTTCTCTTGAAATCCCTATGCCTCTCTTCTCAGTTTTAACATGCCCCTTAAAACTTACCTTTTGAATGAGCTTTCAAACATCTGTTCTAAATTCTCTGTGTTTCTGTGATAAATTTTGTTTTATAATGTTTGTGAAATACATGAAATTCCTCATTGCTTGGCACCCACAAGATACAAAGACTAAACTGTTGTGTGAATCATATAGACCTAAAATCATAGAATCCTACAGTGTAGAAGTAGGCCATTCAGTCCACATTGACTCTCTAAAGAACATCCCATCCAGATTCCACCCCCCCCCCCGCCATTATCCTATAACCCTGCATTTCCCACAGCTAATTTACCTAACCTGCATATCTTTAAATTGTGGGAGGAAACCCACGCAGCTACAAGGAGAACGTGCAAACTCCACTCAGACAGTCACCTGAAGCTGGAATTGAAGCCAGGTCCCTGGCCCTGTGAGGCAGTAGTGCTAACCACTGAACCTGTAATATCTCTACGGCCTTTTTGGGAAATGTTAATCATATTCCTTTCAAATGCATCAGCTGGCCCAAAATTGACTATTTTCTAGTGATTCAATCAAGTTTGTATTACATCGTTACGATCAGTGACGGAAAGTGATCTCTTGAGTTGGGCTAAGTGTAAAAACCATGTCTTTTTTATTATTGTACTTTTTAAAATTGTGGACTGAAATGAGTAGAATTGTTTGTAAAACCAAGGATTGCTGCATACTTTTAGATCAAGTAATTTGATGCTCGTGAATATAGTATTGCTGAGGGTTACAGCACTGTTTGCAAATGAAATGGAGCTTTGACTGGCAACAAGAAGTTGATTGGTCCATGACTAGTGATCAGTTATCGATGACAAAGGCCTTTTGGCTTGCCAAAAACTGTGTTCGGCTCTCAGGTAACTGTTCAGATTGCGGAAGAACAAGACAGAAAGAAACCACCAGGTTTCTACCAGCCAGAAGTCTGCTCTACCTTCTCAGTAGTAAGCCACTTTACACCTGAAGTAAACCAATTTATCTTATCTCCAGCTGCTACGGTAAACTATGACTCTTAATTAAGAAGCCAGAGAGATATTTTATAAGTGAACCAATCACTGTGTGCCTCTTTCAATCCAGTGGAAGCATCAAGACAAGGAAAGCCAAGAAGAAATCTTCTGATCAAGAAGAACCAACTTAATAGATTTTATGAACAAAGACTCAGTGATCATCCTTCCTATTTTTCCCTCTGTTTATATTTTTATCTCTGTCTTTTTCTGTCTAGCTTAGAGTAAGAAAGAGGGAGTTTATAGAAGGATCTAAGTTTTAATTTTACGTGTTATATGCCAACAATTTATAACAATTTATCTGTAGCTTCAGTCCAATTACTTGTAACAAGTAGTAATTCTGGTAAAGCACAAAAACCTGGCTGGTTCTGTGTGTCCACCTGGGTCTAGAAGACAAATATACCGGGGAACTTTGCATACTACTCAAGTCTTTAATTTTATTCATGACTCCAGATAATGGGGCTTGATTTGCAGTGCACTTCCACAGTGAGTCATGACACACCTGACTGAATCACAAAAAAACTAAGATATTCCAAATGCTAGCGTTCTAAAATAGAAACAAAGTACTAGAGAAACACAGCAGGTCTGGCAGCAACTGTGCAGGTCACAGAATTAACATTTCAGGTCCAATGTAACTCTTCTTCAGAAAGGAGTTGGAAAATGGACTCTCACCATCTATTCTGTTTGCTGACCCCATCCCCCACCCCTTTTATTTCTCTCTCTCTCTCTCTCTCTCTCTAACCCTATCCCCATCCCCATCCCCATCCCCATCCCTCTGATCAAGGCCACACAAATGACCACTTTCTAGCTGCTGTCACTTCTGAAACCAATCACATCAGACTTGAAATATAAATTTGGTTTCTCTCTCCACAGATCTGCCACGTTTCTCCAGTATTTTTAGTTTCTATTCTTAGTGAACCTTGTATTTGTTTCTTCCAGTGTCCTTTGCCATTGGGAATGACAAGTCTGCTCATTTCACATTTAGCCTCTCTCTTTCACTGCCTTAGGTCTCCGATTAAGCGTGTGAGGGAACAAGGCGACACATGGAGTTTAATTTGGGGAAATGAGGGGTTATTCACTTTTGTGGTAGAAAAAGACAAGCAGTATTTTTATAAACAAGCACAAAACCTATGAACATTAACATTTGAAAGGATTTCTATGCACTTATACATGAAACACAAAGTTAGCATGCAGGTACAGCAAGCAATCAGGAACACAAATTGCACAGTAGCCTCTATTGCAAGGGGATTGGAATGCAAGAATGAGGAAATCTTCTGACATTGGTGTGGAGCTTCACTGAGACCAAGAATACTGGCGCAGTTTTGGTCTCTATTTTTAAGGAAGAATACATTTGCACTTGAAGTTGCACAGTGAAGGTTCATTAGACTTATTCCTGGGGTGACAGACTGAATACATTAGGCTGACAGTGATACAGAATGAGAAAGGATCTCATTGGAGCATATGAGATTCTGAAGTTTGATGTTAGAGACAGAGAGGGTTTTCCCCTAGCTGCAGAATCTAGAAAGTGGGCACAGTTTTAGGATAAGGAGTGTGTGTGTGAGAGTGTATAAGTGTGAGAGTTTGATCAATGACTATGGGAAATGGACCATGATCAAACTGAGTAGTACATTAAGAATAGGGGCTGTATCATCTGCTCCTATCTTTCATGTTATTTCTTATATTCTTACATTTTCCATCAGACTTTGTCTTCAAAACAAAATTGCCTCAACAGTTTCTGTTCATACTTGCATGAGGCACTAAATCTTATTCCATTTCTATAGTGTCCCTATTTGAAGAGATCCAAGTGTTGTTCCAGCATTTTGGCCAATACTCTTTCTGCAATAGGACTAAAAAAAATTCAAGCGGCTTATCTCATTACCGTATGTGGAATCTGGTTGTGTCAAAATTGGGCTGTCTGTAACTCACTGGATCAAACCCCAAAAATTGCCTGTCTGACATGACTTCATCTTAGACTGTGAAGGTGACAGGTTCAAGTTCTAATCTGGGGATTTGAGTACATAACCTAGACAAATATTCCCAATGCAATGAAGAGAAACAGTGCAGCACAGCACAGTTTGACAGGATGCCACTTTAGAAAATAATATGGCAGGTAATCGTTGTCATTTGTGAGGAGCGATAGATTTAGGACAGATATTAGGGGTAGTTTCTTTACTCAGAGTAGTAGGGGCGTCGAACGGCCTGCCTGCAACAGTAGTATACCTGCCGACGTTAAGGGCATTTAAATGGGCTTTGTACATATGTATGGATAATAATGGAATGGTGTAGGTTAGATGGGCATAGATTAATTTCGCAAGTTGGCACAACACCGAGGGCCGAAGCGCTTGTACTGAGCTGTAATGTTCTATGTAATGATTACGCTCATTAAATTTCTTTAACAGTACATTCCAAGTCTATGACCTCTACCACCTGGAAGGTCAAGGCCAGCAGATGCATGGAACAACTCCACCTGCAATTTCTCCTCTAAGTCTCACACCATACCGGCTTGGAAATATATCACTGTCTTTTCACCGCCTACCCGACAGCACTGTGGCGTCCTTCCACTATACAGACTTTAGAGGTTCAAGAATGCTACTCACCACCACAACTTTCTCAACAGCAATTAAGGAGTGGTAATAAAACCCACGTGAACAAATTTTTTAAAAAACAAAGCTGATCAGAGAAACAGTTTTTAAAGAACTGACATAAAAGAGGAAAGAGAGGTAAAGACTCAGAATTCATTTCATTTTCTCAGTCATATTTGTTAAGCATACAACTCCAGCTTTGTCAGAGAAGTGATAGCCTGGCTGAACCTTGTAAAGTACCTCTGCATTCACTTTGATTTGCTGTCACTCATGTTGAGTCCTGTGTAACATGGTAACTGGGGCAGAAAAAATTGATGTGGATGAGCTTCTATTTATAAACCCATTTCAGTTTGTAATTATTGCCTGTGCTCTCATCAAATGCTGTGGAATTGAGTCCACTGGATAGAATCCCACTGGGTGCTCAGTTTCACTGTGATCCCAGTCCTGTTAGAGCAGTTGGATTCACAGGCCTGTAATTCAGAGGAATGCTTTCCATTATTCTGAAAATGAGAATGTTAACCATTCTACAGGCCCTCTGTTGCTAATCTGGTCTGCAACTAGCTGTGGAAGAATCAAGTCACAGCTCCTCACATCAATCTTTATGTTCTTAGTGTTGAGTAACTCAGGCATACCATTGTGCCACACTATTTCTGTCATTGTCAAAAACCTTAAAGATTTTTTAAAATGTGCAGAACTTTCAAATGCATTTCACTTTCAGATCCAGGTTGATAGAAAGCATGGACCAAGCTTCTGTACAAGAATGACAATTTATTACAAATAAATGGACTCTAGCTAACAATTATGAACAATCAGCATATAACTCTACAAGTTAAAACTCCATTCCCCTTGTAAAACTTCCCTGCCACACTCACAGACAGGAAATAAACAAGAGTGTTATGGACAAAAGTAAAACTGGGAAAGTATTTCCATGATACCAATTCACAGAATTTACTGAAATGATGGGTGTACTGATCCAAAATTTCTCATTCTTCCTTCTCAGGATGTTTTAACTCGTTTGTTAAACACAATGACTGGTTCACAGTTAAAGAAAATCCTCTGATTCATACTTAAAAGTCACAGCTTAGAGCAAGCCTGAAGGAGAATACACTGATTTCCTTCAAGCTTGGCTTGGCTTCAGCATAGACCTCTGGCCTCAAGATGTTTCCAGAACAGTGTCCTAGCCTCGAGATGATTCCAGAATGGTGTCCTAGCCTCCAGGTGAAGCCAGGGCAGTCTAGAGTCAAGGCTCAGCAGGGAATAGAGGCTAGGTGCCAGCATGAATTGGGTTGAAGGACTGTTATCCTGAACTTTTTATTTCTTTATTTTCTAATTTTTTTCTCCTAAGAATCTGTACCTGGGTACCTTCGTATCTAAGATGGCACCATAAGTGGCAACTTGTAAACTTTTCATTTGAGTAAATGAGACAATAAAGCTAATTCTAATTCCAAACTGTTTCTTATTACAGAGAACGGAGATCTGAGCTCCTGAACCTGTGGAGACCTGATGGCTTCTCCCTATCTTGTTCACAGCCTCATGCTTCTGGAAACCAATTACATACTTCTTGTCACTAGCCTGCAGACCAATCAGCTACTTGTTTCCAGTTAAGTTTCCATCTTCACACAGCTCTTGGCTCCAGTTCGTCTGCAAACCATCCACTATTGTTTAAGCTTGTGACTGGGGTAAACAGCACCTTCAATGGGTGTCAGGTTACTTGCTTTAAAAAAGCATAACAATTCCTCAACAATCCTTTATGGCCGGCACGGTGGCACAGCAGTTAGCACTGCTGTCTCACAGCGCCGGAGACCCGGGTTCAATTCCCGCCTCAGGCGACTGACTGTGTGGAGTTTGCACGTTCTCCCCGTGTCTGCGTGGGTTTCCTCCGGGTGCTCCGGTTTCCTCCCAGTCCAAAGATGTGCAGGTCAGGTGAATTGGCCATGCTAGTAGTGTTAGGTAAGGGGTAAATGTAGGGGTATTGGTGGGTTGCGCTTCGGCGGGGCGGTGTGGACTTGTTGGGCCGAAGGGCCTGTTTCCACACTGTAAGTAATCTAATCTAATCTAATCTAATCTTAAAACAGCTTTTTGTCCCCCTATTTTAGCCCACAGTCAAAAATACAGTAAAATAAAAAGATTCAACGTTTACCATGTCAGGGGAAAATGAAGGGGACAGAAAGATGAGATCTGGGACTGTTGTCAGCTGTATCATCAGGCTGAGAGCACAGAAGGGGACATTTAGCACAACCAATCCAGTGCTAGCATTTATGTTGCAAACAAGTCTCCTCCAACATGACTTCATCACACTGAATCAACATGACAACAGTTTTAAATCACATAACAAGAAGTTTCTTCAGCCCACAGTGTCCATGTCAGACATCAAATATACATCTATTCTAATTCCATTTTCCAGCCTTGGCATTTCAACAACTCATCAAAATAATTCTTAAATGTCTGGACGGTTGCGGCCTCTACCACCATTCCAAGCAGTGAATTCCAGCTAACCACAACTCTCTGAGTGAGATAGGTTTTCCTCAAATTTCCTTAAACGCCTGCTCCTTACCTTAAAGCTGTATCCCGTGGTTACTGGCCCCTCTACAAAGTTAAAAGGCTTTGCCGTATTTACCCTCTTTGTCCCTCCGAGCACTGTACACCTCATTAGACTCACAGCCTCTCAGTCACATCCTTCCAATAGTGCTGACCAGAACTGCTTGTAGTACTCCAGATGTAGCCTAACTAGCGTTAAATACATAATCTTCTTGCTTTTGTATTCAATGCCTTAAATATCTATCCTACTGCCTTTAAGGATCTATGATCATACACACCAGTTCTTGTGCAACTCTGCATCATAGAAGAATCACACTTTAGAAACAGCACTTAATGTTGGTGATGTAATCGCATTACAGCAAATTTGCGTTAATGAAATGGCGTTATGGCAGAACAACCTGTACTCCCTTACTTTGTTAGTTATCTTAAAATGCATCACCATGCACTTTTCAGGATAAGATTCCATTTGTCACTGTTCAGTCTATCCATATCTTTCTGTAGTCTAACATTTTCCTTTTGGCTATTTATCAGACCACCAATTTTTCTATCATCTGCAAAACCTAGTGTCATACCTCCTACATTCATATCTCCAACATTAATGTACAGATCAAATAACCATGTTTCCTATGATTGAATCAAGCAAAGAATCACTAGATTGTTCAGAGAATTGCCTTCCCCATTTTACCAACTCCTTTCTTCCTCACGCATACCCATTTGTTCACAATTTTCTTACACACCCAATGAAACAAATTCCTCGGTGTAGCCTTCCAAAGTGCAGCAGTTAAGGCAGAGAAGATGCCACAATCCACAGAGTCAGAGGCGAATGCTGTCCCTCGGCTACAGCTGCTAATGGAGTTAAAGAGGAATGGAGAGCATGGGAAAATGCCAGCAAAAGAGAAGCCGACAGAGACAAGAGTCAGATTCCTGCCTAACCCAAGACAACCTGAAACAGCCAATCACCAGAGACAGTTAATATATAGAATTAATCTGAAGCAATTTAAGAAATGCCCTATGAAAACTAGGATGGGGTTCAGAAATTTTCACTACCAAGACCCTGTTAATAAGGGAGCTCCCCCATTGGAACCTTTGTAAAGAAAGAGAGACTCACCATCAGAATCCCTATTAAAACTCAGGGAAACGTTAGTCTGGTCATTAAGACTGCACTTAATGTCCAATTTTAAAGGATTATGATGCAGTACCAATCTCCTGCTATGCCTTTTTATTTAGTTTACAATTGTTGATTAGATCATCAGGTCAGTGGCTCTAAATGGCTGTTTAGCTCAGCATTAGGACACATGCTCCATACTGATTCACCCTCGGCTTAATTGCTGTGTTAGAGCTAATATTAATTGCACTCCCCCACACTGCCAATTTCATGTCTCTGAGGCACTGACTCCCACACCAATCATCAAACTCTCACTCTTTTTACTTTCCCTAATTCCCTGAAATGGTCCATTCTCCTTAAGGTCAAGTTCTAAAATGGCAGGCAGCTCTCAAACACTTTACCACTTTTATATTTGAGACAAGATTGTGAAGTAACCTAATCAAGTTCATTCCTATAGACGAATTCACTCAGATAACCCAAATCTTAATCTCAACCTAATGCCCACTGTATAGAGGATTAGTATCAGGAAGTGAGCTCTTTATTCTCCTGCCAACCAGAAAAGCACAAAAACAACTTGCATTTTATAGTTAAGAATCACACAACATCAGGTTACAGTCCAACAGGTTTATTTGGAAGCACTAGCTTTCGAAGCACTGCTTCTTCTGGAGGAAGATTAGATTAGATCATCAGGTCAGTGGCTGTAAATGGCTGTTTAGCTCAGCCTTGCAAAAGGGCTGCGTTAGGACACATACTGATTCACCCTTGGCTTAACTGCTGTGTCAGAGCTAATATTAATTGCACTCCCCCACGTTGCCAATCTCATGTTTCTAAGGCACTGACTCCCCCAATCCTGAGGAAGCAGCACCACTCTGAAAGATAGTGCTTCCAAATAAACTTGTTGGACTATATTCTGATGTTGGGAGATTTTTAACTTTGTCCACCTCAGTCCAACGCCAGCACCTCCAAGTCGTTTCATTTCATACACAACCATCAGTAAGATAAATTATCCTAAAGACATTACACGTTCCCTTGGCAAGGTCATCCAACAAAAGTGGAGTTACATGAGGAGATATATTTTAAAAATTGGTCAAAAAGGTTTAAACAAGTGGAAAGAGAGGCAGAGAAATTGAGAGCAAATTCCAGTGTAGTAATGTGAGAAATTTCTAATTTTACTGCTAGCCTGGTTGTTATTAATTTTGGCAACATGAATTATGAATGTCAGTAGTCACTTTTTTGCTATGTTTGTTCCAATACTACACAGGGATGTGCATTAGCCAAATGGAACACTGGGATGCTTGAATAATTTCTTGACTTTTTGTTAAGAAGTCTTTCAATAGTCAATAGTCTTTCTTGGGAAGCACTCTGAACTGTACAGTCAGAACAGGGGTACCCTATGATGCAAGTTCAGTGATTCTGCACTCTCAAGTGTAGTGACTGGAACAAAGTCAGCCAGGTGGACCTCATGGAATAGTTCCCTGATTGGGCCTGTCAACCTGGTCCAATCAGGGAGGCTTGGCTGACAGATATAAAGGTACGGTAAGCACTACCGCACTTAGGTGGTAGTGTGGGGGTTAAAAAAAAACAGAAGTTTTAGCCCGGGTAAAAAAAAATTAAAAAAAGGGAAGTGTCACTGCCCTCAAAACAAAAGGTACGGTAAGCACTACCGCACTTAGGTGGTAGTGTGAGGGTTAAAAAAAAAGAAAAAAAGAAAAAAAAGAAAAAGAAAAAATAATAAACAGGAAATTTGCTGGGTCTGTATAAAAAAAATTTTTAAAAAATAAACAGGTACGGTGCTTGTCACTGGCCACTCGGGTGTTTTCCTATCTTCCTGGTGGTGGAAATTGAATAAAGATTTGTGCACTTTGTGTCTTTCACTGTGTCTCACACTTGCGCACACACACACTATGGGTGCGGGGAAAAAAAAATAATAATAAGCACTACCGCACTTAGGTGGTAGTGTGGGGGAAAAAAAGAAAAAAAAAATACACAGGAGGGAGGTGGAGTGCATAAAAGAAAAAAAAAATACATAGGAGGGAGCACTTTGTAAAAAAAAATAAAAAAAAATAAACAGGTACGGTGCTTGTCACTGGCCACTCGGGTGTTTTCCTATCTTCCTGGTGGTGGAAATTAAATAAAGATTGGTGCACTTTGTGTCTTCCACTGTGTCTCACACCTGCACACACACACCATGGGTGCTGGGGAAAAAAAATAAGCACTACCGCAGTTAGGTGGTAGTGTGG